>NC_092505.1:134300353-134630410 GCF_047511675.1 Marmota flaviventris
TTGGTAGAATGCTTGCCTTACATGCACAAAGCACTGGGTTCAATTCCTAGCACCACTAAAGGAAAAAAAAAAAAAGATTACTGAACTACATACCTAGATTTTTTAATTTTTTAATTTTGAGGCAGGGTCTTCGTAAGTTTCCAAGACTGGCCTGTGATCTTTCTGGGATTACAGGCCTGTGCCACTGCTCCTGGCCCTCTTTTTATTTTGAAAAGGAGACTGCTTGTTTTTGTTTGATAATTTTTTTTCTAGGTTCATTTATTTATTTGGTACTGGGGATTCAACCCAGGGGTGCTTTTCCACTGAGTTAAGTCCCTAGCCGTTTTTATTTTTTATTTTGAGACAATCTCACTAAGTTGCTTAGGGCCTAACTAAGTTGCTGAGATTGGCATTGAATTTGCGATCCTTTGCCTTAGCTGTCTGATTTATTGGGATTATAGGAGTGTTGCCATAACACCTGACTATTTTTTTTAAATGGTATTTATCTATCTACCTATCTATCTATTTATCTATCTATTTATAGTTGTGGACACATTATTTTTACTTTATTTATTTGTTTTTAATATTTTTAAAGTTGTACATGGATACAATATCTTTACTTTTATTTTTATGTGGTGCTAAGGATTGAACCCAGTGCCTTATGTGGACTAGGCAAGCGCTCTACCACTGAGCTACAAACCCAGCCTATGACTATTTATTTTTAATTTATTTTTTTAATTGATGCATTGTAATTATTCAGAATAGGGGATATTCCTTATGCCATATTCATATGTGCATATAAACATAATTTGCTCAGCCTCCTTCTCCAGTATCTTCCCTTTCCCTCCCCTCTTCCCACTCCTTTCAAAAGGATAATTCTTTGTTTTTTATTTATTTTTATTTATTTATTTTTTTGGTGGTAGTACCAGGAACAGAGCTCAGGGCCTTGAGCATGCTAGAGCGGGAAACACTGTGTCACTGAGCTACATCATCAGCTCTAAAAATAATTCTTAAGGGCAAGCATTCCTTTTATGGCCTCGAATTTTATGTCACTAAGTCTTGGCTTGAAATGTTAATCTCTATGGCTGAGAAATGAAAAGCACATTCCATTAGACTTTCGACATTGATAATGCATAAATGACTGATTTCTGATGAATGAAATTCAAATCCTTACTTCCTAGGCGCTCAGTCATTAGCCTGGCTGCCTTCTACCTGTGGTCATAGAAGTGGCCTGGAAGAAACTCTTGAAAGTGTGGGAAGCAGGAAGAACATATTCTTGTTGGTGTTGTCTGTAGGGAGCCCCTTCTTTCATTTCTACCTATGTCTCTACTTTTATATCGGATGGAATTCCTGTGTTATACCAAATGGTGCTCTTATTTTCCTCTATTTGCCTGTTAACAGAAATTTGTAGAGAGTAAATCCTCATTTTAAAATCTCTGTGTTGCCAGGTGCAGTGGCACATGCCTGTGATCCCAGTGGCTTAAGGATTGCAAGTTCAAAGCCAGCCTCAGCAATTTAGCAAGGCCCTGAGCAGCTTAGCAGGACCCTGACTCAAACTAAAAAAAAAGAAAAAGGGCTGGGGATATAGCTCAGTGGATAAGTGTTCCTGGGTTCAATCCCTTAGTACCACCCCCCCCCCCCCCGCCCCAATGTTGCCTGGCAGTGGTGCACATCTGTAATCCCAGTGATACTCGAGGTTGAGGCAAGAGGATTGAGAGTTCCAAGCATTTTTTTCTTTTGGTATTGGGAACTAAAACCAGGGGTGCTTTACCACTGAGCTACATCCCCAGACCTTTTAATTTTTTTTTTTTTTTTTTGAGACAGAGTCTTGCTAAGTTGCTGATGCTGTCTTGAATCAGCAATCCTCCTGCCTCAGCCTCCTGAGTTGCTGGAATTATAGGAATGAGCTACCACAACCAGTGAGATTGTCTAAAATAAAACATTTAAAAAAAGGGCCAGGGATGTGAAGTGCCCATGGGTTCAATTTCCAGTGCCTCAAAAACAAAACAGAAGATCTCTGTGTGTTTTTTAGCATTATGTCCTCAGATTGATTCAGTTTTGAGTAAAAATAGTGATCTGCATTGAAAATTGCAATTGAATTTTTGTGCTCGCCATATACTGTCATAAGAATGACGTGTTTGAGTTCAATGGTAGAGGGTGTGTTTGAGGTTCTGGGCTCCATCTCTACCACCACACACCCACTCACAAAATAATGACATATTTGGGAAAATTATCATTGAGCTAGAGGGGGAAGTGCTTTGTAGAACTGATGTACTTGGGGTTGAGGAGACTGAAAGCTGTTGGTTTCTTCCCTGTTTTTGAAAGTTTCTACCTGCTCTTTGGTACAGTATGTTTGACCAGATCTGCATCCCCAACCCCTTTTATTTTTTAATTTTAATTTTTTGGGGGTGGCTGGCTCCCAGGTATTGAACCCAGGGGAACTTAACTACTGAGCCACATCCCTAGTCTTTTCTTTTTATTTTATTTAGAGACAGGGTCTCACTAAGTTGCTTAGGGCCTAGCTAATTTGCTGAGGCTGGTTTTGAACTCGTGATCCTCCTGCCTCAGTCTCTTGAGCCATTTGGATTACAGGTGTGCACCAACTTTTCTGGCCCTTTCATTTTTTTCTTTTAGGACACAATCTTGTAAATTACCCAGGCTGGTCTTGAACTTGGAGTCCTTCTGTACTAGCCGTTTTTTTTTGTTGTTGTTGTTGTTTGTTTGTTTGTTTTTTCTGGTACCAGGGATTGAATTTAGGGGTGTGGGGGTGCTGAACCTTGTGCTTGCTAGGCAAGCATTCTACTAACTGAGCTATATCCCCAGCCCATCCCAATACCTTTTTATGTTGTATTTTGAGACACAGTCTTGCTAAGTTACTTAGGGCCTTGTTAAGTTGCTGAGGCTGGCTTTGAACTTGGAATCCTCTTGCCTCAGCATACCAAGCCACTTGGATTACAGGTGTGTGCTGCTGCAACCAAATTGCCTTAGCTTTTTCAGTAACTAAGATTGTAGGCATTACAGGCATGTACCCTTCAACTTTTCTGTTGTTCTTAGAGTGGATATTGATGGGCACAGACTTGGCAGAGAGCATCCTTGGTGGAAGGTGATCCATCTTCCCTATGTCCTTTCTTGAGAGAGTATGTTTCAGACCATGGATGTCCAGTTCTGAAGCCCAGGATTGCTGCCTTTCTGTTGTAGGTATAAAATGTATGTCTGATATGTTAAATGCATTCTCTTTCCATTCTGCCCAGGACCATCTATCTGAGCTATGACTTGGAGTATTTAAAACCAAGAATGTTGCCAGTGTGGTGGTACATGCCTGTAATCCCAGAGGCTTGGGAGGCTGAAGCAAGAGGATCTCAAGTTCAAAGCCAGCCTCGACAATTTAGTGATGTTGTCTCAAAATAAAAAGGGCAAGGCAATCCTGGTACCAAAAATAAACAAATAAATAAATAAATAAGGGGCTGGGGATATGGCTCAGTTTTAAAGTGCCCCTGGTTTCAATCCCTAGTACCCAAAACAAAAAACACATTGACAATGCTAAGGGGCAGGAGGTATAATATAATGTAGGTTAGTGGAAGGGTGCTTGCCTAATATGTACAAGACCCTGGATTTGATACCCTGCACCACAAAACAATAAAATAGGACTGGGGATATGGATCAATGGTAGAGTGCTTGCCTAGCATGTGTGAGATCCTGGGTTCAATCTGTAGCATTGGTGGGGTGGGAAAGCAAAAGTACTATTTGAGTCTTGATGAAATAAATGTAACTTCAGTGCCTCTTTTTTGGGGAATGGAGGGTGGGGACAGTACTGGGGATTGAACTCAGGCTTCACACATGCTAAGCAAGAATCTACCACTGAGTCACATCCCCATCCTTTCAGGGGAGGATGATATTTGACTTTAATATGGTATTCCTAAGACTTATGATAAATAAATACTTTTAAATTAATTATTTTAATTTTGGAATCCTAAAACATTTTGGAAATGTAAATTGGAAGTTTTATCTTTTCTCCTCCTCCTCTTCTTCCTCTTTTTTTTTTGTCACTGTGGTCCGCCCCCCCCCCCCCCCCCCCCCCCAGTACTGGGGATTGAACTCAGAGGCACTTGTCCACGAGCCACATCCCCAGCCTTATTTTGTATTTTTATTTAGAGACAGGGTCTCACTGAGTTGTGTAGCACCTCAATGTAGCCAAGGCTGGCTTTGAATTCTCAATTTTCCTGTCTCAGCGTCCCTAGCTGCTGTGATTACAGGTGGGCACCACTGTGCCCTGCTGCTGCTGCTGCTGCTGCTCCTCCTCCTCCTTCTCCTCCTTCTCCTCCCCCTCCTCCCCCTCCTCCCCCTCCTCCCCCTCCTCCCCTCCTCCTCCTTTCTCTCTCTCTTCCTCTTCTTGCTCTTCTTTTCCTTCTCCCCCTCCTTCTTCTTCCTCTTCCTCCTCCTCCTCTTCTTCTTTGTCCTCCTCCTCTTCTTTTTCTAGATGGAGTCCTCCTGTGTTGCCTCAGGTACCACAGGTGCACACCACTACATCTAACTTTCTTCTACCTCTAATTGTAGAAAAATAGAGTTACTCATAAAATGTTCAGAAAATTTAATTAAAGACAAAGAGGAGGCAGGTCTCTGATAGAATTTTGGAATTTTGTAGTTGGTAACTTTTCTTATTTCTTGAAAAATACAAAAGAGTCATGTAAAACAAATACAGGTGGTGGCATATGCCTGTTGGGTGTGGTGGCATACGCCTGTAATCCCAGTGGCTCAGGAGCCTGAGGCAGGAGGATTAGAAGTTCAGAGTCATCCTGGGACATTTCGTAGTCTCAAAATTAATAAAAGTGCTGGGTGTGGTGGCACAAACCTGTAATTCCAACAACTCAGGAGGTGGAGGCAGGAGGATTGCAAGTTCTAGGCCAGCCTCAGCAACTTAGCATGACCCTGTCTCAAAACAAGAAATAAAGGGCTGTGGATATGGCTCAGTGGTGACTGCTTCTAGGTTCAATCTCTGGTACCCAATAAATAAATAAAGGCTAGGGATGTTGTTCATTAACATGTGTGAAGCCCTTAGTTCAGTCTCTAGTAGGGAAAAAAAAAACATGTAAGTCTAACTGGGGAAAAGAACAATGAGTTAGTTATATGCTGTTTGCCTTTTTCAGATCCTGAGAGTCAGACCTTGAAAGAACACTTAATTGATGAACTGGACTATGTCTTGGTTCCAACTGAGGCCTGGAATAAATTACTAAATTGGTATGGCTGTGTAGAGGGCCAGCAGCCTATTGTCAGAAAAGTGAGTATATGAATATGAATACTGATGGTCAGTATCTGCAGGTGCTCCTGGAGGGATACCAAATTGTGTTGGTTTCTTAGGAAAATGAACATACATAAGTGGTTGAAAGGAGGTTTCTGGTTCTTTTTAGGGAATTATGATTGTGAGTGATGTTCACCTAGTATGTTACAGTGAGTGGCCTTCAAACATCAGAGCTGCCCAATGGGATGTGTCCAATGGTGCTATGAGAGCATTTTCTGGAAGACTATGAAATATGAAAGTTCACTTGGGCCATATGGAGTTACAGTAATGTACAGCTTCTTGTTTGTCTTAAATTTTTTCTGATGTAGCTCAGTGTTAGAGCACTTGGTTCAGTCTCCAGTGAGTACCACAAAAAAACAAACAAAACAGAACAACCCAGAATAAACAAAAACCCACCTTTCTTTTTTTTTTTTTTTTTTTGGTACCAGGGATTGAACTCAGGGGAAATGTAAATGTAAATTGGAAGTTTTATCTTTTCTCCAACTCAACCACTGAGCCACATCCTCAGCCCTATTTTGTTTGTTTCTTCCTTTCCTATTTAGAAACAGTTGCTCTAAATAAAGTAGAGCTGCTTAATGCCTTGCTATTGCTGAGGTTAGCTTTGAACTTGTGATCCTCCTACCTCAGCCTCCCTAGCCACTGGAATTATAGGTGTGCACCACCACACCCACCCTTTTTTGTTTGTTTTGTTTTGTGGTGCTGGGGATTGAATCCAGGGCCTTTTTGCATGCTAGGCACTGAACCACATCCCCAGCTTTCTTTCTTTTGTCTCTCTCCATACTGGGGGATTGAACCCAGGGGCTCTATACAACTGAGCTACATGTCTAGCTCTTTTTAAATTTTATTTTTGTATTTATTTTTTGGTTCCAGCCTTGAGCCTGGGGTTCTCAACCACTGAGCTACATCCCCAGCCCTTTTTATTTTTTATTTTGAGACAGGGTCTCACTAAGTTGATCAGCTAAGTTGCTGAGGCTGGTTTCAGACTTGTAATCCTCCTGCCTTAGCCTCCTGATTACAGACATATATCACCACAACTTACTAATCAGGTTCTTACTTATTTGCTCAGACTGCCCTCTAATTTGTGATTCTCCTACCTTACTTAGCCTCCTCAGTCACTGGGATAATGTGTGTAAAACACCACCTTTCTATTTTTTGGTACTAGGGATTGAAACCAGGGGCTATAACCACTGAGCCTTATCCCCACCCCTTTTTTATATTTTATTTAGAGACAGGGCCTCACTGAGTTGCTTAGCACCTCACCATTGCTGAGGCTGGCTTTGAACTTTGGATCCTCCTGCCTCAGCCTCCTGAGCCACTGGGATTGTAGGCGTGGGCCACCATGCCTGGCAAAACACCATCACTTTTACTTCTGTGCTTCGGTCTTTGGCCACATAGTTGAGTACTTTAAAAATCAGGCATTTACACCCAGAGAATATTATCCTCTTGAGGGAATATAAACCCCAGGGCAGAATCCCAGATTGTTAGCACCTCTGGTAGATAAGACTCACAAGAAGACCATCACCCTGTCTCCCACAGTTGTTTTCTTGTCCTGTCTATCAGGAAATTACAAGAGCTCACATGTCTGCTGATGTTTAGGGACAAGGTAAAATTCTTACTCTGTTGGGTATGTATTCTTAGCTGAGTAGTAAAGAGTTGCAGTCCTGGTACAGTGATTCTTTTTTTTTTTTTTTTTTAAGTGATACAATGTATCTAAAAGTCATTTGGGGCCATAACTATTTTTTTCCTCTATCTTGAACTCCTCAAAAGGTTAGGGATCAAAAGGTTAGGGGCATGCTAGGTTTCTAAAGATGTTCCTAAATGCCAGTAGTATTGCAGTGTGAGTACTCTGCCAAGAATGATATATATATTTCTGTATATATTTATACATATTTATATATTCTTTAGTCACTAATTTGACAAACTCTCCAAGGGAGGAAGCAGCATCATGATCTCACCTAAAGCTGAACAGTGACTTCCCTTTTGTGCAGTATCTGGCTTTATGCACAAGTATGACTCTGAATTGATGAGTTAATTAGCTTTGTTTTCTTTTTTTCTCCTATTATGTTACTGGAGATTAGATCCAGGGCCTCATATGTAGTAGGAAAGTACAGTACCACTGAACTGCATCCCCAGCCCTCTAACCCTTTTTATTTTATTTACTATTTATTTACTTTAAATAATTATTTAATTTGTTCTAATTAGTAAGCCTTTTTTTATTTTTGTTTTGTTTTTTTGGTACTGGAGATTTAACCAAGGGGTGCTTTACCACTGAGCTATATCCCCAGCCCTTTTTGTTTTTTATTTTGAGAAGGGTCTCAACTATTGCGTAGACCTTTGTTTGTGCTAGGCATTTGGCTTGCCAGTGAGCTAAATCCCCAACCCCAGCCCTTTTTTACTTTTAAAAATTTGTTATTTTATTTTGCAGAACTGGGGATTGAGCCTACAGCCTTTTATGTAGTAGATGAAATGTCACTGAACTAAGTTCCCAGCCCCTTGCCTTTTTTTTTTTTTTTAAATTTCTTTTGTAATTATAGATGGACAGAATGCCTTTGTTTTTATTTTTATGTGGTGCTAAGGATGGAACCCAGTGCCTCACACATGCTAGGCAAGCACTCTGCCACTGAGCTACACAGCCTCAGCCTCTTCCAGCCCCTTTTGTTTATCTATTTTTTAAAATCTTGAGACAGGGTCTTGAATTTTAATCTTCCTACCCTGAATTTTAATCTTTCTACCTCAGTCTCCCAAGTTGCGGGGATTACAGGTTATATCACCAAATGCAGCCCCCTCCACTTTTTTTTTTTTTTTAATTCTATGGTGCTGGGGATTGAACCCAGGGTCTCAAACATGTTAGGTATGTGTTCTACCACTGAGAATTCTTCTACATCAGGCATGTATTTTAAGAAGAATGAGTTTACAGTAACTTTTCTGTGCAAAGTTGATGTCCTGAGACTTTCCTGGAAGCCTTGATGTGGCATTAAATCCAGTTAGGATTTAATGGTTCTGTCATGGTACTCCTGGTTGGTCCTAATGAGTGGAAAAAAATCTTAAATCCTAGGACAAATGCTGATGGTTTTAAAAATTTGTACATATAGACGAAAAAGTTTGTACTTTTGATCTCTGATTACTGAGGGAAACTGATGACTAAAGTTTTTCCTTTTGGTCTTATGGAGACACTTTCTTCTCAGTACTGTTGAGTTTTAGAACCACTGCTCCTTCATCCCTGCCTTTTGTTTGCAGGTTGTGGAGCATGGCCTATTTGTCAAGCACTGCAAAGTGGAGGTATATTTGCTGGAACTGAAGCTCTGTGAGAACAGCGACCCTACCAATGTGCTGAGTTGCCATTTCAGCAAGGCAGACACCATTGGTGAGCAGCTGGGCTGGGGTTCTAGATATCTGGGGAGAGAGTGCAGGACACAGTGGCTGATAGAAGGGAAAGCTACGGCACATCTTCAGACCTGGGTCCAGATCATCTCAGGCCAGTCCTGACCTGGGAACCTGTTGCCCAGGAGATTCTTTTTTCTTTTCTTCTTTTTCTTTGACACTAGGGATTTAACTCAGGGGTATTTATATGCTGAGCAGTTTTTTATCCCCAGCCCTATTTATTTTTTATTTTTTTATTATTATTATTTTAATATTTATTTTTTAGGTGTAGATGGACACAATACAATGTCTTTATTTTTTAATGTGATGCTGAGGATTGAACCCGGGTCCTGCCCGTGCTAGGCAAGCGCTCTACCGCTGAGCCACAATCCCAGCCCCCCTTTTTATTTTTTGACACAGGGTCTTGATAAGTTGCTGAGGCTGACTTTGAACTGTGATCCTCCTCCATTGACCTCCTAAGTTGCTGGGATTATAGCCTTGTGCCACCAAGCCCAGTTCAGGAGATTCTTTTTCTTTTTTTGGTACTGGGGATTGAACCCAGGGGCACTTAACTACTGAGCCACATACCCAGCCCATTTTTATATTATTTAGACACAGGCTCTTTCTTTCTTTCTTTTTTTTTTTAAGGAACTTCTTCCAAACCAGGGCTTGCTTGCTTGCTTGCTTTATTTATTTATTTATTTATTGTGATGCTGGGGATTGAACCCAAGGCTTTGTGCATGAGAGTCAAGCATTCTCCCAACTGACTTATTTCCCCAGTCCCTTAGACACAGGTCTCACTGAGTTGCTTAGGGCCTCGATAAGTTGCTGAAACTGGCTTTGAACTCATAATCCTCCTGCCTCAGCATCCCAAACTGTTGGATTACAGGTGTGGGCTGCCACACCTGGCTCTCAGGAGATTCTTTTAGAGAGCCAAACCTGGGAATTATGTTCTATAGAATACTGAGCTCATTTGTCATATGGTAATAAAGATGAAGAAATGAAGAGTTAGGGAAGTTAAACATAACTTTTTTTTTTTTAAGGTTTGGTGTCCCTCCATTCACTTTTTTTTTTTTTTTTTTTAAATATTTTATTTACATTTTAGTTTTCGGCGGACACAACATCTTTGTTTGTATGTGGTGCTGAGGATCGAACCCGGGCTGCACGCATGCCAGGCGAGCGCGCTACCGCTTGAGCCACATCCCCAGCCCCAAACATAACTTATTAAAAAAGTCTCAGCAAGGGACTTGAGGTATAGCTAGCTGAGTGGCAGTAGTGTATGCAAGGCCCTAGATTTAATCCTCAGCACCAAAAGATATGTGTTTATGTGCATTATGTGTGCACACACACAATCACACCTATTCATCATAGCAATTTCAGCAAAAAAGTGGCAGAGCTAGCTTTGAAACCATCTTTTTTTAAAATATTTATTTTTAGTTTTCAATGGACCTTTATTTTATTTACTTATTCATTTTTATGTGGTGCTGAGGATCGAACCCAGTGCCTCACATATGCCAGGCGAGTGCTTTACCACTGAGACACAACTCCAGTCCCCCATATCTGTTTTAACTCCAAAGAGAATCCTTAATTTTTTTAATTTTTAAAAATTTATTATTATTTTACCAATGAATCATATCCCTGAACCTTTTTATTTTGAGATATTTTGAGATAGGGTCTTGCTTATTTGCTAAGACTGGTCTCTAACTTGCATTCCTCCTCTTTCTGCTTCCCATGTACCGGGGATTGTAGGTGAGCTCACTGTGTCTGACTTCACTTTTTGTTTAATGGTACTGGACATTGAACCCAGGGCCTTGTGCCTGTGAGGCAAGCACTTGACCAACCAAGCTATGTCCCCAGGCCCTTACTTTTTCTTTTTTCTTTGTTCTGGGGATTGAACCTAGGATTTCTTGCATGCTAGGAAAGTGCTCTATAACTCAGCCACACTACCACAGCACTGCTTTTTTTTTTTTAACCTTTTTTTTTTGTGTGTGTGGCGATATTGGGGATTGAACCCAGGGGCACTTTACCACTGAGCTGTATACCCAGTTCTGGCTCAGTTGCCCGGCTGGGCTTGATTTTTGTGATCTTCCTGCCTCAGCCTCCTACATGCTGGCATTACAGGAAGGTGCCATCACACTGAACTCTGTTTCTCACTTACTATGTGTATCTGTGCTAGAAATATGACCTAAATTATCAGAGAAGCCTAAGGAAAGTTTTTGGGTGTACAAGTGCAAGAGGAGGCCTTCAGGAGTTACCAGAGGGCCGAGGTTCTGTCAGAACTTTTGTTCCAAAGTACATGTGAGCATCTGAAAAGGAAAGAGGATGAGCATTGGTTTGCCTTGGCTGTCTTTAGCCTTGTATTGGTAGAAAGCTCTGAGTAATGTTTCTACACCCTAGCAACCATCGAGAAGGAGATGCGGAAGCTGTTCAACATCCCTGCGGAGCGTGAAACACGGCTCTGGAACAAATACATGAGCAACACCTACGAGCAGTTGAGCAAACTAGACAACACTATCCAAGATGCTGGGCTCTACCAGGGTCAGGTAGGAGGGCCCAGGCTATGCTCAAACAGGCAGCTCTGTCCAGGGTATTTGACCAAAAAAGCTTCTGGCTATAAGCGTGTCAGGAGTGGGGTGGATTGCACTCTCCTCATTTGGTTTCCCCTTTCACTCAGGTGCTAGTAATTGAGCCCCAAAATGAAGATGGCACATGGCCCAGGCAGACCCTGCAGTCAAAGTAAGTGAATGTTTTCTCCCATGTGGCTGGGCTCACAGGTGTAATAGAGACATTCTTTTCTAAGGCAGTTGTACTTAGAAAAATGGTTCTGAATCAGATGGAAAAATCATGCAGTTTAGTATTGGATGAAGCTACAAGCTCTTGGTAAGCAGCATTCTGGGCATTCATCTAAGGGAAACTGTCAGTGTGTCTCAGCAAGGCCACAAGCCTTTGCTTATTGAGAATGAGAGAAGGAGAAAGACAAGGGGCAGGATCTGACATTGACTGCTCTACCAAGAGATGACTTTGATTTTTTTCAAGATCCTTTATTTTTCCACCTATGGTTAGAGACTGTGAGGGAAAAGAAGAGGGATTATGCATGAGGTCTTATATGACTTAAAGGTGATAGTTTGATCCCACCCCACTCTGCTTAGTGTCCTGTTACTCATGGTTACAGGGGTATTGTTCAGCTACTAAACTGGAACTCTAGTCAGGTGTATTGGCATGTGCTCATAATCCCAGCAACTCAGGAGACAGGAGGATCACAAGTGTGAATGTAGACTCAAAATAATAAAGGATTGAGGATGTAGCTTGGTGGGAGGCTTCCTTTGAGTTCCAACCTCAGTACCACATAAATTAAACAAATTGGGACTCCAGGCATAGTTATTTTAGATATTCATGAAATATATGGAATTGTGCATGTCCTTAGAAGAGAAAAAAGTGTTGAACTTGCCTTATAGTGTAAGATTGGGAAATTATGTCTGTGCCCCAATAGTTACAGGGACAGTGTTGGGATCTGCTCTCTTCCTTTTGTTAGGACTTGGACTTTGTAATATAGTGATATGTTCATAGCTCATTTGAATGGCATGAAAACTACAAGCCATCTTGAGAAACATGCATAGATATTCAGAATATTTGGGAATTTTACAGATTGCAAACATTTTCAAGGATTTTACAGATCTCTTGAAGTCCAGCCATGGACTCTGGTTCTTAGAAAGCTCAGTTACTGTTTCCTGATAAGTTGGCAAAAATAGCTGGGATAGGAAAAATAATGCCCCCCAAAATGTCCATATTCTAATCCTCAGATTTTACAAATATATTAGATTACAAAGGGATTTTGCATATAAAGATAATGAGGGGCTGGGATTATGGCTCAGCGGTAGAGCACTCGCCTAGCATGGGTGGGGCCCAGGTTTGATCCTCAGCATCACATAAAAATAAAGGTATTGTGTTGTGTCCATCTACACCTAAATAAATATATATATATATATATATATATATATATATATATATATATATATATATATGGAGCTAGGCCTAAGGATGCACACCTGTTTTCCCAGTGACTCGGGAGGCTGAAACGGGAGAATCTGCAAGTTCGAGACCAACTTCTGCAATTTAGCAAGGCTCTAAGTAACTTAGCAAGAACTTGTCTCAAAATAAAAATTGCTGGAGATGTGGTTCAGTGTTAAAGTGCCTCTGGAGTCAATCCCCGGTACCATATAAAGAAAAAGATAATGATATTGACATGAAGAGATCATGTAGGTGGATCCAATATAATTGCAAGTGTCCTAAGAGTTAAAGGAAGGCTGGAGAGTCAAAATTGTATGAGGACAGAAGCAGATTCAAGGTAGTGAAATGTGAGAAAAATTCAATTGGCCATGAGCCAAGGAATATGGGCAGCCTGTAGGAGTACCTAAAGCATCCCCAAACACATGCACCCTGGCCAATGCCTTGATTTTAGTTCAGAGAGAACCATTTTGGACTTTTGACTTCCATAACTGCAGATAATCTGTGTTATTTTAAGCTACTGAGTTTATGACAATTTGTGACATCTGCAACAGGAAACTAATATACAAACCAAGGCAGTCAATCCCATTTTGAAGCTGAAAATGCCAAATAACTGAAAGAAACCCCCCTGGGTAGAGAGAAGGTGTTTAGATTACGCCTGTGAGACAGAACTGGTAGCTCAGGGCAAAAGAAAGCTGGGTATACTGGTCAGGGGAGACTTTTTTTTTTTTTAATTGCAGATGAACCCATGCTTTCATTTTATTTATTTATTTTTTTTATATGGTGCTGAGGATCGAGCCCAGTGCCTCACATGTGCTAGGCAAGAGCTCTGCCACTGAGCCATAATCCCAGCCCCCAGGGGAGACTTAACTGCACCTTTTTCTCTTCTCAGCCTAGTTTCTCCCTATCCTTCTCATACCCTGAGACCTAAGAGATTCTGTTTAAGAGGCAGTTTTTGGAAAAGAACAGTGCCTTGTTGAGACTTCCTGAAGGTTAGTCTTCTAGTAAGGTGTGGCCAATAGGCAGTAAGTGCAGAGTGGAATTCCTGAGGTACATTCTCTTCTCCACTCCCTCACATGGTACTAGGTACTGTTGTTCATACTGAGGATATGGTAAATACCAAGTCTTTATCTCAAGGAGCAGAATAAAAGATAAATAAGAAAAACGTGTTTCCAGTGACTTACGAACATTGTGGATAAAAATGTGGGAAGAGAATTAGTGAGTTGTAGCCTTTGGAATGGGACAGATTTAACCAGAATTCATTTGAACATAGCCCTCTAGAAAGTAAGGGAGTCAGCATGGATTGAGGTACTCAATAGGAACAAATAACATCATTAATCAGAAGAAACAGCAGCTGCAGATGTCCTGAGCTGAAGCAGGCCTGGTTGAAAACCAGCAGGACTTTGTGTGGCTAGATCCTGAGGGATGATAGGAAGTAGAGGTTGAAGACCAGGAGGTAAGGAGGTCGTAGACATAGAGAAAATGACAGGGACAAGAGGATGAAAGTGCATAAACAAGGCCCTGGTTTCAGTCTACATCATCAACATAATTAAGAATTTATTGCCAGGCGTGGTGGTGCATGCCTGTAATCCCAGCAACTAGGGAGGCTGAGGCCAGGAGGATTGTGAGTTCAAAGCCAGCCTCAGCATCTTGTCAAGCCCCTAAGCAATTCAGTGAGACCCTGTTTCTAAATAAAAATATAAAAAGGGCTGGGGATATGACTCAGTGGTTAAGTGGCCCTGGGTTCAATCCCTGGTACCCAAAAAAAAAAAAAAAAAAAAAAATCTTATGTTCATCAGAGAGTAAAAAGAAAGCCACAGAGTGAAAGAAGATATTAACAATACATCTATCTTACAAATTATATATATCTAGAATTTCAAGATAAGAAAAGAACAATGCCAGAAAAAAAAAAAAAAAGAGAGAGAGAGAAACAAAGCTAGGCAAAGTGGTAAATGCCTATAATCCCAGCTACTTTGGAGGCTGAGGCAAGAGGATGACAAGTTCAAAGCCAAGCTGGGCAACTTAGCAAGACTCAGTCTCAAAATAAAAGGGTTGGGGTTGTAGTTCAGTGGTAGAGCACTTCTGGGTTCAATTCCCAATATATTTTTTTTAGAACTTTATACTATACATATTCTACAATTTGACTTTCCTACTCCTAGGCATACAGCTAACAAAAACACATCCCATGTTCACTTAAGGACATGTTCAAGGTTGTTCACAACAGCATTGTTTGTCATAGTCATGAACTTTGGAGTTAATCTAGAGTCCTCCAACAATCACATGATAAGTTGCTGTGTACATATACAGTGGAATTCAGTACATCAGTGCACAGCAACATGAGTGAGTTTCTACATAATGTTAAAAGAGAGAAATTGGACATAAAGCAGGATGTATTATATAATTCTGTTGATATAAAACTTAACAGGCAAAATAATCTCTGGGGAGGTCAGGTTAGTTGTTAGCTTTGGGAAGAACTTTGACTGCAAGAAGTCTGGGAAGGATGCTTGGGGGGTTGATGCTGCCCTGTTTTTGGTCTGGGTACTGGTTATATAGCCATATTCACTTGTTACAATTTCTTTGATTTTTATACATTCATGACTTAAATACCTTTTAATGAAATACTCTAATACAAAGTTTTATGACAGCTGGGTCCAGTGGTATATGCCTATAATCCCAGCTACTTGGGAGGCTGAAGCGAGAAGGTTGCTTGAGCCCAGGAGTTTGAGAAAAACCTTGGACAACATAGTGAGACCAGTATCTTAAGAAAGAAATAAAGAAAAAAAGAAACTTAAATTTATTTATTTATTTAAAAATTTGAGATGGGATCTCAGAAAGTTGCTGACGCTAGCCTTGAACTTGGCGATTCTTCTGCCTCAGACTCCCACATTTCTGGGATCATAGGTGTGTATACCCAGCTTATATATTTCTTTGCAGGAGAGTATCATAGTAAAATTGTTCCCATAGTAAAAATAACCAGTGTTGTAGAAGGAAAATCACAGTTGCACACATATTTGAAACAAAGCTGAAAGATTCGCTTTCTTCTGTTTTATGCAGTCTATAATATTGATAGACTAGGTAGCAGGTTCAGATTTGGGGCAGTTAACTATAGATTAATTAATCTAAAAGTAGAATCTGAAATAAGAGTCTGTGAAAAACATTGAAATGTGAATTTGAAACAGAGAGATTACTCACATTTGTAAAATGTAAAAAACCAAAAGCAATTTCCCTTAAATGGCTTCCAGAGGCTGAGGCAAGTTTGCAAGTTTGAGGCCAGCTTGGGCAGTTTAGCAAAATCTGTCTCAAAATGAAAAATAAGAAAGGGTTGGGGGTAGCTTAGTGGTAAAGTGCTCCTGGATTAGATTCCCAGCACCAAAAAATAATTGCCATTTGTCAGGCATTTATTTCCTCCCTCTCTCCCTTCCTTCTTCCTTCCTTCCCTCCCTCCCTCCCTCCCTTCTGCTGGGTATTGAACCCAGGACCTTATGCATGGTAGGCAAGCACTGCACACTGAGCCAATCCTTTTTTTTGTTGTTGTTGTTTTTAATATTTTTTTAGGTGTAGATGGACACAACATAATGCCTTTATTTTTATGTGGTGCTGAGGATCGAACCTGGGCCCCACCCATGCTAGGCGAGCGCTCTACCGCTGAGCCACAATCCCAGCCCCCACCCCAATCCTTTTTATCTCTTATTTTCCCTATACTAGAGATTTAACCCAGGGGCACTCTACTACTGAGCCACATCCCTAGCTGTTTATTATATTTTTTACACCTTTATTTAATTTATTTATTTATATGCAGTGCTGAGGATCAAACCTCAGTGCCTCACACATGCTAGGCAAGCACTCTACCACTGAGCTACAGCCCCAGCCCCCCAGCTCTTTTTTTAGTTGTAGGTGAACACAATACCTTTATTTTATTTTTATGTGGTGCTGAGGCTCAAACCCAGTGCCTCACACATGGTAGGTGAGCACTCCACCACTGAGCCGCAACTCCAACACCCCCAGCTCTTTTATTTTGAGATAGGTTCTCACTAAGTTTCCCAGGCTGGCCTCAAACTTGGAATCCTCCTGCCTCAGCCTCCCAAGTTACTGTAATTATAGGTGTGCACTACTATGACTGGCTTTTAATAAAGATATATGAGATAATCTCACTGATTTGCTGACACTAACCTCAAAATTGTAGACCTCTAGTCCTAGCTTTCTGAATAACTGGGATCACAGGTTTGAAGCTCTACCCCTGACTTGTGTCAAGTATTTTAAATAATTAATTTTATTTTTTAAATATCTTTACTATTTATTTTTTATATGGTGCTAAGGGTTGAACCCAGTGCCTCACTTTGTGCTAGGCAAGTGCTCTACCACTGAACTACAACCTTAGTTCGTTTGTCAAGTTTTTTTTTTTTTTCCTTTTGGTACCAGGGATTGAACCTAGGGGTGCTTAACCACTGAGCCACATCCCTAGCCCTTTTTGTACTTTATTTAGAGACAGGATCTCACTGAGTTGCTCAGGGCCTCAATAAATTGCTGAGGCTGGCTTAGAACCCATGATCCTCCTGCCTCAGCCTACTGAGCTGCTGTGATTATAGGTGTGCACCACCATGCCTCTGTGTCAACTATTTTGAGAGAAGTCTTTTTTTTTTTTTTAAGTTGGACACAATACCTTTATTCCATTTATTTATTTTTATGTGGTGCTGAGGATCGAACCCAGGGCCCCGCGTGTGTTAGGCAGCACTCTACCACTGAGCCACAATCTCATCCCTTGAGAGAAGTCTTATTGCCATTTTTCTGTGCCTTTCACTGGTAAGACTTAAAATCTCAGAAAAACTTGTAATTTATAAATGAAATCAGAATGACCTGAAGTTCAACCTTGTGGTTTATTGCACTGGAAGATTCAGTACATGACCTACATGACCATGTAGGCTAATGAGACCTGAAGATTAATTAATTTCTGAACTTAATTTATCTTGAAGAATTATAAAAATAGGACTTTTGCAGCTTATTTTAACTGACTGAATACGGAGAACATTTATTTCTTGAAAAAAGTCCTAAGGCATTAAATAGGGCTTGCACTTTGCAAAAAATCAGTAGCATTGTTTCTGCTTCTCTCTCCCAGATCAAGCACTGTGCCTAGCAGAAATTTTACTACCTCTCCAAAATCATCAGCAAGTCCCTATTCCTCAGTGTCTGCCTCTCCCATTGCAAATGGTGATAGCACTAACACCTCTGGGATGCACAGTTCCGGTGTCAGCAGGGGGTAAGAGCAGGCCATTTCACTTTGCTTCCCTTCCTCTGAGTCCATTTGCAGACTGTATCTGGAGTTCTCATGTGTTGTTAGGCTAAGCATCATGGGGTCAGAGCTCCCCCTATGAATGGGTTGCAGGTGGTCTCTCACTACTTTTCATACCCACAGTCTAAATGTGCCTCCTACTTCTGACTTACATTGCTTATTGTCCTATAGGCTGGTGTTTTCCCCATAGCCTAAATCAACTGGTGATTGTGGGGGCACAGTGCATTTATTTTGGAAGGATAGGCTGGCCATATGCCAGAATAGCAATAAGGGGATGATTTTCAGCTGTGGAAGAGCCCTGTCTATTTACCCTGTGGGATCCTTTCTCCAAGTCTTTCAGGACCACCTTCTAGATAGCATAGACAAGGTGGAAAGAACTGGTGAGGAAGGAGTATGCATGAACTCAGGCTTAGTCAAGGTTGGGTGTGGCCTGGTGGGCTGTGGCAGATGCATGCTTTTGATTTTGGTAACCAGAATATTCTTCCCTGAAGTAGTCTGACAGCCTTCTCAAAGGATATAAAAATTCAAATATATTTCTCTTCTTAAGGATGTGTTTACAACCTGTTAGCATGTCAAGTCATGGGCAGGGTACAGGTCTGGAAGTGTGAAGAGGTGGGTAGAGAGAATTTATATCATGGGGTTAATACCAGACACAAGTTCTAGAGGCCCCAATGGAGCCCCCAAAGGCATCCTGAGGTCATGTGTGCAACACTTGCTTTTATTGCTGATATGGGTTGTGTTTTTCAGTGGATCTGGCTTCTCTGCTTCATATAATTGTCAGGAGCCCCCATCATCTCATATACAGCCTGGGCTCTGCGGACTTGGAAACCTGGGGAACACCTGCTTCATGAACTCTGCTTTGCAGGTAGAGGGGAGAGCTGCCATCTGAACATCAGGGTGTCATGAGGCTTGGGTGGGAGTGGTCTGCTAGTGCTAAGCAGATCTTTTCTCAGGGTCCTCAACCTGTTTACTTTTAGCGCTTTAGCATTCTGCCAGGACAGCTCTCAGTGGTTGGTTCGGAAGGGCCTCCACAGTGTTTGTGGCCCCAGAATGTCTTATTCAATTCTGTGTTTGGTTTTACAATAGAAATATTTTGAATTTTTGTTAACCATTAGGTTATGAACTCCCTAAGAGTTTTGAAGTACCTATCTGGTTGGTCTCTGATAGGATAAGGAGACTTACAACAGGTACCAATCTCAGTTATTCCTTACTGAAAGTTCACCTTTTTTTTTTTTTAACCAAAGACCCCATGCTTACCTCATGCCTGTCACTGGAGAAATCCTAAAATCCTCCCTTTGGACCCTCACTTGTTCTTCAAATATTTATTAGGCATATATAATGTGATAGTACTATGATAAACATGGGTTGCAATGAGTTAGGGTGCAGCTACAAAGTTAGAAGGGCATCAATTCTGAAGACTGCCCTCAATTCTGATGCCAACTGCAAATTTGGGGGTTCCTGAGACTACCCACAGTTTTGATAATTTGCTAGAAATATTTACAGAATTCATATGAAGCTGTTAAATTCATGATAATGCTTTATTTTTTAAAAATTTTTAAAGAGAAAATTTTTTTAATATTTATTTTTTTAGTTTTTCGGCAGACACAACATCTTTGTTTTTGTATGTGGTGCTGAGGATCGAACCCCGGGCCTCACTCATGCCAGGCGAGCGTGCTACCGCTTGAGCCACATCCCCAGCCCGATGATAATGCTTTATTATAGGGAAAAGTTACATAATAAAATCAGCCAAGGGGAGAAATAAATAGAGCAGAATCCAGGAGGGTTCCAAATGGTTGAGCTTCTGTTGTTCTCTTTCTATGGAATCAGGACACATGACTTTACTGGCACTGATATATAATGATGATGCACAGAGTACTACCAACCATGGAATCTCACCTGAGCTGCAATAGCCATAATTTTGGGGGAGCTTCTTTATATAGATATGATAGATTAATTGCCCAGTGGAATGATTTTATGCAACCCACAGCACTCTCTTAAGTAATTTGCTGGTCTTTCCTCAGTGGTAGCTTTTATTCTAGGACTATACAGGTGTAGTAAGCTCCCTGGACCAGAAATCATGCTGTTAGTGTATCTGCTATAATCCAAGGCCACACAGACACACTCCTATTAGGCATAGTCTTCTGGGGTAAATATATTTATTTCCCAGAAATCAAGTACAAAACTCAAGCCTTTTTGGGTAAGGGAAAATTCTCATTTTTATTTTTTTGAAGATTTTTTTTTTTTAAAGGTTAGATAACTCTTGGATTTGGAAATAATTTTTTGCCATTGTGGCAAAATAGCCTAATACTAAAGAAAAGACCCCTGAGGTTTTACTTTTTTCTTTTTCCCCCTGGTGGTACTGTGGATTGAACCCAGGGGTACCCTACCACTGAGCTACATGCCCATCTCTTTTCATTTTTTGAGACTGGCTAATTTGCCTGGGCTGTCCTCAAACATGAGATCCTCTTGCCTCAGTTTCCAAAGTTGCTTGGATTACAGGCATATGCCACCAAGCCTGGCTGAGATTTGACTTTTTATTGATATGTTTTTTCAGCTCTTTATACTTTCCACTTTATTTAGCTGTTGAGTTAGGGTAATAATAATGAGAAACTTTATAACTGTAGATGTAAATACAAATTGAACAGTACAAAGTGCTCCAAAGGGGCTGGGGTTGTAGCTCAGCAGTAGAGTGCTTGCCTAGCATGGTTGAGGTCCTGGGTGTGATCCTTAGCACCACATAAAAATAAATAAATCAAATAAAGGTATTGTGTCCAACTACAACTTAAAAAAAAAAAATGTTCCAGAATTTTTTGGGGATTTATTTATTTATTTATGAGATTCTCACTATGTTACCCAGGTTGGCCTCAAACTCTATCTCAAGTGATCCTCCTTCGTCAGCATCCTGAACAGCTGGGATAATAAGCATATACCACACATCTAGCTCTGAAATTTCTTGAGTGCTCACAAAGTTTTAGATTTCAGAGCATTTTGGATTTAAAATTTTTGGACTAGGCATGTTCAATATTCCAAAGTCTTTGAAAACAGATCTGAAACACTTTTAGTCCAACATTTTGTTTGTTTGTTTTTGGTACTAAAGGTTGAACCCAGGGACATTTTACCACTGAGCTATATCTCCAGCCCTTTTTATTTTTTATTGTTTTGAGACATGGTCTTGCTAAGTTACTTAGGGCCTCACTAAGTTGCTGAGCCTAGACTTGAACTTGCAATACTCATGCCTCAGCCTTCTCAGTCACTGGGATTAACCACACCTGGCTGCAGTGCCCATTTTAAAATTTGAAGTTAAAATTAATATATACATATATAATGGTATTATTTATGGCTTTTATACTGATTATCCTCATTTTTTTTCCCCTTAGGATATTTAAGTTTTAGTAGGCATTTGTGTTTTTCTTAATTATATTTTGTCTTCTCATGAAGAACTGGAATTTTCCCAGTCACTTCCATTGAAAAATTATTATCCTAAATATTATTATCTTCCATTGGATAAAATATTGAGCTTTTATCCCCACGTACCTTATTTGAGAGATGAAGTCTTTGTTACTGCATGTGAGCTCCTCCAGGACCGTGTACTTAGGAGGTTTGCTGTGAGGTGGTCCCTCAGCTTTATGGGTGTCAACCCCCAAGAAGCTTCTTAGTGTTTCATTTTCTTGGGGCTGACCCTTAGTGGCCCTTTAGAACTTATCTTTTTTTTGTTTTGTTTATTGTTTTTTCATTGTAGTTGGACTCAATACCTTTATTTCATTCATTTATTTTTATGTGGTGCTGAGGATCGAACCCAGGGCCATGAGCAGGCTAGGCGAGCGCTCTACTGCTGAGCCACAATCCCAGCTCCTAGAACTTGGTTTATCTTGTTTTTGTGTGTTCACTTGAAGAGGTGTAAGCTCTAATCATATTCTGTTTCAGTGCCTAAGCAACACTGCACCACTGACTGACTACTTTCTCAAAGATGAATATGAAGCGGAAATCAACAGAGACAATCCTCTGGGCATGAAAGGGGAGATTGCAGAGGCCTATGCAGAGCTCATTAAGCAGATGTGGTCTGGAAGGGATGCTCACGTGGCACCTCGAATGTTCAAAGTAAGCTGACTTATGTATTTCTGTTTTCCTTTTTTGAGAAGAGTGGTTTAGTGTTGTAATGAGGCATCCCTTTACTTTCATTTAAGATTAAGGTGAGAGCTAATCCTGAAAGCACCATAATATTGAAACCTTCTTTATTGTCATTTAGCAAACACTTAAGTGCCCTTAATGCCCACATCTAGCCTGGGATGCCCCAGGAGTCACTTGATTGCTCAGAATAGTATATTCTGTGGTGGCAGTGTTTACATTCAGTGTCCTAAACCCAGACCATAAAAATTCAGTTTAACTTCCAGGATTATGTGAAGGCTATTCCCAGGATCCCTGATCCTGAACCCTACATCCCTGTGGTCTGAGTTATCCCCACGCCACCCCTCAGTTAGGAATTGGGTTGATTTTCTCAGAAGGTGATGTGAGGAGCAGTTCTCACTCAGGTCCCTCAGCTAGTAAGATTTGGGGAGGAGATGATGAACTTCACTGGGCCTTGGAGCAGCTTGGGCTTTCCATAGCCCTAAATGTTTTTTTTTTTTTTTCTTCTTCTTCTTCTTCTTTTCTTCTTCTTTTCTGCTAAGGGAAAGTGCCTTGTCCCCATAAGTTGAAATCTGAGGAACCCTACTTAACCTGCACTGGTGGGGTTCAAGGAGTTTTCAGGAAGCACATGGTAAAAAAAAGATTTGCACGTTTTTGATTCAGAAAAAGGAAAAGAAAATAGCATCTTAGCTCAATGAGAAAATGAAAATCTCAGGCTGGGGGTTTAGGTCACTGGTAGAGCACTTATCTAATATGTGTTAGGCCCTGGGTCCCCAGTACCACAAAAGAAAAAGAAAGAAAGAAAAAAAAATCTCAAGTAGCTTGTTGAAATTGAAAATGAATTCTCTTTCATCCCCTTAGACATATGAATCCCTGGGAAATAGAAGTAAATTATTATTCATATAATAAGTCATAAAGAAACTAGAACTGTGTGAAACACACTGGGCTTAAGCTAATATAAATAAATAGTTGGCAGGTAATATTTAGGGGGTGTTTGAGCAGCTTAACTTCCTCATATTTTATATCTGCACTGTCTGGTAACAGGCACCAGTTCAAGTGCCACTGGGCATCTTGAGCTGTTAGCAGAACCAAGAAACTGAATTTTAAATTATATTTATTTATTTATTTTCTCTTGGTGCAGGCGATTGAACCCAGGGCCTTGCACCTGGTAGGCACACATTCTACCACTGAGCTATACTTTAGTCCCTGAATTTAATTTTAATTCTTTTAAATTTAAATAGCCAAATGCAGTTAGTGGCTATGGTATTAGACAACACAGGTATAGAATAGTGATTTTAGTATACATCAGAATCTCTGGAAAGGTTTATTACAATACAGACTGCTGGGCCCATCTCTAGAGTTTCTGATTAAATGGGTCTGGGGTTGGGCCTGAGAATGTACATTTATACTGAGGCCCTAGGTAATGCTGTTGCTGCTAATTGGTGTCCACATTCCAAGGATTGCTTGTGGAGGGCAATACTGGGTAGTCAATTATCTAGACACGTGAAGACTATTATGTGCAAGAGGATTCATCTAGCTGATGCAGGTATCATTTCTAACATTGTTCTGGAGTTTAAGACTAAACTAAAGAAAAGGACATTAGAGAGGGATTTGTCTTAGTACTTAGGTGTGGCTACTCAGAGTGCTGATCCTCACCTCCATTATAGGGTGGTAGCCCAGGTTCTAAATCCCTGGCTGTCCTGGCTCTCTGTTCTGAGCCTTCTCTTTGATGGGCACCATTGACCTCTGTTAGGTTCTTTAGGAGTTAATTGGGCTACTCAAGTAGGTGGTGTTTTCCCTCATGTCCTAGCTAACTCTTTAAAATTGTTGTTGATAATCACTGCCTCTCAACTTCACTGGTTCTTTATATATTATGCCTTCTAATATAGTTGCTTTTGTTGTAGACCCAAGTGGGACGTTTTGCCCCTCAGTTTTCTGGCTACCAACAACAAGACTCTCAGGAGCTGTTAGCCTTTATTCTAGATGGATTGCATGAAGACCTGAACCGAGTAAAGAAGAAACCTTACCTGGAGCCAAAGGATGCCAATGGGCGACCAGATGCGGTATGATATTGAAACAATCTACATAATAATATCCAACAGTTGCCTCCTATTGACATTGTGGGGAAATCTTCTGGTCTTGGGGTGTTAGTGCCAGGGCTCACATTGCCTCTCATTGTTGATAGTGATAGGAGGGTGGACTCTGGTAGGGAAATGCATTCCAGGTCAAAGGGGACTTACTATACTCCCTTTTTTGTTTTCTGAATTACTGGAGGTGGCCCTGATGTCACAAATGAGTCAGTTTATTTAGTATTTCATAGGCTAATTAGAGACTAGGGCACTCTGAAAACTGTAGTTAAAAAACAAAACAAAACAAAACAATTGTAGAGTGAACCCTTAAGATTGTAACTGCTCTCATTAAAATCAATCTCTGGTTTATACAGTGGCATACACATGTAATCCCAGATACTTGAGATGCTGAGGCAGAAAGATCTCAAGTTTGAGGTAGCCTGGATAACTTGGACTATTTTTTTTTTTTTTTGGTTCTGGGGATTGAACCCAGGGGCACTTAACCACTGAGCACATCCCCAGCCCTTTTTTATATTTTGAGGCAAGGTCTTGCTGAGTTGCTTAGGTCCTCACTAAGTTGCTGAGGTTGGCTTTGAACTTGAAATCCTTCTGCCACTGGATTCAGTCCTCAATACTGCAAAAATTCATGAAAGAAGGAAGGAGAGAGAAAAGACAAGACAGGACCCAGGAGGTAGTCCTTGCTCTGGTCAGCCCTTTGTGCCCATGGTACTCTGAGTGCCCCTTGTGTCCTATAGATTCTCTGTCAGCACCTTATTAAACATGTCACTGGGCATAGAGCTGGTGTTTGTTGTGAATGTTACAGCTAAGAGCAGTGCTGGCCTTGCTTGCCTTGACATGCTCTTGGCTACATAGACAACTTCTCAGTATATCTCACAGTATTTGCTATGACTCGTTCTAGATGTAGGGAAAAAGGACTGAGAGGTTGAGAATGTTCTACTTATCTCTTCTCTTTTCATCTAGGTGGTAGCAAAGGAAGCCTGGGAGAATCATAGGTTGAGGAATGATTCTGTGATTGTGGACACTTTTCATGGCCTTTTCAAATCTACTTTGGTTTGCCCAGAATGTGCTAAGGTTTCTGTCACCTTTGACCCATTTTGCTACCTAACTCTTCCACTACCCATGAAGAAGGATCGAGTAATGGAGGTCTTCCTTGTTCCTGCTGACCCTTGCTGCAGACCAACTCAGGTAATAGAATCTGCATTGTCATGACACCCCTTTCTGTGAGTGGTCTCCAGGCCCTGATGGTATCGTTTTCATCTGTTGCTTTGGAAACTTGGGTTTGTCTCTGTTTATGCTGTTGACCTCTATCAGACCTTGGTGTAATCCCTTGTCATTCAAGACCTGTTGTGGAGGTCTTAGGGGATTCTCTATCACTTTTTTGCCCATGTTCTCTATTCATGTCACTGTGATAGCCTGATTAATTTGCTAAGTGGTCCTTGAATCTGAATGTTGAGAAACCCAAAGCAGGGTACTTTCCTTTGTCAATTCTGTTCTTAGATTAGCTTGAAGAACTTGGCCAGAAAAAGAGGCCAGATGTGAGGTGTGACCAGTATCTTAGTGTTCAGTTTTCTTGATTGCTCACATCCTGATTTATTGCTTAGTCTTCTCTTTAGTTTCTTTTTTCCTCTCTCTCCTCCTTTTGGAGTAGAGGATTGAACCCAGGGGTACTCTGCCACAGAGCTACATTCCCCGCCCCCCTTTTTTAATATATATATTTTTTAGTTATAGATGGACACAATCCCTTTATTTTATTTGTTTATTTTTAGGTGGTGCTGAGGATCGAACCCAGGGCCTCACATGTGCTAGGCAAGTCCTCTACCACTGAGCCACAATCCCAGCCCTCTCCTTTCCCCTTTTTAAAAAAGTTTTTAGGGCTGGGGTTGTGGCTCAGTGGTAGAGTGCTTGCTTAGCATGTATGAAGCACTGTGTTTGATCCCCAACATCACATAAAAATAAATTTTAAAAAGTAAATACAATTTTTTAAAAATTTTGAGGCAGGGTCTTCCTAAGTTGCTCAGACTACCCTTGAACTGGAGATCCTCCTGCCTATTCTTTTGAGTCATTGGGATTATAGGTGTGTGCTTTTAGTTTCTATCTCTAAAAAAAGGTGATCTATAGAACCAGATGGCAATTTGTATTATTTTAATAATTCTTTAAAGGGAGAGGTAAACTACTCCAGAAAGTGAAGAATAAAATAAAGCAGTGTGGGCTGAGGTTATAGCTCATTGGTAGAGTGCTTGCCTAGCATGGATGGGGCCCCTGGGTTCAGTCCCCAGCACCACAAAAATTAAGAGAGAGCAGGGGAAAGAAGGGAAGTGTTTAGCAGCCTTTAGAAGGGGAAGAGAAGGCTCAGCTCCCATGCTGTGTTGCTTGAGTGAGTGGTGTTCATCTTGATGACTTGCCTATTTTTTCTGGTGCTTTGCTACTGACTCATCTGTACCCTGACCTCTCCATCTACTGACTCTGGAAGGGCCTCTGCCCCAATGATACTTCCTTCTCCCAAGTCATTTCCCTGCCCCATAGAGTACCCCTGTTACCTTGACCATCTCTCCCTTTGCAGTACCGTGTGACTGTGCCACTGATGGGGGCCGTCTCTGACCTGTGCGAGGCTCTGTCCAGGCTGTCTGGCATTGCTGCAGAAAATGTAAGGCGGGGTGATCAGTGGCACTTAGACTATTAGGGTTACTTCATTGTCCTTTGGAATTTGTTTAACCTTGTAGTTACTTTTTTGGGGGGTAGTTGTTATTGGTCAGCACAAATGTGATTATTAGTGTATATCTGGATGTCTTACACCTTCTGGTTCTTGCTCACAATGCACACAATAATTGAGACTGTGTCTTCCATCTCTGGGAAACACAATCTTTCCTTCACTGGGGGTCATGGTACCCATGGTCAGGGGGTAGTCCAGGAGCAGGGCTCTGTGTGCTTCAAGTGGCATGGAGACTTCAGGCCATGTGGAATACACCAGAGCCTTCTAGATGACAGCTAGTCTCTGGTCAGCACTTGTCACCATTCCTATTACTTTAGGGCACTTGTTACCTGCATGGATAGTGCTAGCAACTAAAAGGGAGCCATACTGCACCCCTTTGAACCTTGGCCCCAAGTAGAGGGGCTTGTTGCATTATAGTTTCTTTAGGGATAACACTCCAATAGGACATTTTTTTCCCTTGTTCTGTGTTTTAAGCAATGTAGGGGTACCCTGAGTCATCCTATAATCTCTCTATTACTATTGATTCTTAGATGGTGGTCACAGATGTGTATAATCACCGGTTCCACAAAATTTTCCAAATGGATGAAGGTTTAAGCCACATCATGCCTCGGGATGACATTTTTGTGTGAGTACTTAGCAGTTTCTGGTGCAGGATCAGAGGTAACATTCTAGAGGCTTTGCCTTATTTGTGTCTCCACAGCGAAGTTCTGGCAGTCTGTTCGTGTGCATTTTTTTCAAGCCCCAGTGGAAAGATCTGGATATTCAGGGAATTGTGGGCAGCCATCAGTGCTAATAAGTACCTACTGGCATTACTGAGCTGCATTGCCAGCATATACATAGTCTTTGGTCACTAGTTGCTGCTTCTTAAGAGTGCTGATTCATACTACAGATGGTCCTTTTGTCAGAGATGCCTCACTCAAGAAGAGTCATAACTGTAACTGTGAGAAGGGCCATGGGAAGATATGAGAAGGGCAATTTTATAGGTGGATCTTGGCCTTTCTGTGCTGTAGGCTGTGCCTCTCAGGCTGGTGCCAGAGTACCATTATCCCCATTTCAGAAATAAACAGCAGTTGGCAGCTCAGACATTCTGCAAGCTCTGAGATTCCATTTTCTCATCACTGTGGTGACAGTGTACTGGTCTCCTCACCCATCCAAAGTGCTGCTTCATGACTGCTCTAGATAATTGTGTGTATTTCCCAGTTGCAGTAGGTTGGGACATGAAATTGCCCTGTGGCTCTCGGAGAAGCTTGACTGGACCACAACCTTTGCTGGTCTTCCCTCTTTACCTTTCATTCAGACACTTGCCTCTGCTGAAGAACTTTTTTTTTTTTTTTTTTTAATCAGAGATTGAACCCAGGGGTGCTTAACCACTGGGACAGCCCTTTTTAAATATTTTATTTAGATATTGGGTCTCACTTAGTTGCTTGGGGCCTTGCTAAATTGCAAAGGCTGGCTTTGAACTTGCGATTCTCCTGCCTCGGCCTCCCAAGCCACTGAGATTATAGTCATGTACCACTGCACCTGGCTTGTCTGTTTTTGACACAGGAATGCAGAGAGCCCTTCCCATTACATATTTGGGCCTATGATATCATGGTCACTCTTAAAAGAATAGTTCTTGGCTGAGTGTGGTGGCATATGACTGTAATCGCAGTGGCTCAGGAGGCTGAGGCAGAAGGATCGTGAATTCAGAGCCAACCTCAGCAACTTCATGAGACCCTATCTCAAAATAAAAAAAAAATAATAAAAAGAGCTGAGGATGTGACTCAGTGGTTGAGTGCCCGTGGGTTCCATACCTGTACTAAAAAGAATAGTTTTGTTTTGTTTTGTTTTTACCACACATACATAAAAGATCTTGGTTCCATTTACTGCCTTCCCACTTACAGATAATTTTTCTGATATTATAAATGGAGGGTGCCAAGGCTCATGCTGCGCAACAGGGCAGGGAATGGGAAAGTTAGCATTCATATCTGTTGCTGACTCCAAATCCTTTAACATAATTTCTCTCAGTTCTGGAAACTAGTGATTGCGCATACCTGATCCCACAAGAAATGGTGCATCTCCCTGCAGGGAGCTTTGCAGAATCTCATCAATAAAGGAATTTCCATAGGGTTTTAGGGCCAACCATCAGGAAAAGAAATTCTTTTAAAGATAGCTCCTCTTGCAGGCATGATGCCATATGCGTATAGTGGCAGTGACTTAGGAAGCCAAGGCAGGAGAATCCTAAGTTCCAGCCAGCCTCAGCAACTTAAGGAGAGACTGTCTCAAAATAAAAAATAAAAAGAGGGGCTGGGGTTGTGGCTCAGTGGTAGAGCACTCGCCTAGCATGTGTGAGGCCCTGGTTCCCTAGCACCACATAAAAATAAATAAATAAAGATATTGTGTCCAACTGAAGAATTAAAAAAAAAAAAAAAAAAAGAACTGGAGATGTAGCTCAGTGATTCAGTCCCTCATACAGAGGAGGGTGAAGGGGAGGGGATGAATTGCCTAAGAAAACCAATAGTAATGTGATGTTTTTTGAGCATGTCATGTATCATACTACTAAATCACTTAATTCTTTCTACAGCCTTGTAAAGCAGGTAATCCTTTTGTCCACTGAGTAAACAAACTCAGAAGTTATATTGGTGTACTGGGTCACTGAAGCCAGAAAATGGCAACAGTGAAGCTGAAACCTAGGCCAGCCTAAATCAAGGCCCAGCTCTTAACCATTGTGAACTACAGATCCCTACTTAGAATATATCATGAACACTTTTGTGAGTTGTTCTTAGAGTTCCTCCTGCATAAACTGTAGACAGGTCTACTTGCCAGGCATCTGGGAGGGAATTTGTATGAAGTTATAGTTTTAAAAAATTGAATCAGTAAGTTTGTATCTCCCTCTATAGTCAGTTGTCAGCAATTTTGGTAACATCTGTTCCAGGACAGAACATCTCTTAAATCTTCTCAATCCCATGTATTCACCAAGTAAGACACATTTTTAAAAAATATATTTATTTATTTTTTTTAGTTGTAGTGGACACAATACCTTTATTTATTTATATGTGGTGCTGAGGATTGAACCCAGGGCCTTGAACGTGCTAGGGAAGCGCTCCTCCGCTGGGCCACAACCTCAGCCCAGACACATTTTTTAAAGTAATTGATTTAATTTAGCAGTTTCTTTGGTTATCTCATTTTTTTTAACATTACATATGATTGTTTTATTTCAGCGTTTTTGAACAAAGATGGCAAATAATTGATCTTTTTAAAGTTCTCTGTTTGAAAAGAAGAGTTTTTGTCTAATATTCTGTGTACATCCTTATACTATACCTGGTTTTATTAAAGGGCAGGGCACCAAGAATTCAGTTTAAAAAGCTGAGGGTCCTTGGTAACAAAAGATCAACTTGACTTCCTTTACCCAATAGTCCAGATAATGGCCATCATTTGCATATTGAGTCTCTGTTGAAGGCGCACAGAGTTTGAAGCCATCGTTGGAGAAGGAGCTTGAACTTAAGTCCAGTTATATAGATGTTGACGATGATCCTTTGTGGGATTCCTGACCCAGCCTCTGGCGTTGCTCCTGAAATGGTTTATCTACCTTTCCTGCTAAAGGATGCTCTTTCCTAGAAACAATTGTCTTGACCAACACATAGCTGCAGCTCAGATGTTTGTTCTCACAGGGACTTGTTTGCTGAAAGTGCTCTCTTGTATGATTGATACAGGTATGAGGTCTGCAGCACCTGCGTGGATGGCTCGGAATGTGTCACGCTTCCAGTCTATTTCAGGGAGAGGAAGTCTAGACCATCGAGTACTTCCTCTGGGGCAGTACTGTATGGGAGGCCACTGTTGGTTTCTGTTCCCAAGCACAAGCTGACTTTTGAGTTTTTGTACCAGGCTGTTTGTGATCGGATCAGGTTGGTAGCAGGAATATACTTTGGTTGTTATTGGAAATCAAGATAAGTCTAGTAATAGTAGTGACAGTCCCTATAAAGTGTCTAGGTTGATTTTATGTACTCACTTCTATAAGGATGATAGTTAAGTGTGGTGATAGTACACACCTGTAATCTCAGCTAATCAGGAGGCTTTGTTAGGAGGATAACAAGTTTGAGGCCAGCCTGGGCAACTTAGCAAGACCTTGTCTCAAAATAAAGAAGAAGAAGAAAAGAAATTCAGCTGTGCCAGCTTCTGGAAGGGCCAGAGTAGATGTCATTTGGGATGTGGCATCTGGCACATTTAGGTACCACAAACCTGGGCACTTAAGGCTCTGGGCCTTGGAATCATGTCAGTTACCTGTGTTAGGAATGCTAATGCTCTGATGCCATTTTGTATTTGAATATTTTTTCTGAAGTGCTCCACTATTATTCCAAACCTGATCATTAGCATTACTGGGAAATAGTTGAAAAAATCATGGTCCCACATGACATTCATAGAAGAAGCAGACTTTTTTTTGGTGGTGGGGGTACTGGGAATTGAACCCAGGGTGCTTAAACCCTGAGCCACATCTCCATCCCCTTTTTAATTTTTTATTTTGAGACTGGGTCTTGATAAATTGTTTGGGACCTCACTAAATTACTGAGGCGCATTTTGAACTTGTGATCTCCTGCTTCAGCCTCCTGAGCCACTGGGATTACAGGTTTGTGCCATTTCGCCTAAGAAGCAGACATTCTTTATAGAATTGTTGATAGATTAAAAAGTATTGTGCCATTACATGTTTTTAAAGCATTTTTATTTCTGTAAATTGTTTTACGAATAGCAGAATATATCAGTTATGAACTACTGGCTCCGTGTGGTGATACTGGCCTGTAGTCTTAGCTATGTGGGAGGCTGAGGCAAAAGGATCACAAATGTGAGGTCAGCCTGAGCAAAAAAGGGGTGTGGGTGTAGCTCAGTAATAGAGCATCTCTAGGTTAAATCCCCAGTACCAAAAAATAAATAACAATAATAATAAAAATGAAAATAAATTATGAACTACTACTTAGGTGCATAGTGAAGAAAAATAGTTAAATGTTAAAACTAACAATGTTTTCTTGTTTTTATTTTTTAAAGCCGCTATATAAAACAGCCTTTGCCTGATGAGTTTAGCCTCTCGCCCTTGGAGCCTGGGGCTTGCAATGGCTCCAGGGGCAGCTGTGAAGGTAAGTGTTTCCCCGCACTGGGGGACTGAGACTAACCAGATTTCTCTTTTTCTTTTTGGTATTGGAAATTGAATCCAGGGCCACTTTACTACTGAGCTACATTTCTAGCCCTTTTTATTTTTAATTTAATTTGAGTCAGAGTCCTTTTTTTTTTTTTTTTTTTTGAGAAAAGGGAAAAAAAGTTTTCTGCTTTGCTAGGAAAGGAGAAATGCAGGGGACTCCTGTCCCAGAGGCTATGATTCTGCCCATCAGCAGGAACAGGGGGCTTTTAAAGAGGTGAATCAAAGGCTCATTCCAAGTGTCTTCTGTTGGAGTTGTAATTCACTTGTTAATTTGGTAGTTAGTCATTTTTGAGATCTTCTGGTACCATTGCCAAAGTCTGGATTACTTCCTTCCTATAGTGAATGTATACTCAAGGACAGATAAATCTGTCTAAAATGGGGAAGGGTCATTCTGTTTCCCCTGAGATTAGGGAGTTGCAAGGAGAGAAGAAGAGAAAGAAACATGTCCATTTTAAAAAATAAGTTGCAGTGGCAGAGCAGCAAGAGCTATATTCAAAGCATAAAGTGAACCTCTGTTATATTTCTTCTCTGTTAATTTCTACATTCCATTTCTATGGAAAAATGGGTGACAACATCTCCAAGTCACTTCCTGTTCTCTGTTAGGTGGGGCATGGACAGTTAAGGGTATTTAGCATCAGAGAAGTTTAGAGGTTCACATTGGCTGATGGCAGGTCACTGGACAAGCATATGCAGGTCAGGGGTCATGCTCAGACAATAATAAACAGGACAACAAAGCATTACTTTTAGTATTTTAGTCAGTCTCTGAAAACCATGAAGATAGTAACTCATAATTGTATCAGTGAAAAAACAGATGGAGTTTATCAATGTAGGAGGCTAGGAAGATTTGTCTATGAGATCAGGCTCAAATTAGGACAAACTTGCAACTCTACAATCTTTGTTATTATTATTGGGCACTCCCACACAAGAACCCTTCCTTTATAGTCTCCAGCTTTATTTACTTTTCTAGGGCTGACACAAGTGTACATCTTAAGTTACATTAAAAAACAAAACAAAACATTTTTTTTCCTTTTAAATATCCGTGTAGAACTGTGTTTAGGCTATACTCTCCTGCCAGGTGTTTAAGACCTAGTTGGTCAAAATTGACCTTGTTCCTCTGAGATTCCTCAGAGATCACTCTTGAGAACTTGTGCAAAGTCTCTTGGCTCCTTTAGCTTTTGAGGTAAGGTCTTAACTAAATTGCCCAATCTGGCCATAAACTTGGGATTTTCATGCTTCAACCTTCAGAGTAGCTGGCCAGCTTTCCCTCTTTTTCAAAGGCGTCATACTCATGGTAAAGAGAGGTTCTTTTTTTTTTTTTTTTTTTTTAATATTTTTTAGTTGTAGATGGACACAATGTCTTTATTTTTATTTATTAATTTTTATGTGGTGCCGAGGTTGGAACCCAGGGCCTCATGCATGTGAGGCAAGGGCTATACCACTGAGCTACCCCAGCCCAAAGAGAGTTTCTTGAGGCTAATCTGGGGGCTCTTTAAGTTGAGTTTCACCTCAGGCACACCGAGCCTAAAGGATTGAGGGACTTGCTGAGGTCATGAAGCAGAGTCAGGATTTGAAGTCTCTTCTGTTGGGAGTACAATGTGGGTATTTACTCATCACTGTAACTGCCTCTGTGCCCTGACTTCTATTGACACAGCTGTTGCATTTAGCTTGGATGGTGAGCCTTTGATCCCTAGGGAAGATACATGTCTTGGCCAATCAGAAGGCAGAGACAGGCTCTCCTGGGCATTTCTTTCTGTTTACCTAGGAAGCCACAGATTATGGCCGACTCTAGGAAGCTCCTGCTTTTGGAAGGAAAGAAATCAGTCAGAAAAGCAATATGATGGGCTTATTGAAGGAAACCCAGAGGCCAAGGGCTGAAAAGTAGTCCATGTCTAATCAAGGAGCTATGTCTGATCTGTATTGTAGTTGTCACTCTTTTTGTGGGAAATTAGGTGAACCAGTGACTTTATTTCTGTAAAACATAAATGATCTTCAAGTTAGTGGTATGAATTCTCAATAGCAGATCCAGATGCCCAGATTTCTGTGAGGTACACACAGTCCTAGAAAGTGAGAATTGATGTTAAAAATGAGCACAAGGTTCCATTTTAACATTCAGCATGTTTTTTATAGAGGAACTGAATACTTTTGCTTAATATTTGTGTTCATTATAGTATTTGAACATTGACTCCTGAATTATAAGTGGTGCTGAGGACTGAACCCAGGGCCTCACATGCTAGGCAAGCACTCTACCACTGAGCCGCAACCCCAGCCCCTTGAATTGTATTTCTTGAGGGTTTTTTGGTTTGTTTGCTTGTTTGTTTGCTTTGTTTGTTTGTTTGTTTGTTTTGTGGTGCTGGGGCTTGAACCCAGGTCCTTATGCATGCGAAGCAAGCATTCTATCAGCTGAGCTATAGCCCCAGCCTTTAAATTGTATTTCTTTTTTTTTTTTTTAATTTTTAATTTATTCTTTAGTTTTCAGTGGACACAACATCTTTGTTTGTATGTGGTGCTGAGGATCGAACCTTGGCCCCATGCATGCCAGGCGAGCACATTACCGCTGGAGCCATATCCCCAGCCCCTAAATTGTATTTCTTAATGTACAGTCTTCTTAAGCATTGAGCGTGAATCTCATTTTAGTACTTTTCTCTCTGTGGACCTAATGATGAAGTTGAAAGAATGAGAACACATGGTGTGAAGTCCAGTAGACTACCAAGTATTGTAGGGCTCTGTTTAGAATGACAGGACTGCTGGATCACTTTGTTGCTCTGAGAGACTCATTTAAGTTCTCTGGGTCTCTACTTCCTTATCATGGAAGAAGTGTCTACTCTGCTCATCTTGTCTCTTTCTCAGAGAGGGTCACACGTGAACTGAAGTGCCTGGTAAATGCAAAGGGGTAGATGTAGTTTCACATACACAGAGCAAAATCTTTAAGGAAACATCATCACAGGTTTCAAATAAAAATTTTAACATTGAATTGGTGACATGAAATCTGTGTTATTTTCATTTGTATTACAGGAGACGATGAAGAAGAAATGGAGCATCTGGAAGAAGGCAAAGAACAGCTTTCAGAAACAGAAGGCAGTGGGGAAGATGAGCTAGGAGGTGACCCCAGTGAGACTACTCAGAAGGTCAAGGGCCAACCCTGCCCCAGAAGACTTTTTACCTTCAGTCTTGTGAACTCCTATGGAACAGCTGACATAAATTCACTTGCAACTGATGGAAAACTACTCAAACTCAACTGTAAGTACTTTCTCTGACTTTTCAACCTGGGTTTTGGGGACGTGGGATCTATTTGAAAAATCCTTGCTCTTGACACAGCATTGGGCTTTCACAGTCTTTGGCTCTGGGAGCAGACACCTGTGTGATCTTTGCCTCTAAGGACATTTTCAGCAACCACCCTTCATGCTTTTATCCTCAGTCCTTAATGACCTCAGAAGGAAGCAGGTCTCTAGTTATTCCCACTATTGCTGTGGATTAGTGGTACTTCTGTTTCCACTCTTGGTAGCAGCATTTCCCCAAACTAAAACAATTCAGAATGAATAATTAAATAAATACTCATGGGGGATGAAGCTACGGAGCTACAACCACAGTTCTTTTATTTTTTAATTTTTTGTAGTAGTGGGGGTTGAAACCAAGTGTACTCTGACACATTCTTAGCCCTTTTAATTTTATTTTATTTTGAGACATTTTCTAGCTAAGTTACCTAGGCTAGCATTGAATTTGTGATCCTCCTACTTCAGCCTCCTGAATTTTTGGGATCATAGTCGTGTGCTACCATGCCTGACTGCGTACTTCTTTTTGATCCAGCAAATGATCACAAAATATGATCCTCTGTGTAAGATTGTCATGGCTCGCGTAGACTCTCCATTGTTTGGAGCCTGTAATGGGACTGTTATACAGATGGAGAGAGGTATCTACAGTGTTTGTGATGCCTCCATGGTTATGGAGAGGAGCTACCATGCCTTTTGGCTTCCTTCATTGGGAAAGAAATTGACTGGTTAACTAGATGTCCTTGAACTAGCTAACTAGTTTGCTTCCTTCCTTTGATTCTTTTTTATTAGTTATATCTCCTTTTAATTTTAATTTTTTGGGGGGTTCGTACCAGGGATTGAACTCAGGAGCACTCAGCTACTGAGCCACATCCCCAGCCTTATTTTGTATTTTATTTAGAGACAGAGTCTCACTGAGTTGGATAGCGCCTCACCATTGCTAAAACTGACTTGGAACTCTCAATCCTCCTGTCTCAGCCTCCTAAGGCGCTGGGATTACAGGCGTGCACTGCTGCACCTGGCTTTATTTTAACTTTTTTTTAACAAACTGGGGATTGAACCCAGGGCCTCACACATGCTAGGCAAGTGCTCTGCTACTGAATTAGATACCAACCCCCCCTTATTTATTTATTTTTTTATAAATTAATGTATTAATTAGGTGTATATGACAGCAGAATGCATTTTGATTCATTGTACATAATTGCAACACAACTTTTCATTTCTCTGGCTGTACACGATTAGGGTCACACCATATGTGCAGTCATACATGTATCTCGGGTAATGATGTCCATTTCATTCTACCATCTTTCCTGCCCCTATACCCCCTCCCTGCCTCCCTCCCCTTTGCCCAAACTTCCTCCATTTTTCCCATGTCACACCTACCCCATCCCACCCCTGGCCCCCAGCCCCAATGGATCAGCATCCACTTTTTCGGCCTTTGGGTTTTGGGGATTGACTTACTTCGCTTAGCATGATATTCTCCAACTCCATCCATTTACCTGCAAATGCCATAATTTTATTCTCTTTTAATGCTGAGTAATATTCCATTATATACCACAGTTTCTAAGTCCTTTGGGTATACACCAAGGAGTGAGATAGCTGGGTCAAATTGTGGTTCCATTTCAAGTGTTCTAAGGAATCTCCATACTGCTTTCCAGATTAGTTGCATAGTTTGCAGTCCCACTAGCAATGTATGAGTGTGCCTGTTCCTCTACATCCTCACCGACATTTATTGTTGTCTGTATTTTTTTTTTAAAATATTTATTTTTTAGGTGTAGTGGGACACAATACCTTTATTTTATTTATTTGTTTTTATGTGGTGCTGAGGATCGAACCCAGGGCCTCACACATGCTAGGCAAGTGCTCTACCGCTGAGCCCCACATTACACAACCCCTATTCCCCTGTTGTCTGTATTCTTTTTTTTTTTTTTTTTTTAGTTGTAGGTAGACACAATACCTTTACTTTATTTATGTAGTTCTGAGAATTGAATTCAGTGCCTCATACATGCTAGGCAAGCACCCGACCACCCTACCCTACAACCCCAACCCTTCTCTGTATCTTAATAACTGCTATTCTGACTGGTATGAAATGAAATCTCAAATGATCTCAAATGAGTAGTTTTGATTTACATTTCTCTAATTACTAGAGATGTTGAACATTTTTTCATATATCTGCTGATTGAATGTATATCTTCTCCCCCCTTATTTCTATTTAAAAAAAAAAAAGCATCATTGAGATATTTTTGGATCTGTCTCTAGCTATCTGTGCTTCTGTCATCTCTGCAACTTCATCCTCTGTAGTACAGAACCTTTCAGATTCTAGCCATCTCCTCAAGCTTCAATCTTTGATTCCTCAATTCAGTTTCCCCCACTTTGTCCCTCTTTCCCCCAAACAGTAGCCTGGAATCTGTCTGTAGGCAGTAAGCTGGGGACAGTGTAGGTGACTTTGTTTTCTGTCTCAGGGTCCTCTCTCCTCTCCCTGTGTCTTTGGAACCTATCTGTAGCACTGATGTGCCAAAGGCTTTGAGGGGTTGGGTTTGGAAGGGCTGGTCCAAGTTCAGCCCTTATTCTTTCTTTCTTTTTTTTTTTTTTAAGTTGTAAATGGACACAATACATTCATTTTTTAAAATTTATTTATAAGTGATGCTGAGGATCAAACCCAGTGCCTCATATGTGTGAGGCAAGTGCTCTGCCACTGAGCCACAATCCCAGCCCCTCGGCCCTTAACAGTGGACATTGGTGAATGAGCAGTGTTGCTGCTGCCTCAGTGAGGCCCTTCTCCCTTTGGTCACTTGGACAGCCTCTCCTGTTGCTGGCCATTTTGTAATGAATGACACTTTGGTCCCCCCTGCAGCTCGATCCACACTGGCCATCGACTGGGACAGTGAAACCCGGAGCCTTTACTATGATGAACAAGAATCTGAGGTAGGTCTCTAGGGGTTCATGGTCAGAAATACATGCTAGTTTCTGCTCTGGAAGTGTATTAGCTATATTCTTATATTCTTACCAGTTGGACAATAGTTTAACAAGGTGTGGTTTTTTTTGTTTGTTTTTCTTTTATGGTGTTACTGGGGATTGAATTTAGGAGTGCTCTATTACTGAGCCCTTTTCATTTTGTTTCATTTTTATTTTGATACAAGGGCTTGCTAAATTGCCCAGCTTGGCCTAGAACTTGTGATCCTCTTTTCTTAGCCTCCTGAGATCCTAGGATTGCAGGCATTTGCCACTGCACCCAGCCAACAAATTTAAGACCAAGGACAAAGCCGGACTGAGTAGCCCATGCCTATAATCCCAGTGATTTGGGAGCTGAGGCAGTAGGATCACAAGTTCGAGGCTATCCTGGGCAACTTAACAAGACTCTGTCACAAAATAAAAATAAGGGCTGGGGATATAACTTAGTAGTAGAATGTCCCTGGATTTAATCCCAGTACTACGGGGAAGAAGGGGGCAGCACGTGATTTCATCATTTCATATTCAGAAGCTCCAGAAAGTATAGTATATTCCAGGAAGAGCCTCTCATAGGCCTTTATGTTTTGACTCAGTAAGATCTTGTTTCCCCTGCAGAACTAGCACTTTTTTCTTATAGGCCTACGACAAGCACATGAGCATGCTGCAGCCTCAGAAGAAGAAGAAGACTGCAGTGGCCCTGAGAGACTGCATTGAACTCTTCACCACCATGGAGACCCTTGGGGAGCATGACCCCTGGTATGTACCTTCTCACTCTCAGGGCAGGGGCACCTCTGTGCTCCAGAATCTGAGACCTGCTGGTATCTGTACCCAAAACCTTTTACTGGGGCTGGGGATGTGGCTCAAGTGGTAGCGCGCTGCCTGGCATGCGTGAGGCACTGGGTTCGATCCTCAGTACCACATACAAATAAATAAAGATATTGTGTCCACCTAAAACAAAAAAAAATTTTAAAAAATTCTTTTACGTGCACATGCCACTTTTTCACATGGCCAGCCCTATAACATAGCCCTTCTGTTTGGGTTGTGTTTTCCAGACTAAGAAAGCCATTGGCCTGTTTTGGAAGGCAGGTCCTTGCCCAAAATCTGTCCTTAAGAATAGCAGCTATTGTGGTATTACAGCTGTGTCCCCAGCATGAGTACCCAGGTAGCAATGGCTCCCCTCATCCCCTGCTAAGCAGAGACTTCTCTTTTCTCTTCAGGTACTGTCCCAATTGTAAGAAGCACCAGCAGGCCACAAAGAAGTTTGACCTGTGGTCCTTGCCCAAGATCCTGGTAGTCCATCTCAAACGTTTCTCCTACAACAGATACTGGAGGGATAAGCTTGATACAGTTGTGGAATTCCCAGTCAGGTGAATCCCTATGACTGAAGTGTTAGGAAAAATTTAGAAACAGGCAGGAAATATGGACATTGATTTGCTGAGAGGTTTGTTACCAAAGACTTTTCTGAATTAGGATGTATGTTGTTGGGCTTTGGGAGGTAGACTTTGATTGTAGTAATTGCTCCCCTCCCTATCCTCCCATGGGGAAGAGACTCCAGTAGAAGCCCTTCCCTAGACTCGGGGGGCTGCTAATTCTCTTGTTATTCTTGGTCCCCCTCTCAAATCCCTGATGCCACTTAACTGGCCTTTCCCAGTCCATCATTGGTCCCAAGGAGCCTGGCCTCAGCAGTGGCAGTACAGCACAGTGGTACCTCTATTAACAGGGGCAAGGTGGTCAGAGGGCAATCTGCAGAGAGACCTGGATGATTGTTGGGGCTTCAGGTAGGGTGCAGACCTGCTACAGTCCTGTTTCTGAGGTAGCAGCTGGGACTAACTATCTTCTCAGGTCCCCTCAGGACCCAGGTTATTGACTGTAACTAAGACAGGAAAGCAAGCCAACCAGATAGGTTAAAAATGCTTTCTGGAGGGAAAGGGTAGGGTAGGTCCTTAAAATATAGGAACAATGTCCTTGTGAGAATCTAGTGGTGGGTAATGAGTATTTGTTGTAAAATTCTTTTCTTATCTTTACTTGAAAATTTCAGAATGAAGTGTTTTAAGTCCATGCATGGTAAACACATGCCTGTAGTCCCAGCTTCTCAGGAGACTGAGGTGGGAGGATTATTTGAGCCTAGGAGTTACACCAGCGTGGGCAACATAGCAAGACCCTATCTGAAAAACAGAATAAGATGTTGTAGGAAAAAAGCTTTCTGAGGACTGTTTTGGTATTTGGTTTAAATGACTATGGCACCAATTGTAATTCTGTTATTAATAACCACTTCTTCCTAGTTGCTGAAGTCCTCTTGTCTATCTCCAAACCCTCACCTTCCATTTGGTCTGGTGGCAGTTACCCAGGAGGCTTCTCTTAATTTCTGGCCTGAATGTGTCAGTGGTCAGAGCACAAAGTCCAGGGCTCCTCTGCCATAGTCTTTTCATTTATTTCTTCTCTCTTTCTCTCTCTCTCTTTTTTTGGGGGGGTTGGGTGGGCTGGGGGAGGGGTTCCGGGAATTGAACTAAGGGCACTCAACCACTGAGCTACATCCGCAGTACTGTTTTTGTATTATATTTAAAGACAGGGTCTCACTGAGTTTCTTAGTGCCTCACTGTTGCTGAGGCTGACTTTGAACTCTTCAGCCTCCTGAGTCCCCTGGGGTTACAGGCATGCAGTACCACGCCTGGCTATTTCTTGTCAAATAGTTTTTTTGAGTGCCTGTCTTATGTTCTGGCCAGTTAGATGAAAGAGGTTGTTGGGCTGCTCTGACTTCTTTTTCGGAGTTTAAAATATTTAAGAGCTATTCTTGTGTTTTGTTCTTAGAGCTCTGAACATGTCTGAGTTTGTCTGTGACTTGTCAGCAAGGCCTTACGTGTATGACCTCATTGCTGTGTCCAATCACTATGGAGCCATGGGGGTTGGCCACTGTAAGTATTGGTAGCTGCTTTCTTCTGAGGTGTTGGCTTGTGCAGTTCTGCAAGCTTTACGCTACATGCTTTTTCAACACCATTGCTTCACCATGCTTTTTGTTTTGTTTTAAAATTCTTAATTTTTTTTTTTTTAATATTTATTTTTTAGTTATCGGCGGACACAACATCTTTGTATGTGGTGCTGAGGTTTGAACCCGGGCCGCACGCATGCAAGGCGAGCGTGCTACCGCTTGAGCAACATCCCCAGCCCAAATTCTTAATTCTTTAATTCAGTAACTCTTGTTTCTGTGAATTTATCCTAAGGAACTGATTTGACATTAGAGAAAGCTTTACACCCAAAGATGTTCATCTCTTTATAACAGTGAAAAGTTAATAGCTGCCTTGGTGATCAACAGTTGGCACTGTTGTCCACTCATAGCCATTTCAAAATAAAATTAATAGCATGGGGGAAATGGACTGTGTACATGAAAACTGCTACATAAAATTATATCCTTACAAAAGGTGGAATCACAACTATGTGAAGTTAAAAAACAAAATGTTGTTGGGGGTTGAGACTGGAAGGAGAGACACTGAATTGTTTATCCCCCCTCCTTTTTTTTTGCTTTACTTTATGTCTCAAAAAATTTTTTAAAAATATTTTTTAGTTGCTGATGGACCTGTATTTTATTTATTTGTATGTGTTGCTGAGAATCTATCCCAGTGACTCACACATGCCAGGCAAGCATGCTACCACTGAGCCACACCCAGCCCTATGTCTCAAAATTTCTATAACATGTAGGTTTAGTTTTAAAATTAAACTTATGTTTTCTTACTTGTTTATGGGAAGTGCTACTGAAATAGAAGTGAAGAATTGGATTTCCTTACATTTCTGTCTACTACATGTGCATTGGGCCTGCTGCCAACACACCCAGTATTAGGTCCCCAAGACATGATTCCTTGGAAAGGGTCAGTTCCATTTATACTTATACTAGATTACAGAACTGCCCTGATCTTTTAAATTTTCTCCCTGTACTAATAAGATATAGAAATTGGCCTGAAAGTCTGCTCTTTCATCTCAGTAGTAGTAGTAGTAGTAGTAATAATAATACTGGAGATTGTACCCAGAAATACTTTACCCACTGAGTTATATCCCCTATCCTTTTTGTTCTGTTTTGAAGGAGGGTCTTACTAACTTGCTGAGGCAGGCCTGAAACTTGAAATCCTTCTGCCTTAGTCTCCCAAATAGCTGGGATTATAGCATGTGCCACTGCTCCTAGCCTGGCCCTCCATTCTTACCATATCACCTTCTAGCTTCAAATGCCTGCTCAGTCTCCAGCCCTCATGTTTGCATTCTATTCCATCAGAAGGTGGGGTGGGGAGGAAAGGCAGATATCCCAGAACCCCCATCAACTCTTCTACATACATTTCATTGAGTATAACTGAGCCATACAGCTCCATATAGTGTAGGAGAGGCTGGGAAAATAAAATTTCGCATGTTTGAAAATCGGGCCCTGTCAGTAATTTTTAAACTTTATTTTATTAGTTTACTTTTTTATGTGATGCTGAGGATTAAACCCTGTGCCTCACACGTGCTAGGCAAGCACTTTACCACTTGAACCACAACCCCAGCTCCATCCATTAGTAATTTTTGATCATGTTATATATCCTGCTGTTCTATAACTTGCTATTTTTCCTTACAATTAATTTTGACATCTGCTTAAGTTTCTCTGTTCAAATGTATTCATTTTTAATGCTATTTAAAAAAACAAAAGACACAAACTGTAAACTATTTTTAATTTCAGGGCTATTTATTTATTTAGTGCAAGCCTAGTAAACTAGCCAGTTGACTCTTTAGTATTTTGTTTATTACTTGACAGACACTGCATATGCAAAAAACAAACTAAATGGGAAATGGTATTACTTTGATGATAGCAACGTGTCCCTGGCCTCTGAGGACCAAATTGTGGTGAGTATGCTGACTGGATTGATTCTGTCTCTGGACTTAATGGATTAAAGCTGAGAAGGGTAGCTCTCAGGCTTGTTGGTTACCTAATCATTCTCATGTGACAGGGGGAGCTGGATGTGGTAGAGTTGACCTGCCCTTTGTTTAGGATCCTTTCTAAAGGAAAAGCTCAACTTTCCTCAAGGCTCTATGCCATAGGGTACCCACCATTCCCCACTGGCCTGGCAGGAGCCAGCCTCAGGTAATAGTCCCTTCTTAGTCATCTCTGTATGGATATCCAGAGCAAGATGGTTGATCTTTGAGAGTGTTGAATAGTGAGAAATAACCTGGGGCAATGGATAATTTTACCAACCAGTAGATGGATTCTCCCCTCTTGTGTTTCAGACAAAAGCCGCTTATGTGCTGTTCTACCAGCGACGGGATGATGAGTGTTATAAGACACCTTCACTCATCAATTTTCCTGGTTCTTCTGATGGAGGGACCAGGCCAAGCAGCTCACAGCAAGGTTTGGGGGATGATGAGGCTTGCAGCATGGATACCAACTGATGCTGACTCAGCGACCCTGCCTCCCCACAGAACCCAGCATCCCCCAGGAGAATGTCTTTGGCACTTGGAAAACTGCTTGTGTTCAATTTAAAAAGCCAGATGAGGAAATTCCCTTCTTTTTTTGAGCAGAAGACAAAAAAAGACCCTGTTTGCTCAGAAGGATTGTCAAGAGCCTGAATTATTTTTCTTTTTAAACAGGTGGTGAGATAAAGCCTGTGGAACTGAAAGTGGGGGGTGGGTGGGGGTGCACAATGGAGTATGTCTGATGGATTTCAAAGAATGGAGACAAACACACTGTAATTGAATATGGTGCAGCCATGAAGACCCACTTGCAGGGCTGCTGTGAGCTCCTGGATATCTAGTTCTGGTACCCATACTGGTCACCCCAGTAGTCTGGCCACAGTAAACCGAGCCTCAAGTAAACTTGATGTTGTCCATTTGTCCTTTGCTGTTCCCTGAGATGGGTTTATAATTTTCTAAAATTAGCACTGAAGCCCATTTGTTTCTCCTTTGAGTCGTTTTGGAATTTCCAGCTTTCCTTCTGATAATCAAATGAAAATACTTAGTATTGAGGTCTCTCAACCTCCTGTGGAACCTAGCAGTTATGTTTTGTCCCCCACTATCTTTGATGAATTGAGACAGATTCTGTGTGGAACTTTTATCAGACACCCCTTAAAGAAGTCTATTCACAAAACTGCCCAGTACAGTATCCAGTTGTTTGTCTATGTTGACTTGAGAACAGAACCTTCATGGGAATTTGTTAAGCCTGGAAAAGGGCTCTCATTCAGTGGTTTTGGGTAATGCATTTTCATAATAGGCCTTTCCAGACCTGGTTTTCTCCCTGACCCTGCTGGAAACCCCACAACTGGCCGCTTGCCCCCATTCTGGTGCCCTACATTATCCTGCCTCCCTCTGTATACCAGGCCTTTGCTGCTCCTGCTGGCCACGAAGGTTTAAAGAACATTATAGTCCGGGCTTTTTTGTCTGACCTTTAACCTAATCTGTGGGGGTTGGTACCGCCCGCTTCGGGCACGCGCGGGTCGGGCTCGCGCGGTCCGGCTCGCGCAGTGACCGTTGAGGGCTGTGGTGTTTCCGTGCTGCTCGGTGAGGATAGGGCTGGAGCTTCTGAGTCCCATGGCCTGTTGGAGCAGGGGCAGGGCAAACGGGTGGGCTATGGTAGCTTAGACTTGGGGGAGAAGTGTGGGAGGCTGGGGAAAGTGTGACAGAGCCATGGCAGGAGGGAGGAGGAGCTGGTGGGGGTCTTCCCACTCGGTCCTATAGCCTGGGATAACCCCAAGGAAGGTGTGGCAAGTTCCCCTTTCAGGCTGATTGGCAGCAGCCTCTGTACCCTCATTCTCATGTTACTCTGTGCATTTCCAATGTATTACATAATAAAGACATGGTCCCTTTTAGGGAAAATGTCTGAAAAACTAAGAAGATGCAGAAAGGAGCTGACCGCAGCCATTGACCGGGCCTTTGAAGGAGTCAGTCATTCCCAGGAGTGCACAGGCCTGCAGAAGCTAGAGCCAGGTGCCACATCGCTTTCCTTCTCCCTACCTATGCACAGGCTTCTCTGTAGAGGACACCCTCTGGCAGCCTGCTCCTCTACTGCCCTGTTTGCTGCTGCCCCTTGTGCTTCTGAGAAGGAGAACCCTGCCTTTGTGCCATACCATGTCCCTGTTAATGCAAAACCACATGCTTTATGCCCCAAAAGAAAACCTCTGGCCAGCAAGGAAAATGTGTTGATGCACCCCTCCATTTTGGCACCTGAAAGACCGTTTTGGAGAGCTGCAGGAGATGGGGAAAACTGGAGAAAAGAAAGTTTAAGGTGATTCTGATTTGATAGTTTAATAATTACAATTAAGAAGATTCTTGTTTCTGAAAAAATTGTTGAAGATCCTAGAGTCAATTCATGCCTCCTCTTCGGATCTGCAGGACTGTTTGGGAAGCTCACAAAATATTCTCTAGAATTTAGCCCAGAAAACAAGTTATATGTGTATGTGTTTGGGTTGAGGGCCTGGGTTGTCAATTCTGGATGTTAAACCAGTCATGGAAACGACTTTGCAGTACTCAAAGGAGTAATGAATGTTAACATTTTTTTAAATGACCTCATTTTTTTTATGCTGCAGAAACAAAAATCTTAATCCTAAATTTTTTTTTAATTCCATCTTGTGTTTGAACTTGGGGTACTGGAACCTTTGATACCTTCCTTTGTCTACATTAGGGAGAAGTTGAATCAAAGGCCCTACTGGGCCCTACTTCCTAGTATTGTCCTTGCTTCTGCTCCCCTCCACTACCCTGAAGTCTTTGAACTGTCACCAGGTTAAGTCTCCCCTAGATCTCTCAAACTGCCTGGTCCCAAGCACCTTGACTTTGAGCAGGGCTAACCATATATGCTGGGTTCAGTGGCATAAACCTGTAATCCCAGCAAGTTGGGAGGCTGAGGCAGGAAAATTGTACAAATTCAAGGCCAGCCTGGACAATTTAGCAAGATACTGTTTCAAAAAATTCAAAAGACTGGCAATGTTGCTCAGTGGTAGCACACCCCTGGGATCAGTACCCAGTACTGAAAGGGTGGAAAAAAAGTCCTGCCATCTTGGCTGCCCAGTGGAATAAAAGCTAAACTCCTCAAGTATTTATATTGATGTTCATAAGCATTAATGCAGCCTGTGATGCTTATGAGTCATTATGATAATGCTATTAGTCAATTTCTTCACTGATTAACAGATTGATTACTCTGTAATCACAGCATAAATGACAATTTAAAGTCAACAGTAATCTAACATTTTCCCCTCCAATATTTTCTTGAAAGAGGATCTAATTCCCCACCTTTCCCCCCCCCCCCCCCCTGGGGCTACAGGAAAGATATGGAGAGAGATTTGAAAGTTGACTCAAACATGCCTCTCAACAATTCTAGCCAAGAAGTCACAAAGGATCTGCTGGATATGATTGGTGAGTACAGAGGGTTGGGCCATCGTCTTCTTGGGAGAATAGGTCCTTTATGCAGGCAGAGGGCCCATATGTCTTAGAGGGGGTTTGGTGATAAGAACTTTTTATTTTCCATATTTGGTGGATTTGTTCTACTCACAATAGACTCTGCATAGAGCAGCAAATTAGTCAAACTCTGTCCCTTTCTTCACAGAACTGATAACCTAGTGAGGTCACGCATCAATCAGGTCATTTCATAAATGTCTAATTATAGTGAGTCCCCGAAAGCAAAGGATGCCAGCCTCCATGACTTGGTCCTTGAGCTTAGATCCGAAGTAAACAGGACATAGGCAAAGAGGAAGAGAGAGGGGCTGGGGATGTGGCTCAGTGGTAGAGCACTTGCTTGGCACATGTAAGATACTGGGTTTGTCCCCAGCACCACATAAAAATAAATAAATGAAAATAAAGGTATTGTGTCCATTTACAACTAAAAATTTAAAGAAAGGAGGAGGAAGAGAGAGGAGTCCAGCTGAGTAAAAAAAGAAGATTTAATGCCCAAAGCTCTCCTGTACTTCCCCCCACCCAGAGGGAGTCACTGTTAACATAATAGTATACAGTTTGTCAGACACTGGGTATTGAAACCAAGAGTACTTTACCACTGAGCTATGTCCCCGGTCCTTTTATTTTTTAATTTTGAGACAGGGTCTCTACATTGCCAAGGAAGGATCTCACTGAATTTCTGAGACTGATTTTGACCTTTGCCATACTTCTTCTTCAACCTCTTTTGAGTTGCTGGGATTATAGACATGTGCCACTGTGCCTGGCTGTATGACTTTTTAAATGATTCATATTACACAGTGGACAAATAGTTCTAGTTAAGGGGTGTATAGTCTTGAGTGCTGCTTGAAGCTGGTCTCCAAGTTATGAAGGATGGGAGGAAAGCCTGACAGAGGGGTGGTACTCACCTTAGGCTATAAAACCTCGGCCAGCCTATGACTTAGTGGACTAGTCTCCTACAGTAGCCCCAGGAGATAACTGAAATTATCACTGCCTCTGCCTGCCATCTCCTTGGCCCTCACCAGCAGCAGGCAGCATTTTGATTCCCCTGAAGACCTTTCTTGTTTCACACCATGTCTTTTCATCTGAATTAGGGAGTTCCCCGAGAGCCAAGACAAGTGTGTGCATTTCTGTGTCTTTCCACTTATAACTTAGGAACTGGCAGATAGTTAGGGATGGATAAACATTTGTGTCTGAAAGGAATACACCAAGCCCACCTTACTTTGGCATTCAGTCTGGCAACCTGTCTGCCCTGGGGTAAGAATGCCCAGCTCTGCCCAATCTCTCACACTTGTGGTTTTTAACTGGTACCTGAAATTTCTTTAGAAACCTCTCCTTGGAATTGTAAAGCTGAGTGTTCTTATCTTTAAGACCATACAAGCATCCGAACTATTGAAGAATTGGCTGGAAAACTAGAATTTGAAAATGAATTAAACCGTGTGTGTGGTCACTGCCAAGATTCACCCTTCAAGGAGGAAGCCTGGGCCCTGCTTGTGGACGAGAGCCCTCAGAAGTCCTCAGATGTAGACACTGGCAGCCTTAAGCAGGCTTTCGATGATCAGAATATTATCGAGACTGTTCTGGATTTGGAAGAGGACTACAACTTGATGACCTCTTTTAAATACCAAATTGAGTAAGGAGAGTTGCTTTTAGCTTTGATTCTTTACAGTAGAGGCTGCCATCAGGTACTCTATGCAGAAGCAGCCACAGTGATCATCAGGAGCTGCATTTTCAGAGGGCCGGCAGAAGCTGAATTACCACACCCTTTTTTTTAACTTCAGTTGTGTCCCTTTTTGGGCTGAGAGCCCAGTTTTTGTATTCTGTTGCTTTGAGATATTTCATATTGTTATATATATATTTTTTTACTCAGTGTTTTGTTTTTGATTAATACTCAGTATACCTAGTCCTGAAGGTAGGTATGGGTTGTATCTCTGTTGCATCTCTTGGTATTCTTTTGCCTGGGCCCTTGAAAAAGTATGGGAGCTATAACCAGAATGGGCTTTGTGCAACCCCTGGTACCAGCCCACCCCTAGGCCAGCTCAGCCTATGCAGAAAAATCCACAACAAACTAGACTTTGGTGTGGATGCTCTGATCCCCTTACATATTTGGCTCCCCTTGCACACATAGCTCCCTGTTTCTTACATATGCCCCATGGCCTCTTCATGTCCCAAACTACCTGCTCAGTTCAGAGAGTAGCCTCTGCAGAGGTTTCTTTCTGGCGTCAGAGTTGCTGGCAGATTCCCTCCTAACAGGACGTTCCCATGAGGCCTCCCTACCATGTACCCCCACACAGACACCTGGGCCCCAGATGAGGGTAGGAGGAGAGGGATAGATACAGGATCTGTACCTACATCTCATCCATCCATCCCTCTGCAGGTCTGGCTGCCATGGGTGGATTCCATGGCAGTGACCCTGCTGGGCCAAGACAGGGCAGTGAATGAAGGAGGGGCCAGGCTCCTGCACTCCCGAGGTCAGCCTAACAGCAAAAGCATAGCAGGGCTGAACTCCGATGCCACCCCTAGAAAAAAAAGACATCACCAGAAACTATTTGCACAAAATTTCAAAACCATGTCGTCTTCTCAGGAAAACTAATAAACTGTTGGGCAAGTTTTTATATTTCCCAGAAACCGAGTCTCAGGGACATGCCTATCTTCCCAGCTAATAAGGGAAGATGGGACTGGGGAGGCTGGCACTGTGTTGAACAGATCAGAACTTGGGAAAAGGCCGGTGGCTGAGTTACTGCCCACTAAGGGAAGATGGGACTGGGGAGGCTGGCACTGTGTTGAACAGATCAGAACTTGGGAAAAGGCCGGTGGCTGAGTAACTGCCCACTAAGTCAGCTTCTAGGCCAGTGACCCTGGAATAGGTCTAATTAGTAGACTACAGTCACATACTTTCACCACAAATCTGGTGATTCTTTGGGCGTGAAGGCAGAGATCACAGACACACTAATCACTCCTTAGTAGAGTTTAGCCCAGCACCTGACTGTACCCTTAAAACTATGGTGCAGCTGGACTCTGGCCACTTTGTACTTTTGGCCTCCCTGGTGGGTGTTCATTTGTTGCCACCCACTTATAGCCACTGGCACTGCCTTGCTTGGGGCAGGAGAAGAGGACAGGCTAGCTAACCAGAGGCTCTTCTTAGGCTACTTGCCACTCAGTGCCTACAGAAGGCAGCATGCTCAATAAGCACTCACAGCCTGTGGAGTTGGAGGTCAGGTTCTTAGTGCTCACAGCATGCTTGGCTGCCCTTGCTTAGGTGATCTGAATAGATGTCAGGCCATTTAATTTCATAAAAGCAGATCTCAAACCAGCACATATGAACACTCATAGAGGAGGAGGAGCTCAATTACCTTACCCTACCTCCTTACCCCCCTACCACCTCTTATGGTTGAGCTGGACTTAGTGACTTTTTCCCAATATCTAAAGGAAAGAAAAATCATAAAGGTACAGTAGGAAGCCTGAAGGTACCACCTTAACCAAGTGATTTAACATCAATGGTGTCGTGGATGTCACACATACCCCAACAGGAATGTAAAGAGTGCTTCACCTTATGGTATTCACCAAAACCTATATCCCCAACCAGTGCGTCACCATGAGACAAATGTCATATAACTAAAATTGGAGGACATGCTACAGGATCCCCCTGGCCAGAACTCAAGTCAAGGTCATAGAAAACAAGGACTCAAAAACTCTCACAAATAAGTAGGTATTAAAGAGAGACAGTGACTAAACAAAATGTGCAATCCTGGACTGCATCCTAGAACAGAAAGAGGACATTAATAGAAAAACTGACGAAATCCAAATGTCAAAATGTCAATTTCCTAGTTTTGACACACATACCACAGTTTTATAAGATGTTAGCCCTGGTGAAAGGTATATATGAGCTCATATCTTTGTCAATTTTTCTGTAAGTCTAAAATTATTCCAAATTTTTAAATGTTTTTAACAAAAAATTGCAATAGATCCCAGGTCTTTGAGAATATGTATGATCAACACCCTGTTATGAGGGGCAAAAAGGAGTATAGTCTTTTTTGTATTTTCTAATTTATCTCCAACCTGTATCACTTCTGTAAAAAGAAATTAAAGCTTTTTGGTTTTGCTTTTTCATGGTCTAGGGATAAAACCTAGGGTTTCACACAAGCTAAGCTAGTGTTCTACCACTGAGCTCCATTCCCAGCCCTAAAGTTGTTTTTATTAAAATCAACTAGCCATGGGTATCCTCATCAATACCGGTCAGACCCAATCAGCCCAGTATCTATGTACTGGGTAGAAAGTCAGGGGGTCACAACAGGAGGCCTTGGCAACACTGTAACAAGGGGGCTCCCTTCCCTGAGGGTGCTGGATCTTTAGGTTGGGTGCACTAGGATTCACAGAGTAATTTTTTTCTTTTTTTTTGTGGGGGGGGGGGGCGGGGGGAGTTACACCAGGGATTGAACTTGGGAGCACTCAACTGCTGAGCCACATCCCCAGCCCTATTTTGTATTTTATTTAATGACAGGATCTCTAACTCCTCGCCATTGCTGAGGCTAGCTAGCTTTGAACTCACCATCCTCCTGCCTCATCCTCCTGAGCCACTGGGATTACAGGTGTGTGCCACCGCACCCAGCTCTCAAAGCAATTTCTTAGGAGCTCAATTAACTGATTCAGGTCTGATCCATCCCTAGGCAGGGCATTGCAGAGGAGGAAGTGGCTCCTGCTCATGGTGATCAAGATCTAATTATAGAAAACTGCAATGAGAAGATTTGAAAAATTTTTTCTTTCTGCCTAGGGTGGAGATTGTGGCCCTTGGAAATGAGGACCCAACCCAAGGAGGGGGAGGAAGGAGGGTTCAGGCTCTCCCCTGGCCAGAAGACAGGTATACTTCTATTTTAAGAAAGGCTTTATATGAAAATTGCAGATTACCAAATAGGTAATTCATCCTAGGATCCCAGAACAAGGGACTTTTTCTCACTGTAGGAATAGCCTTGGGCCCAGCAGGTTGAAGCATGAGCCTCTGACATGCCAGTCTCCAGATTAGCACTTGGGCTCCTCCTATCCCTATTGACATCCACTCCTGCCATTGCATCCCTAGTTCTCTGATGTGCTCCAAGGAGACCTTCCTACATTTGTCATCCACATCAATATTATGGGCAGATGTGTGCTCAACTTCTCAGAACAGATGTGGGGAGTTCTTCAGGAATTTAACTGGAGCAGAGACAGATGCCTAGAACATATAATTTAATAAAAATTCCTTAAGTTTTCAGGGAGCTGGGACCAAAGCATTCTCAGGGAGATATGATAGTTGACCTTGATCATGTCTGAGAAACTTTTAAATGTATTACATTACTGGCTTCCCTCCCCGCAGTTCATCTTGGCAAGCCAAACAATCACTGAATTGTTTCCTTGGAAACACCAAACTGTAATTTGTATTACCAGAATCAAAATAGAAGCAAGGCAGATTGAAGAATAAATAGGAGCTTTGGAACCTGCAAACTGCAAGTTTAAATTACAGCACAAAGCATATGAGAATCTGGGCCCATCTAAGTCTATGAAGATCCCATGGCCACATCCCACCAATATGTCAAAGTCACTATAAACCAACTTTATTATAAGCAGATTGATAAAATTCGTAAATAAGTAAATACTTAAGGTAGGAGTTTGTAGAGGCTCCTAGAAAGGAAAAGCTGAAGGGCTGGAGGGGAAGGCTGAGGAAGAAATGACACAACAAGAAAAGAGGACAAGGAACAAGGACAGGAATAAGACAAGAATGAAGTCCAGTAGGGGCAGAGAGAGAGACAGTTGAGAGCTGGAAACTATAACCTCGACCTCAGCCTATCCAAATGTCACATGGATCTGTTCTAGACTCAGAACTCTTGCCAGGTAAGCACCAGGACACCATGCCTTTTTCTGTATGCTAGAGAGACAACACCACTGGGCACTGGAACCTATATTCTCATCTCCGAGTCTCAGGATTCCTCTTGCTCTGCCTCCTGCTCCCCTCAGTTGGAGAATGGCCAACCTGCCCTGGCTTGGTGGCATTCTCCTGGACCCTTTCAATCCCAGAGAAGATTCCAAAGGGGTCAGGAGAGCAGACAGTATGGGGGCCTATCCTTTATCTTTGTACCCTGGAATAAACCAATAGAACAGCAACACCATCCTGCTGCCAGTGGACTTGTGAGCCGCTAACATTCCAGAAAGACTTGATGAAGAGGATTTGCAAAAGGGGCCTAACTCAGGTCAATCTCACCTGAAATGGCTAGGCACCTGTCTGTTGTCAGAATGATACTGCTCTGAGTTATAAGATGCTTAATATGGTAGCAAAAAACAATGCAAAGAAGGGGATGCTTGGGAAGCCAGTGCACCTGATCATAATTATTGAAAAGGCTGTGTTGTGTCATCCTGAGACCATTTTAGGTTCTGGCAGTTTGCTTTCTCCTTGGAATTGGTGGGAGAACATTAATATTTAGGTTCTAGCTAAATATTTACAGAAGGAACAAAATTTTACTCAGGAAATCTGACAATGGATCCCAACCCTAATGTGGAAGGACTCTGTCCTAGGCTGTCTGGAAAATGCCTGATTTGATCAAGAATTTTGGCCTAAGGCCTGGTATAAAGAAATTTCAAAACTACCCAAACTTTGTAGGACTCAGTTCACTAATATTTTTGAGGGCAGGGAAGCCATTGTGTTCTGGATATTTGGGTGAGAGAAGTTATTAGGAGAGAGAAATGGACATCTTGCAGAAGACCCCTCATCAGGAGCCCTTTGGAAGCTTCCAGAGGCAAACAAGAAACGCTGGGCGTGGTGGTGCATGCCTGTAATCCCAGCAACTAGGGAGGCTGAGGCAGAGGATCATGAGTTCAAACAGCCTCAGAAATTTAGCAAGGCCCTAAGCAATTCAATAAGAGCTGGGGATGCGGCTCAATGGTCAAGTGCCCTGGCACCAAAAACAGACAAAAACACAGAAAAGGGGAACTGTAAACAAATGCTATAGAAAGGCTGCACTTTTCAAGGAACTGTTTGCATAAGTACTTATTAAGTGTGTACTAGTGTCAGGCACTCTCCTGAATACTGGGGACACAGCAGGAACAGGGAAGATACTGCTCTTGCTTTTGGAGTTAATATTCTTGTGCAAGGCAAATGAAACACAAATACACAAATTAACACATAAATTTCAGATGGCACGCTGAGACAAAACAGTGTAATGGGAGGTGAGTAGGGAGGTCATGAACAGCTTTTCTGTGGATGACATTTAAATTGATCCTGGAATGTCAATCAGGTGCTGCAGTTAGCTTCATTTTCATTCTTGGTTGTACATGCAGTTGTAACAGAGGGAGGAGCCTGTGGGAGGCTCTCAGGCTCTGGCCCATAGACCGCCCACCTACCACCTCTACCTATGTAGCTAGAAACATATGAAGAGCCAAAAACGATGCATGCTCCAGGGACATGCCTGGGCTGTGTCACGCTCACCAAGTCTGGCAGGAATCACAGAAGTTAATTAAGAAGAAAAAAAGGCCTTAGGAATAAAATTAAGAAACAGAATATCCTTTCCTGATGATCAGCAAATACAAACAGTGTAATTTTAATTAACCTAGCTTTGTTAGGATATAAGTTTATTGCTCATCCTACAAAAACACCTAACTTGTGGAACACTGAATCACTCCGAACTTTGACTTCATTACACCAAGTGAAATACTTCTGAAGAAATACAGAGTATCATAACTCATAGCAGAATCAAAGAACAGAGTATCCTTCTTTGGCATTTTCAAGTTAGACCCTTCAAGAAGGCCACTGTTGCTGGGCATGGTGACAGAGGCCTGTAATCCCAGCTACTGCAGAGACTAAGGCAGGATTGCAAATTTGAAGGCCAGTTTTGGCAATTTAGCAAGACAGTCTCAAAAAATACAAAAGGCTGGGGATGTAGCTCAGTAGTAGAGAACACCTGGGTCCAATTTTGCAGTACTGGGTGGGGGCAGAAGGACCACAGTCAAAAATACTGATGGTGTTCTCTCATTAGGGTCTCAACTTTGAATTAAAATGACTATATAAAACTGTTCAATTTAGATTATAGGGCCCTCTTAACACTTAATAGGCACCTGTAGTCACTCTGGGAATTGGTGAAACTTGGTGTGGCTGGACTTCTTCCTCCCATACTTTCTTTGCACTAGCAATGAAAATCATCAGGGGAGGCAATGGAATCCACAGAGGGCAGGTGAGCAGACAGCCAGTGTAGCCCACAGGAAGAAGAGGCCAGGGCAGCTTGAGGCAGAACCCATATCTGAACTTCTTGGCCTCAGAAAATTACTGTGATTGACCATGGGTCCCAGTACAGACCACAGGAGGCCCATGGTCTGAAAATGAGAGTGAGAACAGCTTAGGCTGGTGTCTGACACCCATGCCAAGGGTGTCTGTCACAGTCAAATTCAACTCCTCCAAATTTTTATGGGACACACCTCCCTGAAAATAAAGAATAAAAAATCAAGAATGACTGCTTTCTGAAACAGTCTTTTGGCAACTCAGTCTGCAACCCAGTGGCCCCGGTGTCACTGAGTTAGGGTTAGGGTTAGGGTTTAAGGTTAGTGTCATTTACACTGGGGCCACTGAGTTGTATTGGAAATGGACAAATCCTTGAAATTTTTCATCCCATGAGGATTTTCACTTTCTTAGAAAATAGGATAAAAAACCAGTTTGAATGGGGTGTTGTTTATTCAAATCATCTATGAGAGCCTTAGAAAATAAAAATATGGTATCTTGTCAATTTGTTTTCTTAAACTTTAGAAAAAATTGAACTGAGGGGTCAGTTCAATAAACTTAATGAAAAAAACACATACTTTTTAAAGGTTTTATATTTTTTATTACAAAAGAAACACGGAAGAAAATCTCATGTATGTGGCTTAGAACTATAGTGCTCTGAACAGTAGTTTTGTGCATATTACCTCTCTTTCGTTGGCAGCCTTAATACTGTTCAGCAGAAGACTGACTTAGTGTGTCCTGTATAATATGCCCACTGGTTAAACAATGAAAATTCTAATATAACTAGATCAAGATAGAAAAAAATCCCAAGGTCTGGAAAGGTATTGATCATGTGCAGGAAATATTTTGAAGATGATAAATATGATGTTTGGGAGTCATGTTGCCACAGTACCAGTTTCATGAGAGCCCCTCTGCTACACAATATTCAAGGAAGCTCTCCCCACTTTCACCAAGTACCCTCTCTCCCAATGCCCCCACCACCAGGCCGTTATTTCATATTTATCACCACTGGAGATCACTGTCTCCAAATTTCTTTCCAATAATTAAGGATGCATTTGTCTGTTATGCCCTTGTCATAGGCAACATCTGATACCCAGAGAGTTGATCCTACCCCTGCCTCCCACTGAGCCCTTCCTAGCAAGGCCTCTCACCCTATCAACCAGTCAAGAATTCTCTAATTTGTCTTTCTACCTGAGCTCAATAAACCAACTGAAGTCACTGTTGGATGGTCAGAAGTCATCATCACTGCTATCAAAACCCAGGTCATAAAGCAAATTCTTCCCTGTCTCCTTGCATGGAGGAGACTCTGAATTTCCAAGGTTGAGGTCACTGAACCAGCGCATTTGGTGGTCCCCCTGGGAGCTACTGGAATGCAGATCTTTGTTTTGGGAAGAACATTCAGGAAACTTTGAGAGGCTCCCTTGCACTGCTGGTGCTATTTTACTGGACTTGACAGTTCCTCCCAGAACATGGCAGACTGATTTTGTGGAGCTTCTGGGACCCCGCAGATGCAGAGGCTGAGCAAGGGGTTCCTGCTGCTCCGTAGGGGGAATTCGTTCATCAGAAACTGGAGACTGGGGATTCTGATATTTATAACTGAAAATACAGGTCTTACTTGGGGTTTGTTCTCTCTTCCTTGCAAACCTGCCTCTCTGGGTTTTCCTGGTCGGCTGCCTTTTGCATTTCCTCCCTCTTTCTACAGTCCTGCCTTTCTGTTCAGTTTCCAACTGTTCACTAGGGGCACAAGAGAATATGCTTTTTGCTTGATATTCTGGGCAGAGATTCTTAATGCTCATTGCAAAGTTGTGTAAATCCAGGGATATGAGCTGTGAAGTTCCTTGGTAAAGCAGGTCACTGTCACCAAGAACTTTATAGCCTGGGATTCTGGAGCCACGGTTCTTGGAATCTGCTTTAGTAATTGCCCAATTTTTGCAATTAGTCTGTACTGACTTGTCCTTTACATGCTCATTTCCTTTACAAGGCCAAAGGGCTGGCAGTGCAACCTCTTTCTGGAGAGCATCACCCTTTGCTCCCTTACCCATGATACCAAATTCCCTAGTCACTAGGGAGCCTGTACTTGGGTTTCCTGCAGCAGTGTGAGCCTGGGCCTGCCACATAACCAGCTCCTCAGAGGCATATTTTTCCTGCCTGGTGAAATTGAGGCTCTGGGTCAGACTTGGTGAAGTCTGAGAAGTGTTGTCTTTCACATGCTCAGGTATCTGAGGCACCAAGATCAATCTCTTCAGTTCTGCTAGGACACTGGGCACATTCAGCTTGTGTAGCTGTTCACACAGTTGCTGGAAGTCCTTACTCTGCTGGGCAACTAAAACTTCCAGGTTCTCCAGGTTGGATTTCATTTCTATAAACTCTGCTTGTCTCTGGGGAAAAGCAGTGAGAAAAAGAGAGTGATGGAATATAAGTCAGAGTGCACAATAAAATGTGAGAACAAACCACTGGACAAAGTCATGTCCCTTTCAGGGTACCTCACAGGGTAAGGATAACTATACTCTGGAGCAGGGTCCTGGGCCCTACATCCTACCAAGGAACCCTGGGGAAGGAAAATAGCCTATACCCAAGTTCTTTTCTAAAAGGCTTGTGCAGACCTCTGGTCTTTGCTGAAATTTCACAACTTTTTTTTTTAAAGTTTTTAGTTGTAGCCACATCCCCAGCCCTATTTTGTATTTTACATAAAAACAAATAAATAAAATACCTTTATTTTATTTGTTTTTATGTGGTGCTGAGGATTGAACCCAGAGCCTTGCATGTGCTAGGTGAGTACTCTACTGCTGAGCCACAACCCCAGCCCAAAATTTCACAACTTTAAAGGTAATTCTCTGAGTCTTAGTGAAAAGGTTGGGGTTTATACTTACAGTTTCAAATTTCTTCTGTATCTCAAGAATAGCTTGCTCCACATTGCTTTTCTCTTGCACTGCCTCAAATATCAGGTCACTCTGGGACCGTGCAGTATCTTGCACTAAATACAAAAAAATGACAGTTCACCACATGACGACTGTGGTATACACCTCCTGCCCACACTGACATGGACTATTGAACCTTCTCTTCTAGCACTCAGGAGACTCTGTTCTAGAACAGAGTGCTTTCTTCACAGCCTCTATTGCCCTCCTTCCCTGAGAAGATTCTAGCCTGGATTGGCATCTACAGAGGACCCTGAGAATCTGATGCCCTTGGGCCCTGTCATGAGAGTGGGGTTTTTTTGTTTGTTTGTTTTGTGGTGCTGGGGATAGAACTCAGAGCACTTGCTCTATCACTGAACTGCACCCCCAGCCCAAGAATGATGTTTATAGAATAAACATATTATCCTGCCCCCTCTGACATTGGTTCAATTGCATTCATTCTACTGGCCACTGAACAAAATCCAAATTTTTCTTTATTTTTTTATGGTACTAAGGATTGAACCCATGGATGCTCTACAACATAACTGCCCCCCCCCCCCGCCTTTTTTAAAGAGAAGAACTTTTTTTTTTTTTTTTAACTTGTAGATGGACACAATACCTTTATTTTTTTATGTGGTGCTAAGGATCGAACCCAGTGCCTCACACAGGCCAGGCAAATGTTCTACCACTAAGCTACAATCCCAGACCCATAACTGCCCTTTTTATTTTGAGATAGGTTCTAAGTTGCTGAGGCTGGCCTGAAACTTGTGATCCTTCTGCCTCAGCCTCCCAAGTTACTGGGATTATAGGCACGTGCCACAGTGCTTGGCAGTTCAGATCTTTAAACTGGCTAACAAGGGCTTACTTCTCCTTCCCCATTTCTTATCTTTGGCCTTCCCTCAGCTTGGAGTATTCCTACTTGTATCTCTGTCACTTCCCTCTTCCCTACAACTACCACCCTAGTCCAACTAATTCCTTTTCTGGTAATAGGCAGACTAGTCAAATTTAGGGATGAAATAAAGACTTCCCTAAGGTATTTCTATTTTACCTAAAGTATTAAATCATGGAGGAAAGAATGGCACCAACAGTAAAAAAGAGCATGTTCCAAAAGAATTACCATGAATTCAGCATGACTAAAGCATGGTGAGCATAGGACCAAGTAGCCTGAGTGGAGGCAGGCCACAGCTGGACAGAAGGGTATTTGTGCCATGTCAAGATTTGTGGACTTGATTTGTGGACTGATACCCTGATACAGTTAAGCAAAGAATTGGCATGATTGAATTGTCTCTCTCTTTTCAGTACTGGGGATTGAGCTCAGGAGCATTTGACCTCTGAGCCACATCCCAGCCCTATTTTGTATTTTACTTAGAGACATAAAATACACTTAGCACCTCGCTGTTGCTGAGATTGGCTTTGAACTCTCCTGAGCCACTGGGATTACCAGCTTGTGCCACAGTACCAGCTTGCGTTTGCTCTTTAAAAGGAGAACTGTTTCAGTGATTTGAATGATAAACTGCAGGGTGAAAGTGCAGAACAGAGATCAGAAATTACTTAAATAAAACCACAATCATGTTAAGAATATTAAAGTGAGATATAGCTCTGTTGGTAGAGTGCTTGCCTCACATGCAGAGTACTTGCCTAACATCGTCAGCAACACACACACACACACACACACACACACACACACACAAAGAGGGAGAGAGAGAAAGAAAGACTATTAAAGCATAGAGCTTTATATTTATATCATAGGAATATGATTGAGTTTAGAAACAATCAGAAGTTTTCCACCCCACCCTGCATCCTGGGACACTTAACTGAGCCACACTTGCAGCCCTTTTTTATTTTTTATTTTGAGACAGGATCTTGTTAAGTTGCTGAGGCTGGCATTGAACCTGCAATACTCCTGCTTAAGCCTCCCGAGCTGCTGAGATTATAGGTATGAGCCACTGCAACTGGCCAGATGTTCTTTTTAATCTTATTCAGGCACATTTCAAACTCTATCAGAAGAGAATAAAGAATTGTAATGGCTATTTCAAAACCCTTCTTTTAGATTTTTCTACTTTGGTAAACACACTGCAAATATTTTCAGTTCACATACATCTAAATGCATACTAAGTACAATTTATAAATAACCAGGAATAGTACATAATATATTCTTTTTTTGTCTGCTCATAACTATCTAAAATGTTTCAAGATTCTTAACAAAATTTTTTCATTTTAGATGACTAAAAAACAATTTGGCAACATGAGAGTTCTTTAACTCTTCCCAATAAATGGAAGTACTCAGAAGTACATAAATCCTGTTCTCTTTCTTTCTTTGTTTCAGTGCTGGGGATAGAACCCAGGGCCCAGTGCCTGTGTAGGGTAGTTCTCTACCACTAAGTTACACTCCCAGTGCTAGGCCCTGGGTTTTTTGTTTTTTTTAAAAAAGAGAGAGAGAGAGAGAGAATTTTTTTTTTTAAAGAGAGAGTGATAGAGAGGGAGAGAGAGATAATTTTTTAATGTTTATTTTTATTTTTTTAGTTTTCAGTGGACACAACATCTTTGTTTTTTTTTTGTATGTGGTGCTAAGGATCGAACCCGGGCCGCATGCATGCCAGGCGAGTGCGCTACCGCTTGAGCCACATCCCCAGCCCCGAGAGAGAATATTTTAATATTTATTTTTTAGTTTTCGGCGGACACAACATCTTTATTTGTATGTGGTGCTGAGGATCGAACCCAGTGCCGCGCACATGCCAGGCAAGCGCACTACCGCTTGAGCCACATCCCCAGCCCATAGGCCCTGGGTTTTAACTACAATTTTATTTTGTGTGTGTGTGTGTTTTACTGGGGATTCCTCTATCACTGAGCTACATTCTCATCCCATTTTTTATTTTGAGACAGGTTCTCACTCAGTTGCTGAGGCTGGCCTCAACTCGTGATCCTCCTGTCTCAGCCTCATGAGCCATAGGGGTTACAGACATGTGTCACCATGCTCAGCTCTAACTACAGTATTCATCTATCTCTTGTCTCTTTATATCACTTACAGGAAAGGGCAGGGATTTACCAAACAGTACCTAAATAAAAGTTTGTTTGTTTGTTTGTATGATACTGGGATTGAATCCAGAGCCATTTACCACTACATTACCCTTACCATTACTCACTACATTGCTAGGGCTGGCTTCAAACTGGCAATCCTCCTGCCTTCACCTCCTGAGTAACTGCGATTATAGGTGTGAGATATTAAATAATGTACTATTTTTATCTTGCCATGCTGGAGATTGAATCCAGGTCCTTGTGTATGCTATACAACTATTTTACCACTGAGCTCTATCCCCAGTAACTAAATAAAAAAATCTTTGAAGTTCTAGTGACTTACTTCAGAGTTTCTCGTTGAAATAAAACATAATTCCCATCATAAAAGTAGGTTTACATTTCAGTTGTTTCATATTGGCATAAATTCTAGTTAGATTAATAATCTTAGTATAATTAAGTAAACTACCAAAAGGCAACAAGGGAAGTTGTGTATAACCCTGTAATAGGAAAGGCCTTTCTAACAAAGACATAAAACCCAAAGCCAAGAAAAAAAAAATGAGTTTTGTGTCATTGTTAAGTTTATTCCTAGATACTATTTTCTGTAATGGTTTTAAAATGGAATTTCCCCACATTATACTTTCTATTAATTTCTTCCACTTTACTGAATTATCTTATGGTATATGGCACTGTTTTGGTTAATTATCAGAATAACAAGGAAAGATTAAAAAAAGAATCAGACATTTCAACAATGAGTCCAGAATTTGATGACAATGAGCAATGTCTTAGAATTCTGAGGTTGAGGCAAGAGGATTGAAAGTTTGAGACCAGCCTAAGCAATTTAGAAACATCCTATCTCAAAATTTAAGAAGTGCTAGAGATGTAGCTCAGTGCTAGAGTGTTTGCCTAGCATGTATGAGGTTCTTGATTCAATTCCCAGTGGCACAGTAAAATAAAAATAATAAAATATAAAAGTAAAAAGTAAAATAAAATGGGCTAGCAAAGTGTGGTGACACATGCCTGTAATCCCAGTGACTCAGGAGGCTGAGGCAGGAGGATTATAAACTCAAAGCCAGGCTCAGCAATTTAGAGAGGCCATAAGCAGCTTAGCAATACCCTGTCTCAAAATAAAAAAAAATAAAAGGGCTGGGGATGTGGCTCAGTGGTTAAGCACACCTGGTTCTTCAATCCCTAGTATCAGAAAAAAAAAAGGGGGGGGGGGGGTTGGCTAGGGATGAAACTCAGTGGTAGAGTGCTTTTCTAGAATCTAGTATATGTGAGGCCCTGCCTGGCTCAATCCCAGTACCACAAATAATAACAATATCCAAATAAACACAAGGAATTCAAATAGTAATAGAAGACATTTCAAACATGCAAAGTATCACGTGTACCTTTTCTCGAAATGCTGCTGGGAGATGTGCATCATCAAAACACAATACCCAGAAAAAAAAAGTGAAAGTGAAAAAGAAAAATGCAGTACACAGTAGTGCACACCTATAATCTCATCTACTCGGGAAGCTGAGGCAGGAGGATCATAAATTCAAAGCCAGCATGGGCAACTTATCAAGACCCTGTCTCAAAATAAAATAAAAAAGGACTCACTCATTCTTAAGATTATAGCAATGAGAGGCTGGGGTTGTAGCTCAGTGGTAGAGCACTCGTCTAGCACATGCAAGGCCCTGGGTTTGATCCTCGGATCACATAAAAATAAATAAATAGAATGAAGGCATTGTGTCCAACTACATCTAAAAAATAAATATTAAAAAAAAAAAAGATTACAGCAGTGAGCCAGGCGTGGTGGTGCACACCTATAATCCCAGTGGCTCTGAAGGCAGTGAGACACTGTCTCTAAATAAAATACAAAATAGGGCTGGGAATGTGGCTCAGTGGTTGAGTGCCCCCTGAGTTTAATCCCTAGTAAATTCCCCCACCCCCCCAAAAAAAAAAAAGATTACAGCAATAGCTTGAAGGGGGGATTGTTGATGCCTGGGACCAACATTTTGGAAGTATATTATGAACACGTTTTTGTTAAAAATCTTAAAAGTGCATGAAGAAGTAAACAAATGAAGAATAAAAAATGATGCCTTAAACATAAATAAAAGGGTTAGAGATGTAGCTTTGTAGTAGAGTGCTTGCTTAGAATGTGAATGTGCTAGGTCTCTGAGTTCAATTCCTAGTATCAGAAAAACTAAACAAAAACCCCAATAACAAAAACTTTTCATTCGAAGTGGTGGCATTCACCTGTAGTCCCAGCAACCTAGAGGCTGAGGTAGGAAGATAACATCTATCCCTGGATTGAGTCAAAATTAGACAATATGAGACAAAGACTGGGACAATGAAAAACCATTGGGCACAACAAACCATTAACCTTTACAGCATAGCATGTTCCTTCTCTACTCTTTGTACTCTTTTCCTAAACCCATCATGAGACCCTGATAAAAACACAGAAGCAGAATGTTGGTACAAGATAAAATTGTTACTAGGGGAAAACCTAAATAAATGCCTTAGATTCACTTGCTCTTAGTCAACTTAAAAAGTCACTAATTTTGTAGGTCAGACAGCTGGGCAATACTTTAAATTAGTTTGCCACTAGTTTTTTTGTTGTTGTTGTTGGGGAGGGGCGGGCGGCTACCAGGAATTGAACTCAGGGGCACTTGACCACTGAGCCACATTCCCAGCCCCATTTTGTATTTTGAGACAGGGTCTCACTGAGTTGCTTAGCACCTCGCTTTTGCTGGGGCTGGCTTTGAACTCATAATTCTCCTGTCTGAGCCTCCCAAACTGCTGAGATTATAGGCATGCACCACCGTGCCTGGCATTCACATCAGTTTTGATGATATCTCTGACATGTTGGTTATGATGATGATAATGGTTCCTAGGTTACTTTTCAGGGATTTGAAGGCCACCTTTGCTGAAGAACACTGTTTTTTTTTTTAAATATTTATTTTTTAGTTGTAGTTGAACACAATACCTTTATTTTATTATTTTTACATGGTGCTAAGGTTCAAACCCAGATCCTTGTATGTGCTAGGTGAGCACTCTGCTGCTGAGCCACAGCCTCAGCCTCAAGAACACCGTCTCTTAAGTTGAGCCTGCAGACATCTGATGGGAGAATAGTATGGGATTTCTGTATTCATGCTATGTATGTCCCCTTTTCGGCCTTAACATTTGAGTCAGGCTCTACTTGGCTCTGCACATCCTGTTGGAGCTGATATGAAAAAGCAACCTTGTGCTTTTTCAGGAGCTATATCAGCCCAAGTACCCAAAGTCTTTCAGCCCTAACATAGAGCTCAGATCAAGTCACAACGCCAGGATATTTGCACAGAATGATGGCACCACCTATAAAGAGTCCTAGGACAATTCCATGATTGCTTATAGTCTAAATTTTGCATAAGAATAAACATCTTTTGGAAACATGCTCCTTGCGACAAATCAATAAAAGCTTGTATCTCCTATCACAGAGTAATCAGCTTCCTCATTGGTGCTGCTCACTTCAGTTGAAGCCCTAGTTACCCCCTTATCTTGCCTATATATTCATGCTTGCTTTATTAAATTTCATTTCTATTGTCACTAAGCCAAAAGTTCCTATCTCCAGTATAAAAAATATTGAATGATCTTCCTACTGGAAATAACTGGGAGTGGAGAAAAGTTTTTTTAATTATATAGTAATAATAATTACTATCATAATTTTGCTATATATATGCTTGTGGGTTTTTTTTTTTTTTTTTTTTTTGGAGGGGTTGTATTGGGGATTGAACTTGAACCTAGGGGCCACTTAACCACTGAGCCACAACACATCCCCAGCCCTTTTTTATATTTTATTTAGAGATGGGGTCTTGCTGAGTTGCTTAGGGCCTCATTAAGTTGCTGAGCCTGGCTTTGAACTCATGATCCTCCTGGCTCAGCCCCCTGAGATGCTGGAATTACAGGCATGTGCCACCATGCCCGACTGGTGTTATTTTTATACAGGGAGGTAACAGCTTTGCAGCAAAAATAAGGAACAATTCAATAATAAAATTACATCCAAATTCTTCAATTTAAAAAGAATATTTGAGAAAGCAAATTTCTGCTACTTCTCAACACAAGTACAATTCCATGTGTTGATCAATTAGAAAGAGACTATTATACTTATTTAGGTATGGAATTCCTGCTCTTAAACAAATATTTTCCAGCCAGGTGTGGTGACACACTCCTGTAATCCCAGTGGCCTCAGAAATTTAGCAAGACTTCGTCTCTAAATAGAATACAAAAAAAAAAAAAAAAAGGGCTGTGAATGTGGCTCAGTGGTTAAGTACCCCTGGGTTCAACCCCTGGTACCAAAAAATAAAAACAAAAAACCCCAGAAACACACAAAAATATTTTTCAGACATCCATGTAGGCATATGTAATTATCCTTCCCTAGAAGAGTTCCTAAATAGCAAGTTTTTGTTTTTGTTTTTTCTCAACAGTGGATATTACTGATCTTCACAAAAGCAGAGGATAAGAAAACCAAGCAAAGTGTTCAATTCTTGATTAAGGGCTCAGAAAGCATCTGTCTGTCATATATTTTGTCCTTGTTCCCAAGGAAACACATTTGGATTCTTCTTTACTGGAGCTTTTGTATCAAGCTCATTACCTCCAGATTCTTTTTGTTGTTGTTGTTGTTGATTGGACCTTTATTTTATTCATTTATTTATATGTGCTGAGAATTGAATCCAGTGCTTGCTAGGCAAGGTCTTTACTACTGAGCCACAACCCCAGCCCAAATTCTATCCATTTTTTAGAAAATATTTAATTATGAAAATAACCCAAGGTCTTAGGATATGGCTCAGTGGTACAGTACTTGCCTAGCATGTACAAAGACTTGAACTGGGTCTCTAGCACCACAAAACAAACAAAACAAAACCCCTCAAAACCACAGGGAGGGTGTGGTCACACATGCCTGCAATTCCAGTGACTCGGAAGGCTGAGGTAGGAGGATTACAAGTTTGAGGCCAGCCTCAGCAATTTAGCATGGTCCTATTAACAACTTAGAAAGACCCTGCCTCAAAATAAAAAATATAAAAGGGCTGGGGAGGTGGCTCAATGTCTGAGCACCCCTGGGTTCAATCCCCAGCACAACAAACAAATCATAAAAAACCCTCAAATCCTTAACAATATATGTAAGCATATGATGATTTAGTCTCTTCCATGCAGACCTTAACCCAGCTTCCTGGATTTAATTGAAGCAGTTTTTGGAATTTTATGTATTTTTCCATGTATATATTATGAATCCTGAGTGTGTGTGTGTGTGTTCTCTAGAAAACTCATGTCATTTCTGCTTTGACTATAAACATCAGGTATTTTTAGTTTTTGTGTAAAAATCCCATTTAAAATCCATTTCTATATTCTGGACCATATTTCTTTTTACATGTTAAGCATTTTTAAAAATTCATTTCTATTTTAGCAGCTTAAGTGCTCAATTGAGAGATGCAACTAGGAAAAAATTGTATTTGCACTGATGACAGCAATTTTCCTTTCACTCTCTAGTTCTGTTCTCCCTGCTGTGCTGCTGAGAGAAAGAGGAAAGATCTGGGAACCACCCTATATAACAGGAGACCCGTTAGTCCTCTTCCCTTTTGGGGGAAACATCTTTCCCAGTTTTCACTGGCTGGATGCATCCCCCTGCAAATCTGTCCTGGAGCAAACTATGCACATGAATAGTACCTATCCATAACAGTGAACAGATATTTCTGTTTCATCATGTTCATATAAGTGGATCTTACCTTTCTGAACAATTTTTTTAAATATTTATTTTTTTAGTTGTAGTTGGACCCAATACTTTTATTTTATTTATTTTTATATGGTGCTGAGGATCGAAGCCAAGGACTCACATGTGCTAGGCGAGCGCCCTACCACGGAGCTACAACCCCAGCCCCTCTTAACAATTTTTTTATGGTTTGCTTGAAAAGGCTTTTTTCACAATGTAAAATTATAAAAATGCTGTCCACGTTTTCTTCTAGTTTCTTATGATTTAATCATCACACTTAACATATTGATTTATATATGAATTTTAATTTTTTGATATCCGTTACTCCTTTTTACTTTCCTATTGATCATATAGATAATTAATTTTCAATAAAAGTAATACTATGCTCCACTTAACTGATCCACCTAAACTCAAAAGTAAAGTAGGGTAAATAATTTTATTATGTTGGTCCTTTGTATCATTAGATGAAGAATTGAAGTTAGATTAGATGGCTTCAGTGACGCTTCTGTCTGGGCAGGCAGACTGTGACTGAGAAAAGATTTCATGATCTTACTCTATGAAGGCACAAGGCACATAATACAAGACAGCACTTCCACATAATAACTTTACTTCTCCTTTTCTTGATATGAGTATAGTGAGTGAGGGCCTGGCCACCATATGATAGAAGATTTATCTGATTGCTTTTCTATTGCTGAGTTGCTTAGGGCCTCACTAAGTTGCTGAAGCTGGCTTTTCTATGCCTGATCATTACTTACAAAAAAAAAAAAAAGAAGAAGAAGAATTCTGAACAGGCTACCTGTGCCTATTTTCAAGAATGACCTGGATTTATATTTTTTCCCTTTTGTTCTTTTTGTTTGTTCTTTGTGTTTGTATGTGTGTGTGTCGGGGGGTGTTGGAGATTGAACCCATGGCCTTGTGCATGCTAGGCAAGCATTCTACCACTGAGCTATACCCTCAGTCCCATGGCTTTCTAATTAATATGATGCCAATATATTTGTTGTTGTTTGCTCTTTCAGTGTCGGTCCTCCTGAGTCTTACTCTCTGAAAGTTAAGGAAGGAATCATTAAGGACCAAAGATCAGAATTCATTTCTAGTGTTTTCTGTTTCTTAATCTCATATTGGGATCTTTGGCACTTCCATTTCTTTTTCTGGGACTTAAATACCACAATTTGCTGCAACTCTCCTTTTCATACTTCATATAGTTGTTTGTTTTGAAGACAGAGTGTTGCTAAATTACTTAGGACCTTGCTAAGTTGCTGAGGCTGGTCTCAAACTGGTCTCAAACTCCTGAGTAGCTGGAACATATAATTTTAAATGCAGAATAAAACAAGAATGAATTATGGTTTGCAAGAGTATCCCAAAGGCCCATGTGTTAAAAGCTTGGTTTCCAGTCTATGGCACAATTGGGAGGTGGTGGAACCTTTAGGAGGGGAGCCTAGAAGGAATAGGTCATCAGAAACATGCCCTTGAAGGAAGTATGAGGAATTGGCTCTTCCCTGTCTCTTTCTTTGCTTCCCAACTATCATGAAGTAAACAAGCCCCTTCAACCACACGATTCCATTGTGGAACTGTGCCACCACAGGTCCAAAGCAACAGGGCCACATGGGCTTAAGCCTCTGAAGTTGTGAGCCAAAATAAACCTTTCTTCCTATAAGTTGATTACTTCAGATATTTTATCCTAGCAACAGAAAGCTGACTAACAGAGTGCTTTTCTTAGCAACTTACAAATGAGTTATTCTATCACATTATACAAGGGAGCATCCTTAATTTGGTTCTGTTATCTGCCTTGCTATTTCTTATGGGGGTAACAGTCCTAGGGTTCCAGAACCAGTTTCCAATGTACAGTTGCCCTGTGTGTGGGATACCCAGGTTGGAAGCCAGAAGACAGAGTAGTGTTTCTTTGCAGTCAGATTGGGATTAATTTCTAAGCCACACAAGGCTTTGCTTTTTGTAAATCATGAGCAATTCATCTTATGACATTTGAATAAGTTGATTTCAACTTGTTTCAAATAAAAAATAAACAGACAAATGCAAAAAAGATACAGAGGTACAGTCATCTATTTTCTATTTGTTTTAGAAATTAGTGGTTCTAGAGAAGTTTCTACTTAGGGAGAAATATGTATTCGTCTCCTATGCTTATAAGGTCCAGAGCAATGATTTCAATCACATTTAAATCACTAATTAAGGGAGCAGGGGTTTTTATAAACTGCAGCTAAAATTGAGAGTGATGCTGTGATTTACTAAAAGCAACTCTCACTGAAACCTAGGCAACAAGAAGGACAGCAGGTGACTGGAATATTTCTAACTCCTAAGTGGGTAGCGTCTCTATTGGTAGCACAGCCACCAATTCATCTGAGACTCGGGGAGGCTGCTGATTTACTTCAGGCAGTGAGATGAGAACCCTCTGTAGAGATACCTGCCCTGAGACAGCAGGGTTACCTGGTAAAGGATTAGTGCTTCACCAAAGGCATTGTGGGACCAAAGAGGTAGATCCCACTGTCCATCTCTTTAGGGCTAACCTCATGCACCCACATCTCATGTGAAACACTATATGGAATCACACTCCTTGAAACCTGGCTAGGGTTAGAAAGTTCATGTTCACCATTTGCTGATGCCTTCTGCTGATAAATACAAACATGAGAGACTCACATGTCTTAGCCACATTCTCCAAAGAATCCAAAATAGATTGGCTTCTTGAACTGAGATGTTCCTCAGACTTTTCCACAGACGTCTGCAACTAAGAAACCCAAAATTAAGAAAACATTCACAGACTGTTGCCTTATTTTACTAACTTGGAGAATTGTCATTTAATGATCAATAAGGGTACTTAAAAATTGTGATTCTACAAGAACTAAAGTCAAGACAGTATAGTTACTAAACTTCTTAAGATGTAAGATGCTCTAACTCCTTAAAATGTAGCTATACTTACCCTATGAATGCTTTCTCTGACCTGGGAAACAAAGTTGTATAGAGTCTCACTAGAATAGGAGAAAAAGAAAAACAACAAAGCTTTGTGAAATATTGAAACAACATGCAACAGAATTGATTCCATGAATATGGCAGGTGTCCATCTAGTATAGCATCAAAATACTGATCAGAGTTGGTGATTCAACCTGAGAAACTTCAGTGCCAGTTGGGGGGAAAAAAAAAGGAGAATGTTAATTGTGACCATTTCCAAGGCAAATCACATTTTTATTTTTAAAATTAACAATATATATATCTTAAATAAGAGTGAATTTTAGCAATAAAGTAGTTACTAGAGAAGGAAAGACCACCTTTCATTTTTACATCAACACTGGCTTCAGAAGTAGTGTTTTTTTTCTAGAAGTCCAAAATTCCTAAACACATTTTTGTCTTACCATTATGTTGACCAAAATAATGAAATTAATATACAGACAATTCTAGGGAAAATATTAATTTTCAATGAAAAAGAAATTATGACATATTTCTCAAATAAACATTCCATTCCTTTTTTTCCAGTACTAAGGATTGAATCTAGGGTCTTACACATGCTAGGCAAGTGGTCTACCACTGCGCTACATCCCCAACTCTTTTTATCTATCTATCTATCTATCTAGATATCTATTTTATTTTGGCACAGGGTCTCATTAAGTTGCTCAGGCTGACTTCAAGCTTGCAATTTCCCTGCCTCAACCTCTTTTTTTTTTTTTAAAGAGAGAGAGAGAGAGAATTTTTTAATATTTATTTTTTAGTTCTCGGCGGACACAACATCTTTGTATGTGGTGCTGAGGATCGAACCCGGGCCACACGCATGCCAGGCGAGCGCGCTACCGCTTGAGCCACATCCCCAGCCCCCTGCCTCAACCTCTTGAGTAGCTGGGATTATAAGACATATGCCACCATGCCCTGCTAAATATCATATTCTTAAAAAGATGAAGACATAGACTGTTATTAATGAAATTCTACAGATTTTGCTTCTTTAATCTATAAAACACAAATAAAAAATCAAATTTTGATATCCAAATATGACAACTCTTCATATTAATTCTGTTAGATATTCTGTAAGACCGACTTTTTTTTTTTAAGTTGTTAATCAACTTTTATCCCATGTTAGGCAAGTGTTCTACCACTGAGCTACAACCTCAGCCCCAAGACTGACTTTTTTTTTTAAATATTTATTTATTTTTTTATTTTTAGCGGACACAACATCTTTGTTTTATGTGGTGCTGAGGATCTAACCCGGGCCGCACGCATGCCAGGCGAGCGCGCTACCGCTTGAGCCACATCCCCAGCCCCCAAGACTGACTTTTTAACAGAAGAATTTTCATGACTGGGAATGTAATTCAGTGGTACAGTACTTGACTACCATGTGCAGGATCCTGAGTTCTATTCCCACCAAAAAACCCAAAAAAATCTAGAACCATATTCTCCATGTGAGAAAGATTGGGATATTGCTTGGAAGCTTTAAAATGAAAAAAGTAAATTAAGAATTTAAGAAGTGAAAGTTGTTATATTATAAAAGCAGAGAACGAGAAAGAGTACCTAGAAATTAGAAATTAAAAATAGCAGAGGGCTTGGGCTGTAGCTCGTTTTTTTGAAAAAATAAATAAAATTGATAAACTCTTAGCCACCCTAATGAAAAGAAGAGAGAATCACTAAAATTCATGATGAAAAAGGAAATATCACAACAAACACTATTGAAATACAGAAGATAATTAGAAACTATTTTGAAAATTTATACTCTGGTAAAATAGAAAATCCTAAAGACACTGACAAATTTCTAGAAACATATGATATGCTCAAACTTAATCAAAAGGACATACATAATTTAAACAGATCAATTTCAAGCAAGGAAATAGAAGACTCCATCAAAAGCTTACCAACTAAGAAAAGCCAGGGACCAGATGGATTCTCAGCTGAGTTCTATAAGACCTTCAAATAATAATTAATACCAATACTCTTCAGGTTATTCCATGAAACAGAAAAGGAGGGAACCCTACCAAACTCATTCTGTAAGGCTAGTATCACTCTGATTCCAAAAGACACATCAAGGGGCTGGGGTTGTGGCTCAGTGGTACAGCGCTCACCTAGCATGAGGCTCTGGGTTCGATCCTCAGCACCACATAAAAATAAATAAATAAAATAAAGATATTGTGTCCAACTAAAGAAATAAATTTTTTAAAAAAGACACATCAAGGAAAGAAAACATCAGACCAATATCCCTGATGAACATAGTGCAAAAATTACCAGTAAAATTCTGGAAAATGACATACAAAAACATATTAAAATGATAGTGCACCACAATCAAGTAGGGTTCATCCCAGGGATGCCAGACTGATTCAACATACAGAAATCAATAAACATAATTCATCACATCAGTAGACTTAAAGACAAGAATCATATGATTATCTCAATAGATGCTAGAAAGCATTTAACAAAAAACAGCACCTCTTCATGTTCAAAACACTAGAAAAACTAGGGATAGTAGAAACAACATACCTCAACATTGTAAAAGCTATCTATGCTAAGCCCAAGGGCAACATCATTTTAAGTGAAGAAAAATTGAAAATATTCCCTCTAAAAACTGGTACAAGAGAGGGATATCCTCTTTTACCACTTCTATTCAACAGTCCTTGAAACTTTAGCTAGAGCAATCAGACAGATGAAAGAAATTAAAGGGATACAAACAGGAAAAGAACTCCAACTATCACTATTTGCTGATGACATGATTCTATATTTAGAAGATCCAAATAATTCCATAAGAAAACTTCTAGAACTAATAAATGAATTCAGCAAAGTAGCAGGATATAAAATCAATATCCACAAATCAAATGCATTTCTAATCATAAGTGATGAATCCTCTGCAAGAGAAATTAGAAAAACCACGCCATTCATGATGGCCTCAAAAAAACAAAAACAACAACAACAAAAAAAAAACTTGGGAATCAATCTAACAAAAGAGGTGAAAAACCTCTACAATGAAAACTATAGAACACTAAAGAAAGAAATCGAAGAGACCTCAGAAGATGTAAAGATCTCCCATGCTCTTGGATAGGCAGAATTAATATAATCAAAATGGCCATACTAACAAAACTGTTATACAGATTAAATGCAATTCCTTTAAAAATCCCAATGACAGGGCTGGGGACGTGGTTCAAGCGGTAGCGCGCTTGCCTGGCATGTGCAGGGTGCTGGGTTCGATCCTCAGCACCACATAAAAATAAAATAAAGATGTTGTGTCCACCAAAAAATAAAAAATAAATATTAAAAAATTCTCTCTCTCTCTCTTAAAAAAAATTTAAAAAAAAATCCCAATGACATTCTTCACAGAACCACAAAAAGCAATCATGAAACTCATTTGGAAAAATAAAAAGACCCCAGAATAGCTAAGGCAGTCCTTAGCAAGAAGAGTAAAGCAGGAGGCATAACAATATCAGACCTTAAACTATATTACAGAGCAATTGTAACAAAAATAGCATAGTATTTACCAAAATAGACATGTAGACCAATGGTAAAAAAGAGAAGACACAGAGACAAACCCACATAAATATGGTTATTTCATACTAGACAAAGGTACTAAAAACATACATTGGAGAAAAGATAGCCTCTTCAACAAATGGTGCTGGGAAAACTGGAAATCCATATGTAGTAGAATGAAATTGAACTTCTGTCTCTTACCCTGCACAAAAATCAATTCAAAGTGGATTAATGACTTAGACACTAGAACAGAGACCCTGGGCCTAACAGAAGAAAAAGTAGGCCCAAATCTTCATCATGTTGGCTTAGGATCTGACTTCCTGAACAAGACTCCTAAAGCACAAGAAGTAAAATCAAGAATCAATAAATGAGATAGATTCAAACTCAAAAACTTCTTCTCAGCAAAAAAAAAAAAAAAAAAAATCAATAATGTGATGAGAGTGCCTACAGAATGGGAAAAAAAATCTTTGCCACACCCACCTCAGACAGAGCACTAATATCCAGGATATATAAAGGACTTAAAAACTGGGCCAGGGGCTGGGATTGTGGCTCTGCGGTAGATTGCTCGCCTAGCATGGGCGGAACTCTAGTTCGATCCTCAGCACCACATAAAAATAAAGGCATTGTGTTAAAAAAAAAAAAATGTTAAAAAAAAAGGAAGAAAAAGAAATCTTAAAAAAAAAAAATAAAAACTGGGCCAGAGTTGTGACTCAGTGGTAGAGTGCTTGCCTAGCATGCATGAGGTACAGCGTTTAATCCCCGGCACCACATAAAAATAAATAAATAAAATAAAGGTATTGTGTCCATCTACAACTAAAAAAATATTTTTAAAATACCTCAAAAACATAATAGCAAAAAACCCAAATAACCCAATGAATAAATGGGCTAAGGAAATGAACAGACAATTTACAGAAGAAATATAATCAACCAACAAACATATGAAAAAATGTTCATCATCTCTAACAATTAGAGAAATGCAAATCAAAACTAAGATTTCAATTCACTTATCAAGAATACAAGCAATAATAAGTGTTGGCTAGGATGTGGGGGAAAAGGTACACTCATACATTGTTGGTGGAACTGCAAATTGGTACAACTACTATAGAAAGCAGTATGGAGATAGATACCTCAGGAAATTTGGAATGAATTCACCATTTGACCCAGCTATCCCACTCCTTGGGTTTATACCCAAAGGACTTAAAATCAGCATACTACAGTGACTCTGCCACATCAATGTTTATAGCAGCTCAATTCACAGTAGCTAAACTATGGAACCAACCTAGATGCCCTTCAACAGATGAATGGATAAAGAAAATCCGGTGCACATACTCAATGAAATATTATTCAGCCTTAAAGAAGAATAAAATTATGGCATTTGCAGGTAAATGGATGGAACTAGAGAATATCATGCTAAGTGAAATAAGCCAAACCCAAAAAAACAAAAGCTGAATGGTTTCTCTGATAAGCGGATGCTGATCCATAGTGGGGTAGAGGGTGGGGAATAGGAAAGAATGAAGGAACTTTGGTTTGTGTAGAGGGGAGTAAGGGGAGGGGTGGGTTATGGGGATGGGGAGGACAGTAGAAAGAAATGAACATTATTATCCTATTTACATGTATAATTACACTACTGGAGTAACTCTGAACTAAGTACAGACTGAGGAATGAGAAGTTGTGCTCCATTTGTGTAGTATATGTCAAAATGCATTCTACTATAACATAAATAAATTTAAAAAAAGAACAAGGCAGAGGTTATTTTGTTTGTTTGATTGATTTTGTTACTGGAGATTGAACTCAGGGACACTTAACCACTGAGTCACATCCCCAGCACCCTCCCCGCTTTTTTGAGTTTTTATTTTGAGATAGGGTCTCTCTGAGTTGATAAGGGCCTTACTGAATTGCTGAGGCTGACTTTGAACTCACGATCCTTCTGCCTCAGCCTCCCAGGTTTCTGGGGTTACATGCGTGGGCCATCATGCCTAGAATAAGAGTTATTTTGTATGTCAAGCTAAATAGGCTGAGAGATGTCCAGATAGCTTATGAAACATTATTTATAAGTGTGTATATGAAGGTTTTTGTCTAAGGATTACATGTGAATTTGTAGGATGAGTACAGAAGATAACCCTTATCAATGTACATGGATATCATCTAATGTGTTGAAGGCCCAAATAGAACAGAAAGATAAAAGAAGGGCAAATTCACTCCTTCTTCTTGAGCTGGGATATCCATTTTGTTAGACATTAGAGCCCCCTGGTTGTCAGGCTTTCAAACTCCAGGACTTGTACCAGCAGCCACCACTCGCCTTCCTTCTCAGGCCTCCTGACTCAGACTGAGTTATACCTGTGGCTTTCCTGGTTCTTTAACTTGCAGATAGCAGATTATGGCACTTCTTGGTCTAGACAATCTCATGAGCCAATTCATATAATAAGTCAATCTCTGTAACTTTTTTTCTTTGTCTCTGTCTCTTCTTCTCTCTATATACATATAAATCTTATTGATTCTGTTTCTCTGGAGAACATTAATACATGCTATCATATTGAAATTTAATTCTTTGATTACTGACACTCCCTTTTGTTTCCCTCAGAAAAACACAAGCTGCCTTATTCACTTGAAAATGTTGCATACCTGTCACATTGATCTTTTGTCCTTTTGTTTTTCTCCTCAAACTGTGTCAAAAGACCTTTTGACTTTCCAACTGGCAAAGGAATAGAAAATAGGCCTATATCTTTTGTATCTCCTGCAAAGAGCTGGGGTTTTGTCTGGTACTTTGTGAAAATACTAGGTTCACTCTGTTAAATGAACAAAAAAAATCAATATAGCATTTCACACATAAAAATGCATAACATTCACTATTTTCTGTATAATTCAGAATCATATTTAAGTGCAAACCTTATTGCTAAAAACAATATAGCATGTAGCTTTTTTGAATTTCTGTGTCTAACAGGAAATTATATTTACAATAAAACAACTCTTTCTATTAATAGGGTTTCTACCTTACCAGCAAAGATATTTAAAATATCAGTTAAGATTGCTTTAAAATTAATTGCATAAATTTACAGGCAACAACAGAAAATTATTTATGCTATCTCTGAGATGATGTATTAAAGTTTTTAAATGAATAAGTTTAACTAGATTTGCTGATTTTATCTGCTAGTGAATTAAAATACCTATTGATAAGTTTGACATGGATTGGACAATGGTCATGATATCATATGGTGAACCATTTCCTGTATTCAAGGATTCAAGAGACTGTTCCCTCTCCTGGCCCTTATTCATTATCTTGGCCCTCAAAAATCCTCATTTTCTTCCTTCATCAATAATATAATGTAGCTGGGTGCAGATTACACACCTGTAATCCCAGTGGCTTGGGAGGCTGAGGCAGAAGGATCACAAGTTCAAAGCCAGCCTCAGCAACTTAGTGAAGCCCTAAACAACTCCATGAGACCCTGTCTCTAAATAATATATTAAAAAGGGCTGGGGATTTGGCTCAGTGGTTAAGTGCCCCGGGGTTCAATCCCCATTACCGCCCCCCCCCAAAAAATAAATGTAGTATAGTTGATTGAAATCCACAAAGTATGTGAAGTTTCTTAGGAAAAAGTCTATTTAATATAAAATTTATGTAATTTATTCCTATTGTATGTAAATTTTTTCTTACAAATTTTCACAAAAAAATTAGTGTGACTAGACTTAGGAAATGTATGCAGTATAAGCCTTTTCCTAGAAGCAGTCAGGGACTAACAGTATTTTATATCATTTGGGTAAGAGAAGAAATTGCAAGTATTATTATTTTTTGTTCACTTCAGACCACCAAGTCTATAGTAGCTTTAAAAATGTATGATTCTACTATATATTGGTATGAAATACATGAAGAGAAATTCTGTAAATTAGACTCACATCCAGAGAATTCTGTTGTGACTGTTTTGAATGTCTCAAGTGGGCACTGAAATCCAAGGGTGCTGACAGGGTCTCTGAATTTTCTGGACAAAACTGAGATCCAAAGAGGAACTGAGAATCACTGAGAGCAGTATAATCAGTCTGATTATTATTCCAGTTAGATGACTTAGTGGTCCTAAAATTAAGCAAGATAAATATATTAAGTGGACATATAACCTAAACAATGAAAACATAATTTACAAGTGTTTACTTCAGAATATCCTGGGCACAGGGCTAACTTACTCTGACTTTTAAGCCCCCTGTACATGGCCAGTAATATGTACAAAGAAGCACAAGAAAGGAGCTGGAGTTGGTCATGGTGGACCTGGCCTCTAATCCCAGTTAATCAGGAGGCTGGGGCAGGAAGATTGCAAGTTGAGAGTCCAGCCTCCACAACTTAGCAAGGCCCTAAGCAACTTAGCTAGACCTTGCCTCAAAAAAAGAAAGAAAGAAGGAACAAAAGAAAGAAGGAGGAGGGAAGGAGAGAGGGAAGAAGGGAGTGTGGATCTGGAGATAGAACTCAGTAGAAGAACACTTGTCTAGCATGCTCAAGGTCCTGGGTTTGATCCCTGGCACCACAACACACACCACACAAGAACATTTTGAATGCCACACATTTTTATTATAACCAGTGTTAGAAATACTCAGGCTCTGCAAGAAATCAAACATGTGTTTGAAAGAATGTGGGCAAAGCAAACTTTACTTCTGCCACAAGGCATGCTAGGGAACCTGGCTAGCAAGTACCCCTGGGTGGGCAATTTTATATCCCTAACACTGCACTGCCCTTTGCCCTGATTAGAGGAGTTGATTGGCTAATTTTAAAATTAGGGCCAGCGAGATAAGGGCTATAGTTAAAATGGTTACAATTGCTTTCAATTAGGACTAAATATTCTTTTTTAGTACCTGGGATTGAACCCAGGGGCCCTTAACCACTGAGCCACAGACCTAGCCCTTTTTATTTAATTAATTTATTTATTTACTAGTTGTAATTGGACACAATACCTTTATTTATTTATTTTTATGTGGTGCTGAAGATCAAACTCAGTGCTTTGCACTTGCTAGGCAAGTGCTCTACCGCTAAGCCACAACCCCAGCCCCATTATTTTTTATTTTGAGACAGGGGCTCACTAAATTGTTTAGGGCCTTGCTAAGTTGCTGAGGCTTTGAACTTTCAATCTTTCTGCCTCAGCCTCCTGCCTTAGCCTCCTGAGTCACTGGGATTACAGGCAGGCACCATCACATCCAGAAGCTGGAGTGACTATTATTTCCATGGTACCTAAAAATTGCACACACAATCAAACATATATATGAACACTGACTTGATTTTATTCCTTACTACTTCAATAGAGTTGCCCCAACTAAGGTCAGTTCCAAATGTTGGACTATCTCTGATTCTCATAGGTCCAATCCATAGGCCCAATGTAGGGTAAAAAGTCATTGCTCAGTTAACATATGAATTAACATCACTTTTGTAATCAATAAATGGGAAAAAGACACAAGAAGGAGCAATGGTGACAGAGGATTAGAAGAGATAGTACAGAGCATTTCTACCACTACAACCCAATAGGAAGGGGACCTTCTTTCTAGAATCAATAAGACTCTCTCTTTTTTTTAATTGTAGATGAACACAATACATTTATTTTGTTTTATTACTTAATTTTTATTTGGTGCTGAGGATGGAACCCAGTGCTTCACACATGCTAGGCAAGCGCTGTACTACTCAGCTATAACCACAACCCCTAAGTATCTTAAGTATCAAAGAATATAGCCAGAAAACTTACCCTGGGCCTGAAGGAATACTGAGCATCTCTTTGATGTTCCAGACATTAAAATTCATTTCTTATGATTATCTCTATTAAAAGAACAGAGGAATATTAATTAAGAAGGTTAACATGATATAATATTTTCCAAAGAAAAGTAATTTTACTAGTAATCTTACTACATGTAAATGAGGACATTTCAGCAGTTACATTCCCATCCAGTTAATGAAAATTTGTGTTACCCATGTGCCAAAAATAGGTTATCTTCTATCATTAAATTGCACACAACTGGGTGCAATGATGCATGCCTGTAATTCCAGAGACTTAGTCTGAAGCAGGAAGACTGCAGGTTCAACAGCAGCCTCAGCAACTTAGTGAGACTCTGTCTCAAAATTTAAAAAGTAAAATAAAAGATCTTGGTATACAGCTCAGTGGTAGAGTGCTCCTGGGTTTAATTCCCAGTATTTAAAAAATGTAAAAAGAAATAAAAAAAAAGAGAAAGAAAAAAATATACAAATTCCCACTTGACACCAGGGAATGCTCAAAATCACCTATGAAACTGGAAATTTGCCTTGCTTTGCTCTTTGCCCTTTTCTCTTGTTGTCCTATGAATAATCTGCTTTTAGGAAAGAACCAATATACCTTATCTTTCATTGCTTGATGCAATGAATGACTTAACCCATTACCTCTCCCAAGAAGACTAGTTTTCCTGAGACCATAAGATATTGGAATGTCAAGAGAGATGTAGAATTTGGGGAATTAAGGAGTCAGATGAAGAGGGAGTGCATTGGATAAAAGTGCCTTCCCACATCTCTTAAAAGCAGTGCCTTCTCTACCTACTTTGGTTTTCTGCTCAGTGAGTACTGCATACCATAGGTCATTATTATAACCATACAGCCTGAATTTTTTGTTAAATATTTTTTAGTTGTAGTTGGACACAATATCTTTATTTATTTATTTATTTATATGTGGTGATGAGGATCCAATCCAGTGCCTCACACATGCTAGGCAAGCACTCTGCCACTGAGCCACAACCCCAGGCCTAGCCTGAATTTTATAAGTCTAATTTATAAATTTTAATACATTTTTTAGTTGGACACAATACCTTCATTTTATGTATTTATTTATTTTTTATGTGGTACTGAGGATTGAATCCAGCGCCTCGCATATGCTAGGTAAGCACTCTACCACTGAGCCACAATCCCAGCCCCTAATTTAGAAATTTATCTTTCCAAACTCACAAATCATTCATATTTATTAGATAACATTTTACCACTGTGATATCAGAAATATGATTTTTTATCCCTACACATATGGTAGAATAAACCATCAAACATTAAACACTGTCTCAACACAGACCTAACCTAGATAAAATGAAACAGAAGTTCTGAATAAATATTTTAATGTATGTAAAATTTTTCTAATTTTCTAGAAAAACAGATGCATTTTTTGGTGTTTATAAATACTTGTTCTACATGAATGTTAAGTACAGACCATAAGATCAAGGGGCTATAAGCACTGCCATTTACAGTTTTGTATTGTGTGCTAGGTACAATGCTAGTGTACATTTATTTAATCCTCCCAATGATTTTTTGAGGCAGGTGTTATCACCATTTTTTTGTGAGCAAAGTTCATATAGGCTAATTAACCAGCTCAAGTCCTCTCCAATAATTAGGGGTAAGAAGTTTCCAAGCTAGGTGAGTTCAGTACAATAAGTCATGATATTTCAAGTACACCAGTCTGTTTCTTAACATTGGCTGTTTGAGGGTACTCTTTAGAACTAAGCATCTCTAATGTTTCCCTGTATTAATAGCAAGGTAATAAATGGGAAGATTATGTCTTTTGAGGCACCAGACCAAGATTCAAATCATAACTCTTCTACCTACAAACTGAGTGAACTTGGGAAAATCAGTTAACTTCTTTGAACCTCAGTTTCCTCATTAGTTAAATGAGCATAAGACAATAACTATCTTAAAAGAATGGGGAATGGAGGGTAGAAACTGGTGCCATGGCAAATGCCAGCAATCCCAGCAGCTCTGGGATGCTGAAGCAGGAGGATCTCAAGTTCAAGGCCAGCCTCAGCATTCTAGTAAGGTTAGTGAGACCCTGTGTCAAAATAAAAATGAAAAGGGATGGGAATGTAGCTCAATGAATGGTTTAGTGTCCCTGGGTTCAATTCTTGGTACTAAAACAAAAAAAAGAATGCGGATAAAGATTCAAGAGGATGACTTATGAGGTAGCTCAGTGGCAGTGGTAAAATGCAAGTTTAACATGCATGAAGCCCTGGGTTCAATCCACAGCAGCAACAACAAAACAACAACAAATGTAATATCTAGTACCTGGTATGGAAACTGGTACTTATTAGCTGCTTCTTAATTACTGTCTCAGACTCTGGCTTTACCTTTCTCAAATGAATCCATGGTTTCCTTGGGCTGACCACATTCACCTGCTCTCAGTTCATAGGACTCCATATAACAGATCATAAACTCTCACATTCACTCCAGCAGCAAAAAAAGTTCCTGCAGAGTTGAAACTGAGTATTACAGTTAATTTTTTGGTCTCAACCCTCCTGAACAGAGTTTAGATAATTTCTTCTTTGTAAATCAATGCAATATTGCTTTCCCACAAAGCAAATAAGTATGTATTTTTTGTTGTTTGTTTTTTATGGTAATGGTGATTGAGCCCAGGGGCACTCTACCTGTAAGCCACATCCCAAGATCCTTTAAACATTTTTTTTTTAACTTTGAGACAGTGTCTTGCTAAACTTCCCCTCAAACTTGTGAATCTCCTGCCTCAGCCTCCCTAATCGCTGAGATTACTGGTATGCGCCATTGCTCCTAGCAAGCAAATAAATTAGTAAAATACCTCAGAGTGAGATGAGAACTGAAAAAAAAATTTAAAAAACCCAGCTAAGCAAGAAGCAGTGTTGCATAATCCCAGCAGCTCGGAGGCTGAGGCAGGAGGATTAAAAATTCAAAGTCAGCCTCAGCAATTTAGAGAGGCCCTGAGCAACTTACTGAGACCCTGTCTCAAAATAAAAAGCAGGTTGGGGATATGGCTCAGTGGTTAAGTGCCCCTGGGTTTAATCCCTGGTACCAAACACAAACAAACAAAAAACCCAGCTACATTACTAAAATGGGTTCCACTGGTGAATTCTTTGAAACAGACTAAGGAAATAATTATACCAATTTTCTCCAATCTCTTCCAGAAGATAGAAGTTCTGGGGATCCTTTCTATGAGACCAGTATTACCCCATACTAGTCAAAGACATTACATGAAAACTGGACCACCATCACTCATGAGCATACATGCAAAGTCCTCAACAAAATATAATCAAGCAGAATCCAACAATTTAAAGAGAATTATAAAGCATAACCCAGTGGGATTCATTCCAGACATTCAAGGCTGTTTCAACATTCAAAAACGAATTGATGTGGGCTAAGGTTGTGGCTCAGTGGGAGAGAATTTACCTCACATGTGTGGGGCACTGGGTTCTATCCTCAGCACCACATAAATAAATAAAATAAAGGTATTGTGTCCATTTACAACTAAATTTTTTTAAAAAAATGATCCACCACATTAACAGACTAAAGAGGAAAAATTACATGATCAGATCAATAGATGCAGAAAAAGAAAGCATTTAACAAAATCCAACACTGATTAAAAAAAAAAAAAAAAACCTCTCAGCAGCTGAGTGTAATCCTAGCAACTGAGGAGACTGAGGCAGGAGGATCAAAAATTTGAAGTCTGCCTGGGCAATTAATTCAGTGATACTCTGTCTAAAAATATATTTAAAAAAAAAAAACAGTCTGGAGATGAAACTCAGTGGTAGAGTACTGGCTTAGCATATGCAAGGCTCTGGATAGAATACCTAGTACCAAAGTGAGGGAGAGCTTCTCAACAAACCAGGAATAAAGGCGAAAGTCCTCAACTTGATGAATAGCTTCAACAAACCTAGAGCTAACATCATATTTAATGGTGAGAAACTAAAATTTCCTGCCAACATCAGGAACAAGGCAAGGCTTTCCCTTCTTATCACTCCTTTTCAAACGTTGTACTAGAAGTCCTAGAAAATAAAATAAGACCAAAAAGAAAAGAAATAGAAAGCACCAGAATGGGAAGGAATAAATACAACTGTCTTTGTTCACATATTATATGATTGCCTACTTTTTTAAACATTTTTCATTTATCCATTTATGAAAACACACATAATGTTTAAATATATTACTTTATGGAATTTAAGAAGTCAAAGTACTTGTTTTTATATTTAACAGTTGTTGTTTTAGCATTTTACTTTGCAAATTAATCAGATGTCTCCTTTAACAAACACAATGACTGCCTATTTTTTAATATTTATTTTTTAGTTTTAAGTGGACATATATTTTTATTTTATTATTATGTGGTGCTGAGGATTGAACCCAGTGCCTCATGCATGCTAGGCGAGCATTCTATCACTGAGCCATAACCCCAGCTCATGATTGCCTATTTTGAAAATCTAAAAGAATTAACAAAAATATTTCTAGAACTGATAAGTGATTATACTGAGGATACAAAGGATAATCACTTATCAGGATACAAAGTTAACATACAAAATCAATCACTTTCCTATATACCAATAATTAACAAATAGAATTTGAAATTAAAAAACAATAACATTTATATTAGTACTAAAACATCACTTACAACTCTGACAAAACATATGCCAAATATATGAGAAAAACTATAAAACGCTGATGATATAGAAACTTATATTATGAATATTGACAAGCTGATTCTAAAGTTTATAGAGAGCCAAAATACCAAAATAAATAAATAAATAAAAGAGGTGTAAAAGCCAGAGAACAATATCTAGTTTTAAGATTCACTATAAATTTATGAGTAATCAAGACAAAAAAGTAGACAAAAAGATCAATGGAATAGAGAGCCTAGAAGTAGACCCACCCCTAAATATAGTCAACTGATCTTTGAAAGAAAAGCAAAGATAATACAATCAAAAAATAGTCTTTCAACAAATGATGCTAGAACATCATGCAAAAGAAAATAAATTTAGACATAGCTCTCATACCTTTTGCAAAAATTAGCTCAAAACAGAATTTAGACTTAAATAAAATGCAAAAACTATAAAATTCCTAGAAGATAACATAAAGGAAAAGCTAAATGACTCTGGGATTGGGACTGGTGGTAACATTTTAGATACAATGCCAAACATGCTATCCATGAAAGAAACAACTGATCAACTGGACTTCCATTAAAATTTAAAACTTCTAGCTGGGCACAGTGATCTCAGTGTCTGGGGAGACTGAGGCAAGAGGATAATTCGAGGCCAGCCTCAGCAACTTAGTGAGATCATCAACAATTTAGTGAGATGCTGTCTCAAAATAAAAAATAAAAAAGTACCTGGAATGTAGCTCAATGGTAAAGTGCCCCTGGATTCAATCCCCAGAACAACAACAAAAAAAAAAAAAAATAGAAAACTAAAAATTTCTCTGTGAAAGATATTTTCAGGAAAGTGAGGGCTGGGGTGTAGTTCAGTGTAGAGTGTTTGCATTGTGTGTATAAGGCATGGAGTTCCAGGTTTCACCTCAGCACAAGAAAAGCAAGAAGCAAGGAAGGGGGTGCTGGAAGAGAAAGGAAGGAAATTTGAAATAAGAAGACAAGCTACAGACTAGAAGAAAATCTTTCCAAACTTTTGTTTTTACAGTACTGGAATTGGACCTAGGGGCACGCTACTACTAAACTACAGATATCCCTTGCTGAGGGGATTTATCCCTCCAACATCGACTGTGGGGAGCTTGAGGGCACAGAGAAACCTCTCTAGAGACGGTTTCAGAGAACAGCATCTGCTTTATTGCACAGCAAGAAAAGCTTTTATAGTGGGTATGTACTTTACATATAACAGTCATGATAGGCCAGAGGGGATATATACATATCATCTTAACGGAAGTCTAGACACCAAGAGTTCAAAAACTGCCACATAGCCCAACCCCACACCAACAGGGGAATAACTCCTTGTCAAAGGAGCAAGGAAATTGCTCTTGCCAGTGTTCTGACAGCACTTTGTTCCAAAATATAATGTCCTATGAGCAAGATAAACATTCTTCCATGAGAGTCCAAGGTTAGGCCCTGCAGCAATCCCTACACCTTTTTATTTTATTTTACTTTTGGACAGGGTCTCACTAAATTATGGAGGCTGGCCTTGAACTTGAGATCCTCCTGCCTCAGCCTTCTAAGTTGCTGGAATTACAGCGTGCACTGCCACTGCCCAGAAAAAGTAATATCTAATGAAGGATTGGTACACAAAATATACAATGAATTCCCTTGTTGGTACCAGGAATCAAACCCAAGTTCTTACACAAATTAGGCAAGCACTCTACAACTGAGCTACATCCCTAGACCTGCAAAAATCTCTTAAACTCAATAATAAACTGGGTGTGGTGGTGCATGCCTATAATGCCAGCTACTCAGGAGACCGAGGTCAGAAGATTGCAAGTTTGAGTCCTGCCTAAACAACCTAAGGTCTCAAAATTAAAAATAAGGATGTGAGGGCAATATACAGAGATTTCTGTCACCCCATTGGTCACTAGGATTGACTTGGCTGATCTGGCTAGCTAGGAAGCTGTCCGCTTCCTCTTCACTGCACCATGTGCATCCCTACAGAAACTGCACATTAGGTCAAAGAGGACAATCTTCCCTGTCAGAAGAGGACAATTCTTTGGTCAATGGTATTTGAACAGCTATGCTCACCTGATAGAAACCCCAAACAAGCTCTAAAATTAAAAATAAAAGTTCAGTGGTAGAATACCTTTGGGTTCAGTGGCCAGTAACTCAAAATAAATAAATAAATAAAAGAGGTGCAAGCCAGGCATTGTGATGAGTATCTGTACAGCCAGCTATTTAGGGGGCTAATGCAGGAGGATCATTTCAGGCCAGCCTGGGCACTATAAATAAGACCCCAACTCAAAAATAAATAAATAAGCAAATAAAATTAAATAGAAGAGGTATATTTATGTAAATACAAGACATAGTTTTTTTTGTTCCCTACAGAAATTCCTCCTTCTAGAATTTAGACTTAGAATTTAAACAATATTACACACATTACTACATCAAGGTGATTATTTAATGTCATTATTCCATACCTAAATAAAATCACTATCATTTTTCATCTCTGTTTCAACTGAGATGAAATTTCTATAGCCCATGTCTTAGGGTTTAGAATATACTAGTTTCCACCTTATCCTAGCAGGATATGTTCCAAGACCCCCAGTGGATGCCTGAAACCACAGATAATACAGAATCCTATGATTTAATGTAATTTAATGCCTTTTCCTTTTCCTTTTTTTTTTTTTTTTTTGTACTAGGGATTTAGGGACTAAACTCAGGGGGCTTTACCACTAAGCTACATTCACAGTCCTTTTTGAGACAGAATCTAAGTTGCAGGGACTGGCCTAGAACTTGCAATCTTCCTACCTCAGTTTCCTGAGTTACTAGGATAAGGATTCCACCTTTTTTAATATTTATTTTTTAGTTGTAGGTGAACATAATATCTTTATTTCATTTTTATGTGGTTCTGAGGTTTGGATCCAGTGCCTCACATGTGCTAGGTGAGCACTCTAACATTGAACCCCAGCCCCAGCCCCCGACCTTTTTTTTTTTTAAGTTATTTTTTAGTTGTTGGACCGACCGACCCTTCCTTCCTTCCTTCCTTCCTTCCTTCCTTCCTTCCTTCCTTCCTTCCTTCCAGGTGCTGAGAATCCAACCCAGTGCTTCACACATGCTCTACCACTGAGCCACAACCCCAGCCCCATTCCACCTTTTTTAAAAAATATGTTTTTAGTTGTAGATGGACAAAATACCTTTATTATATTTTTATGTGGTGCACAAGATCGAACCCAGTATCTTCCACATGCAAGGCAAGTACTTTACCATTGAGCTACAACCCCAGCCCATCAATTCCACCTTTTTCCATCATAACCACTTACCATCCATTGTAGCCATAACTTTCTCAGTTTAAAGTGTGACAGCAAAAATTATCATGAATTTCTTTTTCTTTCTTCACAATTTCATGGATAGAAAATTCATTCTTACTGTGTATCTTAGCAACCTCAGAAATATGTGGGGGTTTTTTTCCTTCCTTAAATTGGAAAGACTCACATTTCCACTTTAAGAGAGCACTTTACACCTTTTGTTTGCATTTCTGAATTGAAGCATTGCTACTCTTGCACTTCACAGCCACTGTCACATAAAATAAGGGTTACTTATTGATAACCAAAGAAGGCCACTAAGTGACTAATAGGTGGGTAGCATATACAGTGTGGATACACCAAAGAGATGATTCACATTCTAAACAGAATGAAGTGGGACAGTAAGAGATTGCATCATGCTACTAAGAATGAAGGAGTGCCAAGTGGGCTGGTGCATGCTTGTAATCCCAGCAGCTAGGGAGGCTGAGGCAGAAGGATCTTGAGTTCAAAGCCAGCCTCGGCAATTTAGCAGGGCACTGAGCAACTCAGGGAAACCTTGATAAAATATTTAAAAAGGGGCTGGGGATGTAGTTCGGTGGTTAAGCACCCTTGGGTTCAATCCCTGGTACCAAAAAAATAGAATGAAGGAGGGCCCAGTCATGAACCTCATCAACTTCATTCCCCCCCCCTTTTTTTTTAAGAGAGAGAGAGAGAGAATTTTAATTTTTTTTATTTTTTAGTTTTCGACGGACACAACATCTTTGTTTCTATGTGGTGCTGAGGATCGAACCCGGGCCTCATGCATGCCAGGCGAGCGTGCTACCACTTGAGCCACATCCCCAGCCCCATTTTTTCCCCTTTTTGAGTTTGCCTTTTTTGTTTTTTTCCTTCTGAGCTACTTTCTTCTGAATTTACCTTTGATTCCATGAACAACAGACTTGATTGATAAGTATTTAGTTAGTTTTTAGTTTTAGGTGGATACAATATCTTTATTTTGTTTTTATGTGGTACTGAGGATTGAATCCAGTGCCTCACACGGGCCAGGTGAGCACTCTACCACTTGAGCCACAACCCCAGCCCCTTGATTCATAAGTATTTATAACAAAGAACTGAAACTAGCCTCAAGCAATGGTGAACCAGAGTATAGACTGCTGGATCAGATTAACTTCCTAAGCAAGAACAATTACCCCCAGCTGAGGCTGTGGCTCAGCATTAGCTACTTGCCTGGCATATATGAGGCACTGGGTTCAATTCTCAGCACCACATATAATAAAATAAATAAAGGTCAAAAAATAAAAAATATTAAAAACAACAACAACAATTACCCCATGAGGGAATGAAGGCTGCCCACTTAAACAGGATGGGAACCAAATTGCCCCCTCAAGTGATGATGACCTTCCAAAACTAGTCCTGAGAAAATGATTAACCTGACCATGGCCTGACCTGAATGATATACTCTGCCAATTATGCTAACCCCCAGCTATGGAAGCCCCAACCCTTGCCTTTGTTTCCCTTTTCTATAAAATTTCAAAGTCTGGGTCACTCCCTTGAAGACAGATTTTTGGTTACTATACACCTATATATCTGTTCTTCCCAGTGTGGTCATAGTAATTAAAAGCTCCTATTCTACAGAAGGGAGACCAGTAGAACACAGGTAGAGAACCAGGGGAAGGGAGAAGGGGAAGGAAACAGAAAGTAGGAGGGAATGAAATTGACCAAATTATATTATGTTCATGTATAAATATGTAACAATAAATGCCAATATTATATATAATTATAATACATCAATAAAAATTTTTAAGGGCTGGGGGTACAGCTCAGTGGTAAAGTACTTGCTTAGCATGTTGAAGACCCTCGGTTCAATCCCCAGCACCATGGGGAAAAAAAATGTTTAAGTCAGAAAATAAATATTGTTAGCAAGGATGTAGATAAGTTGGGAAAAACTAAAAATAAAAAATTTCCTTCCTTTAACCATAGCTAATCTCTTTGATTGGCATATTGGACAGGTAGCCAAGCCTGGTCTGTTGGGACCACTGGGGACAAGGCTTTTGCCCAAGGACTCCAGTAACAAGAATGACACATAATTTAAAACTTTTGAATTGCTTATTTCTGGAACTTCCCATTTAATATTTTTGGACTACATATGGCTACATGTTGTGCCCTGCTGTGTGTTAACTCCCTTTTGTATAGAATAGCAGCTTTCAGGCTATGCCCAGCCCTGAATTACTCCATTTTATAAAGCAGTAGTTTATCATGCGCTACTCCATTTTGAGTGCTAAGGCTAAATGACTTGGCAACTTGTCTGGGAAAGCAGATAACCATCAGATGTTGGACATACAAATTTTTTTAAAAATATTTTTTTAGTTGTCAATGGACATTTATTTTATTTATTCATATGTGGTGCTAAGAATCGAACCCAGGGCCTCACACATGCTAGGCAATCACTCTACCACTGAGCCATAACCCCAGGCCCTGGTCATATAAAATTAATTGAAAAGAATAACCCTCAGCTGCACAGGACAATTGTAAGGCACAAACTGATAAAAAATTAATCATGCTAGTAAAAAAAATAACCACCTGTGAATTTATCAGATTAAATCAAAGCATATGGATGCCTGGACACAGCAAACCCATATCAAAGGAATCAGGCCCCTGAGCTTATCAGATACACTGGACCACTGAATGATGCACCCCCTCACCTGGAACACATACAAAGAGAGGCACCTAGATGGTGGTACATCAACACATACCAATCTGTCATCAGACCAGGTGGTGAATGTGTTTGAACATCAATAAGCAAGAAACTCCTGATTGTCCCTAGTGCTTTAGTTCAGCTTAATCTCCCTGCTTGATACAGCCCACTTCAAAACTGCCTGCTGTCTAGACCCTTGCTTAGAACAATTTCAGTACCCTGAACAGTTCTGCATTCTGAACAAATTCTTTGACAGGTCCAGGCACAATGGCACATGGCTATAATCCCTGCAACTCCACAAGTTGAGGCAGGAAGATCACAAATTAAAAGCCAGCCTCAGTTAACTGCTATATTCCTATCTGCTCTCTGCCTTCACACTCAGTTCTGCATCTTTAAGCCCTTTGGTCACCATTAACCCTTTCTTAGCCTTTGTAACCCATATATCATTGTGAAAATTTTGATGTGTGACTTATTATAGATTAATAATTAAAATTGGCATGGAATAAAAGAATTTGTTATTTGCTTTGGCCATGACACCAAGTGAACCATGAGTATTTTGGTCGATTAAAGCTAATGAAAGTGAGTAGCTTGTGAATTTATTCAGCAAATTCTGACATTGTATAAAGACACAAATATGTTCAGTCTATGTTGATGCCATAGTTTGCTCATGACACTGCAGTTGACCATAAATAACTGAAACTGTGTTTTTTTATGGTTATGAAATTGTGGATAGTGGGACTACTGTAACTATATCCAGGGTGTCAGAATCTAAACTATTCCTAAGGCAATCTTTAAGGTGGTAGAGCACTTTGGGTTCAATACCCAGCATCACCAAAGTAATGATTGTGATAAATAAACTCCCAACTAAATCTAAGGACTACCTGTGTTTGTTTTTTGGGCCTGTTTCCATGCTACCTGTATAGGCTTTTAAATTCCCAGTGAATAGGAAGTCCCATATGCCAAAATATGTCCTTGAAGATATTAGTAGACACTATTAATTGATAGTCATTCTAAGGTAAATGAGAATTAAATGTATACATTTAAATTTTTCAAGGGCAGGGTTCCCTCCTCACCTCTCACCCCTAACCCTATTAAAAGCAGCACAAAAGGGGAGGAAAGATTAGGCATGTGCAAGAAATGCAACTGTTTCTACAAAAAGGTGTCTGGCAGGGTTGGTAAGCAAGAAAGGAAAAATACCCTGACCAGAGAGGATGTCCCTGAGGGGCATAAACTTCTCCATTTTACCCTCTTTTTCTTTTTAAGACAGGGTCTCGCTAAGTAGCTGAAGCTGGCCTCAAACTTGTATCCTCCTGCCTCAGTCTCCAGAGTCATTGATTATAAGCGTGCGCCACCATGCCTGGCCTAACTCTGCGAATCTTAGTGTGAGAACTTCCAAATGCCCCTCCTGCTCCTCCAATGTAGAAAAAAAGAAAGTCTCAGCCAATAACAGCCATCCACTCTCATCTTCAGACTCTTTTCAAGCTGGAGACACACTCTTGAGCTCCTAGACTAAAACATTCTGACATGTTTTCCAGAGGCCTCCAAAGAATTTCCCGTAATAATAATCAAGCCAAATCCCAGTGCACTTTCCTGGGTCCCTATTCACTCTAACTTCCCAGGCTGACTCTTCCTCTCCCAGGGGAAGCCGCAGCTCCTCGTGAATCTGACGAAAACTGCTCTTCAAAGATGAGTACACAAGTCATTTCCTTCAAGTGCCAGAGTGGACTCACAGCCACAGGGAAATAAAAGCAACGAGGGACTTTAGTCTCAAGTGTAGAAGCCAAAGTCTCAGGAAATCCCTCGAGGTTCCCCGGAATTCCCAACCTATTCCCAAGGAGCCGGTAGTAACCTAACCCCACCCCCACCTCCTCCCATTCCATTTCCACCCCTCCCAGCCCTTCGGTCCCCACCTCTGGCAGCTGTCGCGCAGGGACATAAGGCTGTAGGGTCCTCACTACAACGCTTGGTCCAGACTGAAGCTGCCAAAGCATGCGCGGCCCCGCCCCCAGGACACGCTCTGACCAATGAGGATTCCGCTCCATCCACAGGGCTCCGCCCACTGCGGTTCCAGGCTAACGGTTTTAACGGTCCTAACGGTCTTAACCTGCATGATCCAGCACCTAGCCCGACGGCCTGCCTCCCACCACACATAACCTCACTGGTACACATAACTATAAGGGACTTATCTCACACCCCCACAGTCTCATTCCCGCTCCCCGCTTGTCGCCTGACCTTCACCCCATTGCATATGCAAAAACCAAGGATGCCCTGAACCCCAAGAATGGTGAGGTGCCTCTTACAAAGGCAGCATGTAAGGTGGACCAGGTGGCCAAAAACTAGGGCATGGCTGGGGCTTGGATGGTGGGAATGAGGGCAGAGATGGGGAGCGTCTGTGACAAGAGGCACTGCGGTCTGATGGGGACACAAAACTGGAACTGTGGAAGAGAAAGGAGGCAAGACACTGTCTGAGGTTTCTGGTCTACTGAATGCTGGAGTGGCATAAGGGCAGGGACAGAGGGTGTAGGGCAGGAAGGCTCTATCTCTGCCTCTGTTGGTTCCAGATGACTTTGGAAGCAATGAAACAGGATGAGTTCAGCAATGAAAGAGTACAGATGAAAGAGATTGAATTGAGCACTAGAAGATGCACAACTATAGAGACCTCAGAGATGACAGAAAAGCATGCAAAGGACGGGAGCAATGTCATCCCCTACAGGAAAAAGTGTCTGAGAGACAAGTGTTAGAGAAACAGAAAGGTGTTATTTAGTGACCAAAGAATGAAGAGGGAACTTTGCTTACAAATCATCTCAATTCGAGGAGTTTGATGGGTTACACATATAGGATAAGAATAATGAGAGAGAGAAATTAATAAAGGGAAAAATATTCATGAACTTTTTGGGACCAGGCAGAGATCTTCCAGAAATTCAAGTGCCAGCTCTTTTTTTTTTAATATTTATTTTTTGGTTGTAGATGGACACAATATATTTTTAAGTGGTGCTGAGGATGGAACCTCAGATGTGCTAGACAAGTACTCTACCCCTGAGCCACAATCCCAGCCCTGGTGCCAACTCTTTTGAATCCTTTTACAATTTAATGTTTTCTGGTAATAGCAGCTGGTGTCATTGGCCTTGAAAAGTGGGGGAGAGGGATGGTTAGCAAGTCCAAGTCAATTTAACCTTGTTCTACAGTTTCAGACAAAATATTTCTCAAATGTTCGACATGTCTACATGCAGAGCTGAGTAGAAATCTGACCCAAAGGTAAGACAGCAAAATAGACACAATGCAAAGGCAATACCATGTCAAGTATGACATATCTATGGGCCCAAGTGAAGAGTTCATATTTTCAACAAAAACAATCTTCAAATTCCTTGAAAGTAACCTAGACAACTGTTATCATAATGCACACCAAAAGTGTCATCTACAGCAAAACTAGTGGGAGACTAATAATGTATTGCACAGCTGTGTAACTTCCAATACTAGTGATTTTAGTCAACTAAGAACAGGCAAAGCTAGACGGTTTATTTAGGATTTTCTTCAGTAACAGAGACACCAAAGAGTGAGCCTCTCCGGAAGCCATCTGAAACATATTTCAAAAGAAGAGGAAATCAACTGTGGCAAGTTGCTGATGTTTCAAAGAAAATGAGTGAGAATTGCTGGTGACCTTGGCAGGAACATTTTCAGAGATATAGTGGAAACAAAACTCTGATTGGGCCGGGCGTGGTGGCACACACCTGTAATCCCAGCAGTTTGGGAGGTTGAGACAGGAGGATCAGGAGTTCAAAGCCAGCCTCAGCAAAAGCTAAACAACTCAGTGAGACCATGTCTCTAAATAAATTACAAAATAGGGTTGAGGATGTGGCTCAGTGGTTGAGTACCCCTGAATTCAATCCCCAGTACCAAAAAAAAAATCTGATTAGTTTGAGAATTCAAAAGACCAGGAAGAACGATTTGGTATATCCATCCAATGGACAACAACAGGAAAACAATGAGGACTGAACAACTCCATGCAGCAATATGGATAAATCTCAATTATGCTGAGTGAAAAACCAGATACAAAAGAATGCATACTGTGTGATTCTATTTATATAAAATTCTAGAAAATGCAAATGATCCATAGTGACCAAAGGAACAGTGTGTGTGGGGGGGGGGGGGGGGGGCTGGGGATGTGGCTCAAGCGATAGCGCGCTCGTCTGGCATGCCTGCGGCCCGGGTTCAATCCTCAGCACCACATACAAAGATGTTGTGTCCCCCGAAAACTAAAAAATAAATATTAAAATTCTCACTCTCTCTTAAAAAAATGACACACACCTATAATCCCAGAGAATCAGGAAGCTGAGGAAAAAGACCACAAATTTGAGGCCGCCTGGGTCACTTAGTGAGACCCTGTCTCAAAAAAAGGTTGGGCTGGAGTTGTGATTCAGTGGTAGAGAGCATGCCTACCATGTTTGAGACACTGGGTTCAATTCTCAGTATGACATATAAATGAATAATATAAAGGTCCATCAACAACTAAAAATATATATTAAAAATTAAATAAAAAGATAGCCCTTTTTATTAACTCAGTGGTAGAGCACCCCTGAGTTCAATTGCTAATACTGTAAAGTACTAGAGTGTAGTCCAGGGCTAGAGAACTTGCCTATCATGCACAGGGTCCTGGGTTCAATCCCAGCACTGCAAAAAATAAAAATTACAGAGTTGAAGGTCCATTCTGTTCTCCCTGATACTATTCTTATGTTTATAGAAGAACTCAGGAGTGCTCTACCATTGAGTTAATAAAAAGGGCTATCTTTAAAAAAAAATCCTATATATTTTTAGTTGTTGATGGACATTTATATTATTTACATGTGGTAATGATTTAATATCATTCTTTTTTATCTTTTTTAAGAGAGATTTTTTTTAATATTTATTTTTTAGTTTTTAGCGGACACAACATCTTTTGTTTGTATGTGGTGCTGAGGATCCAACCCGGGCCTCATGCATGCCAGGCAAGCGCGCTACCACTTGAGCCACATCCCCAGCCCTCTTTTTTATCTTTATTATTTTATTTTTATGTAGTGCCGAGGATCAAACCCAGTGCCTCACACATGCTAGGCGAGCGCTCTACCACTGAGCCACAAATCCAGCCCCTAATATCATTCTTATGCATGATTTATACTTTTTTAAAAATATTTTTTAAGTTGTACATGGATACAAAATCTTTATTTTTTTAAAAATTTTTTTGTGGTGCTGAGGATTGAACCCAGTGCCTCACACATGCGAGGCAACTGCTCTATCGCTGAGCTACAACCTCAGCCCAAAATTCATGTTTCTATCCATAAATAATACATTGCATTGATTTTCATGTCTATCATCTTATAAATGATATATTTTGTGTATCTTTATACAACTTTTTGATTCAACATATTTAGAGTTGATTTCTGTGGATGCCCATATTTGCAGCCCCTTCATAGTAACTCCATTGAGTGACTATAACCCAATTTTCTCATTGTCCCATTGCCAGGCTGCTAAATTTTTCTCCTATGAAGACTGAGCATCCCTCATCCAAAAATACAAAATCCAAAACTTTTTGAGTGCCAGCGGGATGACAAGTGGAAAATTCCACTCAACTCATGTGATAGGTCTGGGTTTAAATACTAAAAATACAGGGCTGGGGATGTGGCTCAAGTGATAGCGCACCCACCTGGCATGCGTGCGGCCCAGGTTCGATCCTCAGCACCACATACAAACAAAGATGTTGTGTCCACCGAAAACTAAAAAATAAAATTTAAAAAAATTCTCTCTCTTTTAAAAAATAAATAAAAATACAGATCTGGGAGTAATGGTGTGTGCCTATATTTCCTCCTAAGAGCTATCAGCCTCTTAAACATTTCTTCTGAATTCATGACATACTTTCTAAAATTTATCTTCTTAGTAGTATGGTCGCATAGTTTTAGAATGCAAGATTTGCCTCTACTACATTATTAAATACTTCATTGGCTGTGAGTCTACTGAACTCCACTGTGGATTCCCATATGTTTAAATAAGGGTCTTGCAGACTGATAATGCCAAGGGACAGATTTCTCTTATAGAGAAGAAATAGCAGAAAGGATAAAAGAGTAGCAGGTCAGGTGCTGCCTCAACAAACAGCATTGTGGAGTCACAACCTCCTCTTGTTACTAAGCAACATCAAGTGGACCCCTCCAGATTCTCTTCCCTCAGATGTAGCCTCAAAAAGACAAGAGAAAAGTTTGTCTTTTCTACTCCCTTCCTGGAAAGATGCAAAGTGCTTTAATAGGCTCCTGGGTAAGAGTGCACTTCATAGCTAATCCCGGCCCCTGACCCTGGGGTTATACATGGAATCTGAGTGAGTCATGAAGGTGAAGTTAGGTTTCATCCAGCAAGCTGGTAGAGAACCCTGAGCTGCCACCTTCCCCTCTTCAGTTCTGGGGTCATCCCTGGAGGCTACCTAGTCTTCCTGATACTTTGTCCCCTTCCATAAAACCTTGTCTGCTAGACAGCTGAGCCTCCTAACCCTCTTGTCACCCCGTTTATTCCCCGTTCATTGTTTGATTCACATCCTCATCCTTACTCTGGAGTTTGACCGCTTTACAGTCTGGGAACATCTAAGGACAGTGATTGTGTTTTCATCTATTTGTATTTCCTGGGTCCAGCTCTATGCCCTAAAGGTCCAGTAAATACTGTTGAACTTAACTAAATAGACAGCAAGAGATTCTAAACAGTACAGAGGTAGACAAGTAAGGTGACTTAATCTTCAGTGCAATGAAAAGATTTTAGGTTTTCCAGTCCTGTTGAGAAGTCTGCTATGGTAGACAGAAGCCATGTTCAGAACAGGTTCCTCTGCTCAGGATTATAACTGTAGAGGATCAGATAAACTCATTCTTAGAACTCAGGACAAGAAGTTGGACCATAGGAGTTCCCAGACATGATCATCCACAGGGTATCCATCTAATAACATCAGCACAGTACACCAGCTTCTTGGACCCATGATAGGTGCTCATTTCTTTCTTTTGCCAGTGCCTCTGAAGTTCTCTCTAGAAGATATTCTCTGTTGCTTAAATACTTCTTTTGGAAAGTTTATCCCTTGCTTGGGTGCTCCAAATTCTGAAGGTTGCCCTCTTGTCCCGGAATAGCAAAGTATGTGGCAAATGAGTGTTCATAGCTTTGTCAAAAGGTGCAGAAGGATCCATAGGACCCTTGATTTTCAGGGACCCTTAATCTACTTTTAACACTGTGGGGAGGACATCAAAGGGGACTTCCTCTCAGGCACCTTAAGACCAAACCACTGAATAGTGGACATGCCCATAGAACTCTGCTCTGAATAAATGGTATCCCTTTCCCCCACACACATAGCTGTCCTAGGTGGGTCAGCACAGCTGAAACCAACTCTCCCGATGATGAATGAGGACACATCTTCCTTTCCAGGAGTGTTCCTCTTTATATTCTTTCTATTATTCCAGGAGCTCCAGTGAGGGGCTTTTTACCTGGCTTCTCTGGAGCCAGGTAAAAAGGAGGGACCCTGAGGTCTGGGACCTGGGGTAGGGAGCGTGTGAGTGGGCTTTATCCTCATGCATGCCTTGTTATAGCACAACAGTGGCTTTTATGGGCACTACAGAGGCCAATTCAAGAGTGAAACTGCTGGAGAATATCGCCTTGCAGCCAAGCCCCAACCTCCAGCAACATTCCTGCAGCGATGTCAGGTACAAGGTGGGGGGTGGGAGGCAGGCAGGAAGAGATGGGCCATTTCTTGCCTCTTCCAGGCCCCAAGGTCCTCATACCAACCCTTTCAGAATCAGACTGACACCCAGGTTCATCCTAACCCTGGGAAAGACAGAAGGCTTGGTTCCTCTTCCCTGGAATGTCAGATCTTCCCTCTATTTAGAGAAGAGCAGGTGCCAAACTGGACAGTATAGCTCACTGTTTCTTCTAGATGGAGGAAGGGTCCAAGCCTCAGTGGGATGCATAATTAGGGGTGAGAGCCTTCAGAACCCAGGAAGGAAGGCTTCAGTTTTGCTGAACAGCCCTCCAGTTCAGATACTCAATGTCACAAAAGCCTACAGCCAGCCTCACACAGTCCAGGTCTGAATAAATGGTATCCCTTTCCCCCACACACATAGCTTTCCTAGGTGGGTCAGCACAGCTGAAGCCAACTCTCCCAATGATGAATGAGGACACATCTCCCTTTCCAGGAGTGTTCCTCTTTATATTTTTCTATTCTGCCAGGAGCTCCAATGAGGGGCTTTTTACCTGGCTTCTCTGGAGCCCTCAGGAGGGACCCTGAGGTCTAGGACCTGGGGTAGGGAACATGTGAGTGGGCTTTATCCTCCTAATGTTAATAACATCAGCAGAGTACACCCGCTTCTTGGACCCATGATAGGTACTCATTTATTTCTTCTGCCAATGCCTCTGAAATTCTCTCCAGAAGATATTCTCTGTTGCTTAAATACTTCTTTCAGAAAGTTTATCCCTAGCTTGGGTGCTCCAAATTCTGAAGGTTGCCCTCTTGTCCCGGAATAGCAAAGTATATGGCAAATGGACCTTGGGAATGAGTAGGACACCTAGTCAGGCAGGGAAATAGCACAGGAGGCTACTGGATACTAGTCTACATATCTGCAAGACTGGATAGGAGAGATGGCAGACATGTCCTAGAGTAGCTAAAACAGGTTTCTATACAGTAAAGGGGTACAGGGTCGTAGGCCTTCTGTCATTACAGGCCTGGAAACAAGGAGAGGGCACTGTATATTACCAGTCAAGGTCTCAGCAGGCTTAAAACAAGAGAAGTCAGGAGGGTATACTTTTAAAAAGAGTGGGCGTAAAGGCCTTAGGAAAAGGCAGTCTCACAGTCTGATAACAATCAAGTGGGCAGTATTACTATCGGGCCCAAAGGGATAAGGAGATGCATGGCTCCTAGAACCCAGAAGGACAGAGAAAGGTGTGGCAAGAGCTACCCTGAGAGGAACAGTGATCCTAAGTGGAGAGAGACAGCCAGGTGGGAGCTAGCTTGGGAGGGGTTAGAAAAAAAATCTCCCTCTCTTTATTCATCTCTTCCCAGAACTCTGTAGTGGCCAGAGTGAAGGGACCCTGTGACACATCTACTCAGGTCCACCTCCTGAACAAGATCATGGGGGAGGAAAATCCATAGGAACCAGTATCAGTGCCCAGAATATGCTCCACCCACTGCAGCTTCTTGTTTCCCCGCCCTTTGTGAGGTCCAACTGTAACTGTCATTTGGATTCTTCAAGAATTTCTTTCTTAGGCTGAAAGAAGGGTCCTGAAGGCTGCCATGTTGTGCAACCTGAATTTCCTTAACATGTTCAATTGGAAGGTCTGCCTGGCACTGTCTTCCAAACCATACCCAAGTGCAATCCTAGACTGCCCATCAGGGCCACCTCCCATTTATTTGTTTATTGATTGATTGATACTAAATATTGAACCCAGGGACACTTAAACACTGAGCCACATCCCCAGCCTATTTATTTATTTATTTATTTATTGAGACAGAATCTTGCTAATTGCTCAGGGCCTTGCTAAATTGCTGAAGCTGGCTTTGAACTTGTGATCCTCCTCCTGCCTCAGCCTCCTGAGCCCCTGGGATTACAGACATGTACCACCACACCTGGATGGCCACCTACCTTTTTGAGGGTGATGGAGTGAATTTTGTACAGGAATAGAAGGAAACTAGAGCCTTTCTACTGAATGTCTGTAGTAGCCCTCAGTGATGTTTTTCATCCCAGAGACTAGAACAGCCTCTCAATCCATTAAACCCAGCCCCAGGTATAGATATGGAGTTCATGATGAAACTGAAGACTTGGAGAATTTATAGTATTATCAGTAACTCCAGGTAGCATGATCTGTGTATTCTGGACTCAGGTTGTATAAATGGCTCTTTCTAGATTTAAAGCTATCTTAATTAATAGGAAGGACTTCCCAGGGAAGGTGCACATCTTATTTTTGGCTTGGTTGAAAGTATCAGGTTTCAGTTGATTGTGGCTATTGTTTAAAGACCTTTTAAAATGTGACATCTACCTTCTTTTGGTTTGGGGGAGGTTAAAAACTTTTTTTCTTTTTCTTTTTTTGTCCTGGGGATTGAACCCTGGAGTGCTCTACCACAGTGATACATCCCCAGTCCTTTTTATTTTGAGACAGGGTCTTGCTAAGTTGCTGAGGCTGGCCTCAAACTTGCAGTCCTCCTGCCTCATCCTCGTAAGTTTCTAGGATTACGGGCATGTGCCACCACACCCAGTGGGCAGGTAAACATTTTGTCTGTGATATTCAGAAACAAAAACATTTTTTTTTCATTTTTCTGGTAAATCAAATTGCCTTCACCTACCTGACTCTTAGGAAATGTAATCCTTAGTCAGACAAGAGTCCCAGACTCATGGATGAGGTCAGGTCCTTCATCTGTGGTGCCATAACTGCTGTGTCTCTACTAAGCCCCACACCTCAGTTTGACATAGAGGCTCCTCTCTCAGAACCCTACTGAATACAGACTGTCCAGCCTCTACAAGGTCCTTAAGCCTCAACTTATAAATGCTGCCTCCTCTCAGGAAACCTACCTCCAAGTCCTATTAAAAAAGAAATTGTAGGGCTGGGGATGTGGCTCAAGCAGTAGCACACTCGCCTGGCATGCATGGGGTGCTGGGTTCGATCCTCAACACTACATAAAAATAAAAAATAAAGATATTGTGTCCTCTTAAAATAAAAACTAAAAAATAAATATAAAAAGAAAGAAATTGTAGCTCTAGCCCTTCCTATTTATGGGTTTTACCACCTCTGTAGAAAAGGAGCCCTGAACAGTTTAGAAACAAAGATACCAGAGCAAGAAAACCCAGAACTGCCCAGGGAGAGAGGGTGTGATTATTCTTCTCAACAGGCTCCCACAATTGTGAGAGCAAAACTCCAATCAGGCTCATATATTATCCTGCCACTGTAGAAATAGTGAGTTTCCAGAATCAGAGCTATCTCCAACAACTGAGCCATTTGTTGTAAGGCTATGTACAATTCTGCAGCTGAGAATAGAGGTAGGAGAGAAAATTGGAGGTCAACAGGAACTTGTTGGATTCTTTTGTTTTGTTTTGTTTGGTACCAGGGATTGAACTCAGGGCACTTGACCACTAAGCCACATCCCAGCCCTATTTTGTAATTTATTTAGAGACAGGGTCTCACTGAGTTGCTCAGCACCTCGTTTTTGCTGAAACTAGCTTTGAACTCACAATCCTCCTGCCTCAGCTTCCCAAGCCGCTGGGATTACAGGCGGACGCCACTGTACCTGACTGATTCTTAAGCAGTTGTAAGAAATAATAATCACCTCTACACTTCCCAGTTTCCTTAATGTTAGCATTTTGCAAAGCTACAGTCCACAACCAGGACATTGATACTGATGCAATCTCATTCAGATTTCCCAGTTTCATTTGTACTTGTGTGTGTGTGTGTATGTGTGTATGTGTGTGTATGTGTGTGTGAGAAAGAGAGAGAGAGAGATCTATAAAATATTATCATCTTTTAAAAAATATATTTATTTAGTTGAAGATGAACAATTTTTTTTTAATGTGGTGCTGAGGATCGAAGAAAACAGTGCCCCACACAAGAGGCAAGCACTCTACCACTGAGCTACCCCAGCCCCCAAATTTTATCATCTTTAACATTACAAGGATCCCTGGTGCTGATCTTATATTACCAACTCAACTCCTTCCCACTCTTGCATACTTTCTCTGATCTTAACTACCAATCTCTCCTCCATTTCTAAAATTTTTGTCACTTAAAGTGCCATATAGCAGACACTGTGGCACATGCCTATAATTCTAACTATTCCAGAGGCTGAGGCAAGAAGATAACAAGTTTGAGACCTGCCTGGGCATCTTAGTGAGATCCTGTCTCAAAATAAAAATACAGCCAGATGCAATGGCACAAAACTATAATGCTGGCAACCTAGGAAGCTGAGGCAGAAAGATTGTAAGTTCAAGACCAGTCTCAGCAACTTGTGAGAAATCCTCGGTAACTTAGTGAGTATCCTGTCACCAAAAAAAAAGACAAATAAACAAACAATAACAAACAAACAACAACAAAAACAAAAACAGCTATACATGGTAATCCCAGCAGCTTGGGGGGTTGATGCAGGAATACTATAAATTCAAAGTCAGCCTCAGCAATTTGGTGATGCCCTAAGCAACAACAAAAAAAAAAAATCTGTGCAGCTTTATTTATATAAGCTTTATTTGAGACCCTGTCTCAAAATAAAAAAGGGCTGGGGATATGGCTCAATGGTTAAGTGCCTCTGGATTCAATCCCTGGTACCAAAAAGGAAAGAAAAAAAAAAGGACGGGGGATGTAGTTTAGTAGTATGCAGCTCAATCCCCAATACCAAAAATCAATCAATCAATCAATCAAATAAATAAACAAACAAACAAACCAACAAACCGGGGCGCGTAGCTCATGCTTGTAATTCCAGCAGCTAGGGAGGCTGAGACAGGAGGATCGAGAGTTCAAAGCCAACCTCAGCAATGGTGAGGTACTAAGCAACTCAGTGAGACCCTGTCTCTAAATAAAATACAAAATAGGGCTGGGTATGTGGCTCAGTGGTTGAGTGCCCCTGAGTTCAATCCCTAGCACTCCCTTCTCCCCCAAAATTAAAAGAAATAAAAAGGTCTAGAAATGTAAATCAGTGGTAAAGTGTCCCCTGGATTCAACCCTCAATATTGGGGAAAATTGCTATATAAATGGAATAATACAGGGGCTGGGGTTGTGGTTCAGTGGTAGAGCATTTGCCTAGCACGTGCGAGGCCCTGGGTTCGATCCTCAGCACTACATATAAATAAATAAAATAAAGGCATTGTGTCCAAGAACAACCAAAAATAAATATTTTTTAAAATGGAATAATACAATATTCAACCTTTGGAGAGGTTTTCTTGCTCAGTATAATTTCCTAGTTATCCAAGATCCATTGAGTATATCAAAAATTCAGTTCATTACTGAACAGTATTCCATGGCACATATGTATTGATTTGTTTAAACATTCACTTATTGGACATCTGAGCTGATGCCAGCTTTGAGCTTTTTATAAATAAAGCTGCTATGAACATTTGTGCACATATTTTTTTGGTGAACATGAGTTTCCATTTCTCTGGGATAAATGCCCAGAAGTACAATTGCTGGGTCAGATGGTAGTTGCATGTATTTTTTTAAAGAAACTGTCAAGCTCTTCTCCAGAATGGCTGTACCATTTTTACATTCCCACCAGCAATGCATGAATGATCTAGTTTCTCTGCATTCTCACTCACATCTCTATTTTTAATTTTAGCCATTCCAGTAGATATGTAGTGATATTTCACTGTAGTTTTGATTTCTATTTCCCTATTGTTTAGTGATGTTGAAAATTCTTTAATGTGTTATTTTTCAGATGCACATTGTGTTTGATGAAAAAAATCTTCATATTGTTTGCCCATTTTCTTATTAGATTGTATTTTTACTGTTGAGATGTTAGAGTTCTTTATAAATTCTATATACAAATCCTTTATTGGGTATGTGGTTTATAAATATTTTCCTTCTAGTCTTCATCCTTTTCATGTAGATTTTCTTTCTTTCTTTCTTTTTTTTGGGTGTGGATGGAGGGGTACTGGGTATTTAATCCAGGAGTGCTTTATCACTGAGCTGCATCTCCATTCTCCTTTTTCAATTTGAATTATTTATTTATATTTTCTTAATATTTATTTTTTAGTTTTAGGTGGACACAGTATCTTTTTTTTTAATATTTATTTTTCAGTTTTCGGTGGACATAACATCTTTATTTTATTTTTATGTGGTGCCGAGGATCGAACCCAGCACCCCGCGCATGCCAGGCGAGCACGCTACCGCTTGAGCCACATCCCCAGCCCTGGACACAATATCTTTATTTTATTTTTATGTGGTGCTGAGGATCGAACCCAGCACCCCGCGCATGCCAGGTGAGCACGCTACCACTTGAGCCACATTTCCAGCCCCTTATTTATAATTTTTTTGTTGTTGTTTGAGTTTTTTTGTTTGTGCCCAAGATTGCACAGAGGGGCACTTACCACTAAGCCACATCCCCAGCCCTTTTTATTTTTTAAAATATTTTTATTAGTTGTTGATGGACCTTTATTTTACTTACTTATTTATATGTGGTGCTGAGAATTGAACCCAGTGCCTCATGCATGCTAGGCAAGCACTCTACCACTGAGCCACAACCCCAGTCTGCCCTTTTTATTTTTTGAGACAGGATCTCACTAAATTGCTTAGGGCCTTGCTAAATTACTGTGGCTGGCTTTGAATTTGAGATCCTCCTGCCTCAGCCTTCAGAGTCTCTGGGATTATACGCATGTGCCACCATACCTCACTAAATTCTGAAGCAGGATCTCACCAAGTTGCTGAGGGTCTGAGTTGCTTACAGTCATGCAACACCATGCTTGGCTAGACTTTGTTTCTTTTCTTTTTCTTTCTCCTTCTTTTCTTCCTCTTCCTCTTGATTCCCCTCCTCCTCCTCTTATTTTTTTACTTGAGGTACTGGGAATTGAATCCAGGGCCTCCCACACACCAGGCAAGTGCTCTACAACTAAGCTACATTCCTGACCGTGTGTGTGTGTGTGTGTGTGTGTGTGTGTGTGTGTGTGTTGGGGTGGAGATGCGTGTTTCTGTGACTTACTTTTTTTTTTTTTTAATTTTTAAGATCCCACACTTATAAACTCAAAGAAAAAAAAACCCATACCTGATCCCTTCAGCATAATCTCTCACTGAAGATGGATTTTTATTCTTTAGCTAATTTTTTAACTTTTGTATCAGGGATTGAACTCAGGGGCACTTAACCACTGAGCCACATCCCCAGCCCTTTTTTGTATTTTTATTTAGAGCTAGGATTTCACTTAGTTGCTTAGGGCCTTGCTAATTTGCTGAGGCTGGCTTTGAACTCATGATCCTCCTGCCTCAGCCTCCAGAGCCACTGGGATTACAGGTATGTGTCATGGTGCTGGGCCGATATTATTGTAATGATTGAAAAACTACTTTCTCAATTCCCCTCCTCTCTTGTTCATCATTCTTTAGATGTGGTAAATCTAGCAGTTTTCCTCTGGTTTATAGACTTTTTGGTGATTTCTCATTTGCACTTCATCAATTGCTGCCTAGGTTTGAGATAAATTAAACAATTACAAAGCATGATTAGAGGAAGAGGTACAAGGAGATGTGAGCTAGTATAATGTAGTGTGTTTGAGTCCCAGATCTGATATTCAACTCAAGGCAAATTACTTTACCTTTCTAGATATTACGGTCCACCCACTTTTTAAAATTTATTTATTGGGGCTGGGGATGTGGCTCAAGCGGTAGCGCGCTCGCCTGGCATGCGTGTGGCCCGGGTTCGATCCTCAGCACCACATACAAAGATGTTGTGTCCACTGAAAACTAAAAAAAATAATAAATAAATATTTAAAAATAATTCTCTCTCTCTCTCTCTAAATAAAATAAAATTTATTTATTTATTTAGGTACTGGTTATTTAACCCAAGGGCACTTCACCACTGAGCCATATCTCCAGTCCTTTTTATTTTTATTTTTTTTTAATTTTAAGACAAGGTCTCACTAAGTTACTGAGAGCCTCACTAAGTCGTTGATCACAAGTTTGGCCTCAAACTTGTGATATTCCTGTCTCGGCCTCATAAACTGCTGGGATTACAGGTTTGTACTACTATGCCTGGCTGGAGTAAGCAAAGCAGAGAGCAAAGAGCTTATGTTCCAATGAAAGGCATCGGAGGACAGGCAATATCATTATATAGAGAGTGTTAGGAAGCAGAAAACATGGAGTTGAGGAGATGGGACTACTGGTACAAAACTAAAGGAATGTCTCTCGAGAGGTAAGTAAAAGGGAACTCCATGGCCAGCAGAAGAAACTAGTGGAGCAAAGGCCTGAGGAGGAAGTATCTGGCATGTTTGGGGAGCAGGGAGAATGCTACTGTGACTGGAGGTAGGATCAATAGGGAAAAATCAGTATCATGTGGGTCTCATGAACCACTACTATAACTCTGGCTGTTACAAACACAAAGAACTGGGGCTGGGGCTGTAGCTCAGTGGCAGAGCACTTGAATCCAGTGTGAGGCACTGAATTCAATCCTTAGAACCACATTAAAAAAATAAAATAAAGGCGTGCTGTCCATCTACAACTAAGAACAAAACAACAACAACAAAAAAAAAAAAAAAACATGCAAAACTTTTGTGGCAAACAAGATGTGATCTGATTCATGTATTAAAAGAATTTCTTTCTACTAAGAAGACCACAGATTAGGGTGGTAAGGTGAGCTTGAAAGCAGGGACACCAGGCAGGAAGCTCTTGCAATAATTCAGGCAAGAAAATAAGGTGGTTTGGACCAGAGAAAAGTCTGGACATGCTGAGGAGTAATTTGATCCTGGATACACTTTTAAGGAAATATCAATTGGATTTCTTGGTACATTGAATGTGGAATGTGAGAGAAAAGAACCAAGGGGTCTCTGAGGTGTTTGACAGGACCTAACTGCCATTGCTTAAGCTGGGAGAGGCTGTAGGTAGAATGGGTCTGGAGGATGATCCAAAGTTGTTTGGATATACTATCAAGAGTTGACATGGAAATGTGGAAGACAGTTGGCTCTTGAGACTGGGGTTCAGGAGACAGCTTGAGCTAGAGACAAAAATTGTAGTTCTAGATAGAATGTAGGGTTCAGAGCATGGTTATGCTGTAAAGGGAGTAAGTGTGGACAGAGAAAAGACTTTGCAATCTAGTGTTAAAGGGCCCCACTTATGGCAGGATGTCCTGATAGATGTCTCAGCCCACTCCTCAACCAGTGGCCTCAGAAACTACTGCTTCAGGGAAAGTCCCAGAACGAAATATCCAGGGAGTAAGGTACTGCTTTAATTTGTCTCTGACCTTTCAGAGTGTTGACAGTTTAGCAGTTTAGAGGTGGTAGCTCCTGAAGCTTCCCTCCATTATGGACACTGAGGCAATATCTGGGGGAGAAGGTAAGCATCATTTCCCCCGTTCCCCTTCTTTCTCATCATTTTTCAAGGAACCAGCACAGCAACACTTTTTCTCCAAGCATGACAACCGCACTTCTTTTGACAAAGTGAGTGCTACAGACAGGCAAGAGAAGAGACAATCCCCCAGCCCAAGTGGAAGTTGAGCACACAGCAGTTGGTAGGGTGGAGTGAATTAAGATCCTGAAGAAAGGGAGGGTTCTTTAAACAGGCAGAGGAGTGCCTATTTCCCCCACAATATTTCTCCTCTGGGAAATCTCTTATTCTTTTAAGAGTGGTACCTCTGTTTTGGTTTCCTCTGCCAACTTGCCCCAATACTATATGCAAGTCTGCTGGGGACCACTGGATTTTCAGGACCCCATTTCCATAACAGAATGGTTCCCATCACTGAGGAGGCAAGCCAATGAGGACAGGGGACAGGCCAGGGAGGCCAGGTATGGGCTAGGCATCACCAAACAGGTTTGGGATTAGATGGGGCCCAAGGAAATGCTTGGTGCCAAGACTGTGGGCCAAGGGCCCATACCGTTGAGGAGGGCCCCTACTGCCTGCTGCAGGGAATTGGAAGACGGAAAGACCTGGAGCGCCTCTGGCAGCGGCACACCTTCCTTCGCTGGGCACCTTGCGAGCTGGAGTTGAGCCAGCAGCCCCTGGAATCTTCCTACCAGTCCGATTTCCGGCCAGGCCCAGGACTCAGTAGCTTCCCACAGCGCCTCGGTCCACTTTGTGCAGGTTCAGCCTCCCCATGTGAGCACCACCTACCAGCAGAACTTCTGCCAGCCATCCCAGGGTGGCCACTGTGGTAGTGACAAGGTAGGACCCCAAACACCGGTCACCAACATTCTGCCTGACCTCCCAGGGATCCCAAGACCCAAGATGCTACAGCACTATCTTTACAGTGGGGTCTCTGAGTGTCTAAACTGGTCTGGAGCATTAAACAAGGACAGCTAACAGAGCAACCTGTCTGTACACAGAAGTTTCATGGGTTGGTGAGCAGTGGTGCTCTGCCATTGGCACTGCTGTCCATGACTGTTGGGCTAGGGAGGTGCTGCCCTGGGGAGCCCTGCCACCAAGTGAGAATGGATAAGGCCTGAAGGAGGCTCAAGAGTCCAGGACAGTTACCATGACCATGGTAAGTTGGTTCCAGGGACCCAAATGTTTCTTTGAAATTGCAGTAAATCCAGCTGTGAGCCCCTTGTACTCAGTATAGCTTTAAGGAAAGCAAAGCCAGAGACTCCTACTTGTGGGCATTAAAGGCTGGAGAAAGAGGGAAGGACTGGCAGCTTCCTCTAGGATACTGCTTCCCTTGAGAGGTTTGGTGAGTGGCCACAGTCCTGCCCAAGAGATGGCTGTCCCACATCTAGCACTCAGGGAGACCCACCAGACCACCCCTCCCTATGAGATGAGCTGAAGCCTTAAAGAGACAATGTGACTTGGAATGGAGTATATCCTAACCCTGTAAAGTTTCATTTTCTGAGCTCTTCTCTGGTCATCCTACCTGTGTCCAGAACATCCAAGATAGTAGAAGAGGGCTGTCATCCAATGTCACCTAAGGCAAAGCTGAGGCTTATGTGGGGCAGAGACACCAGATCACTTTGGGGATAGAGACCAGATCCAAGAGGCTTCCTGTAGACCTCCCTTATCTCTGGGAGAGTTGAAGCCCTGAAAGGAGGACAGAGACCATGAGGGTAACAGGGAGTCCACACCAGGATCCCCACATCAGATTTCAGCAATACTTTTACTTTCATATCCAAAATTCCTGGATCCTCACAACAGCCCTGTGAGGTAGGTAGGGTAGGAAGGTTTCAGAGATCCTCATTCACAGACGAGGATGTTGAGGCACAGAGAGGTGAAATGACTTGCCCAAGGTCATACAACCAGCAACGTAGAGGGCCCAAAGCCAGAATTCCTCTTGCCCTCTGGCAGTTTTTACGTCCTTTCCTCCATTCCCTCTGTGTCCCTCACCCTCTCTGAATATACCTAGGTCTGCAGGAACCTTCAAGATAGGCTGGGATTTTTCAGGAATGACCACTTAGATGGTTCTGGCTAACTCGAGATAGTCAATGCCTATCCTGCAGGGTGTAAGGCCAGCTCGCTCCTGAGCCCACTTTCCTGTTGGACACAGGGCCTAAGGGGCTCCTGGGTAAGGGTGGAGCTAGATATGGTTCATGAATGAATTGTGGTAAAGTTAGATGTGAGCATATGCTTGGCCTATGCTAAAGACAAAGGCTCCCTAACCCAAGCCCCCAAGGGAATGCCTCAAGTGCCTGTCCATATGCCTCCCTCATCCCACAGCCATATAGAGCTCCTTCAGCAGCAAATGGAGCCACAGACACCTGCTCCTGTACTGAGCTGCTCCAGTGAACAGACCCAACCAGGCCTTCAGACTCCATCACACAGACATAGTGCCTCTACAGCTTGACTGGGGCCCTGGGCCACACCCCCAATAACAAACAGCCGGGGCCCTGCCTGTAGGCTAGAACAGGAGCAGCGAGCTGTGGGCATGGCAGGCAGTGCCTCCCAGCGCCGACGTGTAAGACTGAAGCTCTCCACGGAGCCAAGAGGGCATGGCTGGTTTCCTGTAGGAGAGACAGAAAGTTGTAAGGGGGTTCCAGGCCCTTTTGCTCACTGAGCCCAAAAAATAGCCCTTGACATCACTCCAGGATAGGCTACAAGTGCCTTGCTCCTCATTGTCCCTGTTCAGCATTTGTTCATTCATTCATTCATTCATTCATTCATGTTTTGATTTGTCCACTTGGCCACGCATTCAGTGATCGCTTGTCTTGTTTCTGTCTCCTAGAGCCCTGATGGCACATAGACCCCCCAGTCAGGCACTGGGCCAGGCAGATCACAACCTGCTTTTGTCACAGATAAGGAAAGGGAGATCACAAATTCCTGACCTCTGGAGTGTCTAGAGAAGGGGGTGTTCCTGCTGGGGGCTACTCTTTTCTATCTTGGGCTCCCTTCTTCTCCCTAGCCCCACAAAGACTTACCAAGACCCCCGATGGCCAAGATGTGGCCCCCAAGGGAGCCAACCACAAAGTCTGCCCTCTTATCCCTCATACGCAGGCTGCGAGGCAGCTTGGTCCAGGACCCTGCAGGAGAGGGGAGGTCATATCTAACCACACATACACACTATGTCCCTCCATCCCACAGAGAGTAGGAGAACAGCCCAGGACAGCCACTGCTTACCATGCTCTAGATCAAACATCTCCACAGTGTTGACAAAATGTGGACGGGAGTAGAAGTTGTGGGGCCCAGGCTGCTGCAGGCCACCCAAGCTAAAAACATTGCCTTCAGCCATGGCACAGCCAGCAAAGGCCCGGCGGCTAGGGAGGCTCGGGTGCCGGGTCCAGGTACGGGCCTCCAAATCAAAAGCTTCAAAAGCAGTCACTGGGAGCTTGCCCTGGCGGCCCCCTGCCAATGGAATTGGGACACTTGGGGAGAGAGTCCAGGGAACTTGATGGGCTCCTCATTCACCAAGTTGCAGATATGTCTGCCCCAGCCTCCCAGGCACAGCTGTGTGCACATCCGCATGTGGATCATCTACCACACAGTTGCTCAGGCACTGGGGTTTGGTTTTCCAACCTCAGCAGGGCCACCAGCAGTCAGAGCCTCAGAGTAGTCCTGGATCATCCCAACAAAGCTTCTCAAGACCTGCCATCTCAGACTGAGCGATCCCTCCCACACCAATATATGGTGATGGACTCTAAACCCCTTTCTCACATCTCCCAGACCCTTACCCAAGACATAGATCTTGTTCCCATGCAGGAAGGTAGAAGCCCCATAGCAGGGTGTGGGCATGGAGGGTAGTGAAAGCCAGCAGTCACGGCGGGGCTCATATACCCGTACCTGGGCCTGGGGGGCCGTGTCAGGGCCCATTCCTCCCAGGGCATACACCATACCATCTGCATAAAAAAAGAGTAATTCAGACTGCATTCCAGCCTAGCTAGGGTAGCCCACCCTGACAGCTGCCCTAGTCATGCCTGGAGTGGCTGGAAACCCGTGGTGTTTGTTTAAAACCTGCTGCACATCTGGGGTGAAAGCTGGGAGAGGTAGGATTCTCGCTCTGGCCAGGGCCCCTCTGAGTGAAGAGCAGGAGGCGGCTGATCTAATTATAATCCAGCTCTGTCTCCCTGGAGATGCTATAGCAACCAAGTCTGGCATCCAAGCAGGGCTGGTCTAGGCCAGTGGTCAGACCTGGAGGCCACAAGGTAGGGGCTTCCTTGTTGGGGGTCATTTAAACCAGGTGTTGGTGGCATATGGATATCTGCTTAGCATGAAGCTCAGTCTAGGGAGAAGATTGGAGATCACTTGGTGTGGGGGCAGGGCTGGGAGAAGGCTTAAGCCTATAGGATAGAGGTGCGGGCCACAGGCCTTCAGCATCAGTCTCCCTGCCAGCACCTCTACACCATACCTTTACACTAGCTTAGGTTCCTGCCTTCTGTTAAGCCCTCAGAATGAGCTAAGTGCATGTCTAGTAGTCTTGGGGTGATGTGCCTGTCAACTGGGTTTCCATGGCAACCATCTCCAGGTCAGCTTGGCCTTTGTCCATATGAGGATCCCTGGTGTGTATGTGTATATAGTGGGGGAGTCTAAGCACTTAAGCATTTGCTGGGCTCTGAGCCAAGGCCCTGCTTCCCTCCCCCCACCCAAGACTATTTATAACCATGAGAGTCATTAGGCCACCCCCCCCTACTGTCTCTTAGAAATGAGGAATGGGGCAGGGTGTTGGCTGAGACCTCCTATCATTCTGGGGACCTGTCTGTGGTTCTGTCCCCACCTCATAGCCAGAAAAGTCAGTTAACAGCCCAGTTCAGAGGGAGACATGAGAGGATACAGGAAGCAAAGCAATGTCTGGGCAGCTCTTGTCTAGTCTCTGAGAGCAAGGGACCAAGTCAGGACAGAATAGAAGGTTTGGGGCACCTTGAGACCTTCCTTGGGAAGCCACTCACCTCTCTCTACAGTTGCAACCCCCATGGCTGCTTGAGGAAGGGTGGCCCGACGCTCCCAGCGGCCTTCATCAGCTAGGAAGGCCTCCACAGCAGCTACTGGACTCTGGATTTCATCCACACCCCCCACCACTAGCACCTGCTTGCCCAGAACCACAGCAGCTGCACCAGCTCGGGCAGTGGGCAGAGGCGCCAGTGCCAGCCATGTGTGCGAGGCCATGTCCAGTGTTTCGGCAGTATCCAAGGGTAACCCAGACCGGCCACAGCCCCCCAACACCAGCACCTGCCCATCCTGGTGCGCCACTGTTCCATACACCCGGCAAGTGGGCATGGGGGGAAACACCTGCCAAGCAAAGGTGCAGCCACCACCTGCAGCCATGTCATTCACTGCTGTGGCAGGCCATGCTATCTGCTCAGGCTGTAGGCCTTACTGGGGAGACATGATAGAGTCTCATCTTGATTCTGCCAAGGATGCGAGGAGTGTCTGAGCAGTCCAGGGAATTGCCTCCACCTGGAGGAGAAAAGGAAAAACAGGGTCGGGGCTTCCTAACCATCCTTTAGGGAAACAGACACAGCTTGTTGCTGAAGGCAGGGCAGGCTAAAATCACTGGTGGGAAAAGTAGGGGAAAGACCTACCCCTCTGACTAGCACACCTTCTGGAGTGGGAAGGAGGACATAGAGAGTGGTCTCCTCTGTATGGGGGCATGAGGGATGTTCCTCCCCAACCCCTGTGCTAACAACTAGGAGCAACTCAGTCAATCTGGGTCTAGGTAGAAGGAAGGTGACTAGAACAGAACTCTCCAGCCTAGTGCCCTTCCTTTCCTCTCAACAAGCCTCATCCTGGTTCTGCATGAGGTAAGTACTGCTAAATCTGGCTTCCAGTGTGCCCTGGGCAGCCTGGGATCCATCCATTCTGGTCCCCCACCTGCTGTCCCTAGTCTGATTCTAGGGTATCCTTACACCACCATTTCACAGTGTTCAACCGTTCTCGCCAGCAAAAGACCAGGGTCCGGGGTATCTGAGGCTCAGGAGGCCGGGTGCCAGGGATCCACACTCCCCTAGAGGTTCACCCTCAAGGATTTCCCATGCTAGCAGATTCCCTGGCGTCTAGAAGAAGGGGGTACTGGTTTGGGGAATCTCATGAACACAGGACTCTAGGATACCAGAACCCAGGGCGTTTCTTGCAGGAATGCGCAGCTGGACTTCTCAGTCCCTTAAGAGCGGGATTCAAGTTCTTCAGCTTTCCCTTTACCTGGGGGTTTCCACTCAGACCATGGTTCTCCTCCTGGCCCCAAACTTCCAGTTCGCTGAGGTGGGGGCGGGTCTGGGCAAGTGCGCTTGGGGGGTCTACGCTCCACGCCCCAAACTTCCCCTGAGCGCGGCTCCCGTGGGACTCACCCGCCGGGGTTCCGTGCCGCCGGGGTACGGGGTCCGCCGTTCCGCCTCCGCTGACGCCGGCTCTGGCTAGGGCTGTAGCCGAGCTCCGGCGGGGCTCCCGCACCGCTCGGGCGTGGGGCGGGGCTGGACCGGGTCCGCCCCTCGCTCCCCCTTCCCCAGACTCTGGGAAACCTCCTCCCGCCTTAACTCTGCACGTGCCGCGGCCGAAGAAGGGCGCACCGACCCACGAACACACACAAATGAACAAATAAATGGACATGTGGAACGTGGGCCTGCCAGGATTTAAGGTCCGACCCCGGCGGGAGTAGAAATGAGGCAGCGCGGCACAACGCCCGTATGGTGAGGGGTCGTTCTGAGCCGGACCCAGCTTGAGTAAGCAAGGCCTGGAATCTGCGGGCTTGAGGGGCCGGCGCCAGTCCAGAGCAGTTGAGTTTGGAGGAGCCCAACTACCGGCTTTTCGGCTGCGCCCTCTGGAGGCCACTTAGGGTCTCTATTCGGGGGCTGCGGGCTCATTGCCCTAACCCGGGCACAAAACAGGGCGCAGAATAGATCCTGTAGTGCATATTAAGATCAGCAGGGGATGGAGGAGCAGACAGTGGCCTCAGGGTCTCATAGGCCTGGGTGGAAGGAATTCTTGAGTAGCTCTGAGCAGAGGATGAACTAGAAGAGTCAGAGGTCAGAAGCCCTCCCAGGTGGGTCACTGGTCTCATCCTGTGAGGTCTGAGACGGAGGCTACGCTGGGGCCCAAGGTACTTTTGAGACTGTGCATCTTTAGGTTCCAAGGCCTGCATCTAGCCAACTCTAGAGTTAGGTGAGAGCAAATTGGTGTGGCAAGGACCCAACTAGCTCAGACTCAGACCTTGGAGCATTTGGAGCATTGGAGCATTCAGAATATTACCTGAGTCTTTGAGCTGGGGGCTCACTTGTATAAGTCAGAGGTTACCTACTGGAAGAGGTCCTTGCAGTAGTGTGTCAGTTCACTGCTTTGTTCTTTTTCTTTCTTCTTTCTTTTATTCAAGGTACTGGTGATTAAACATAGGGACACTTTACCACTGAACTATACATCCCCAGCTCTGTTTTTTATTTTGAGTCAGGGTCTCACTAAAGACCTGATGAGGCGGGCCTCAAACTTGTGATCCTCCTGCCTCAGCTTCCCCAGTTGCTGGGATTACATATATGCACCACCGCACTGGGTTCCTTGTCCCTCTTTCACAGATTGTGTGAGTATGTGTCTGTGTTTTCCCCACAGCAGATTGGAGGCAAGGATACAAGTGCATATCATTAGTATGGGTGATGAAGTCAGAGAGCATCAACCTGAGTAGAAAGTAGACAGGGGATTGGCTGGGGTTGTGGCTCAGTGGTACGGCGCTTGCCTAGCATGCCTGAGGCACTGGGCTCGATCCCCAGAACCAAGTAAAAATAAAAAGTAAAGGTATTGTGTCCATCTACAACTAAAAAATTAAAAAAAAAAAAAAAAAAAGACAGGGAAAGCAGCCACTAAAGAAGGTATCATCAAGCAGGTTACTACTGTGGGCAACTGGGACCACATGATCCTTCTGGGAATTTTAGAAGATAGTGTAGAACATGGGCCTACAGAGCAGTGGGAGCTGAGGTTCTCATTCTCAAATCCCCATTAGTTATGGGTGGAGAACTATTTAGGGGCCTACCTGACTTCTGGCCTTTCCAGATTGTGGGTAAACTCTTCCCTATGGCCACAGAGAGAGCCTTCAGCCTTTTCAGGGGATGGCAGTTGAAGTCAGAGACCAGCACAGAAATGGTGGTGCCTTGGCTAGTTACAGACTGCATAGACCTTGACTAGAATTCCTACCCCACTTCACCCTGACTTGCTCCACACTTGATGCACTTCCCCCAATGGAATGCGCTAACTGCCCTGAGGACCCTTCAGGGGTTTCCCCTCTCCAAGCCCCTATCCCCTCCTTTTCAGAAGTTAGGTACTTACAAGCTGCCTGTCTTTAGATACCTCCTAGAACCAAATTCCTCTAGTCTATCCTTTCCCTCCAGTCAAGTTCTTCAAGCCATCTACCCTCATAGGCTCTCCTGCCTTGTTTTTTGCCATTTCAATCTGTTGCCACTTCTTCCCCAAAAGTGTTCTTTTTTTTTTTTAAATATTGTTTTAGTTGTTGATAGACCTTTATTTTATTCATTTATTTATATGCGGTGCTGAGAATTGAACCCAGTGCTTCACACATGCAAGGCAAATGCTCTACCACTAAGCCACAACCTCAGCCCCCCAAAAGTGTTCTTGAAAAATCATTATAAAGCTAAAACTAGAGAGTCCATATTAGTTTGTCTTGGCTGAAATTTTGCCGACATATTTTCATCTCTTGTGACCTCAGCTTCCTCTTGCTGCTTTGCTTGTCTTGTGTCTCAGAATCTTTTGCTGGCTCTTCTTCCTTTCCCTACCCAGAGAGTAGCTCAAGCTCTGACCCCAGCTTTCCTCACATTCTGGCTCTTGGGGAAATCTCTACCAGGCTGCTGCCTTCGCTCACATCTAAATCTCTACCAGATCTCTCTACTCAGGCGGGTATGGGTCCAGAGTCTACTTAGATGATACAAGGCACCAAATGGAAAACAGGATAGATTCTGGGATCATCTTCCCAGGATAATGTAGACTCTTTACACTTCAACCTGTTTGATTCCATTTATGCCTTTGGCATCCGCCAAAGTCTCAGTCAAGTCAAATTGTGCTCTGATGAGTGCTCCCACAGAGTTTCATGTGGGACTTTCTGGGCATCACCCCCTCAGGGAGCTAGGTACCCTATGTTACTTACCCCCAACCCCCCCCCCATCTCTCTAGTTCCCATAATTAACAGGTACAGAGAAGGATGGACCTACCCCTCTTGCCCTGAGCTATGGACTGGACATCACCACAGAGAGATCTCCTTTCTAGGATATACCTGGACTGGTGCCATCCCTGGAGGTCAAGCTCTTCCTATTCATGGAAATGGTTTCTGTTTGCATAACCATGGCCCAGCCAAATACAGGGGAACAAAACTGCTGGTTTGGGAAGACAACTAAAGTAGACGGTAAGATTGTATTGGCCCAAGAATAAAAAACCAATCCTCTCAACCATATATAGGCCATAGATAAGGCTAGTTAGAGACTGGAAATGCCAAGTTGGTAGCCCATGAGACCCTGGCCAGTGGGACCCCACACTTCCTTTCTAGGGCCTAAAAACACTAATCCCAGAGGAGCAGGAGATTTTGCAATTCTTGCTGGACATCTGGACTATGTATCAGTGTGGAGACCCTGAGAAGCTAAGGGCACCAGGTGAGGCCTAGGGCATTGCTGAGTGGAGTGGGTGCTTATATTTAGGAGTGTCTGAATCCTTCTAAAGACAAGGAAATAGAAAGCAGCCAGAGGATTCTGAGGTCATATGGGAAGGGAAAAGGACAAGTACCCAGACCCTAAAAGAAACTTCTAGCCATCCTCTTGTGATTGCTAATAGACTTCTACCTTCCCCCAACTACCAAATATGGCACCATTACAAAGATTAGGGTACAAGAATTGTGGCCATATTTCTGCCTTCTGTGTCAGGCTCTGACCAAATTCATATGCCCCTACTGTCACACCCATGAAACCAGGACTCCCATGATGGCTCCCAATCTGGATTCAGGAGATCCTGACAAATGGAGCTTTTGGTCAAACTTTGTGCAGACCATTCTGACCCCTCATCTGAAGGCACAGACCCCTAGGGATAATTTTGACCTGAGTTCTCTAATTTGGTGCTGCAAGGGTAGTGGACCCTATCTAATTTGGTGCTGCAAGGTTAGTGGATCACCATCACTCTGATGGCTATAGCAGATGGAAAGACTGATGTCCCACTCTCCTAGGCAAAAGGATAGGGGATCTGGGCAGTGTTAAGATTGGAGGTGGAACTTTTGCGCCATTGATGAGCTGAGGCTGGACCAGGGCCTCTCCATAACATTAATGCACATATGCCTAGGTAAGTATACTCAGGCCTACATCGGTATACTGTGGTTTAAAGACTAGACATGGATATCTTTGGACTTCCGTATAGCACTTATGATCACATGGGTATACCACTCTTTCATTGATGTATAGTGGGCTCCATTTTCAGGAAGACAGGAGGGCCTTTTCTCCTCAGAGGAGATACCTTTGCTGCATAACATAGGGGCTACCCTGAGACACTTCCTATTAGGGAATACTCCTTTCATCCTCTGGTCAGATGCCTGGGACAGAAGTGGGCTTTGTCAATTTCTACAGGAGGACCAGAGTATGGAAAATGGCCTGGACCTTGCCAGGAACCATTCCCAGATGTCACTGCATTACCAAGGCCTCTTAGGATGTCAGATGGCCCCCTAATCCAGCCCTACCTGGACTCAGTAGTCTTGCCTGGGGCTGCGCTCGAGAGTGCCTTTGATACTCAGATTCCTGAATTGTACCAGACGGGTTTGTGGCGGTCTTCGCGGCCACCACCTCCAGGCAGTCCTCCCGGGTACCCAATCTGCCTCGCCCCCAGACTTTGGGGGGAAATGGGGTCTCGGGGGTCAAGGGTCACTAGGGCGGGCCCGGGCCCGGAAGCGGAAGCACGGCACACTTCCGGCGCGCAGCGGGCGGCCATGTTGGAGCATCGGAGGCGGCGCAGAGGTGCGTCCTGGGTCCCCGCGGCGGCGCCGGTAGGTTGGAGCCGCGGGCCTAGCCGCGCCGCGGAGTGGCGGCCCGCGAGGCGGCAGGGCGGAGGGCCCGGGCGGCTGACGCTTCCCGGACCCGCGTTCTCCGCTGGTTTGGCCCAGGCCCCCACCCCTCCCCCATTCAGCAACCCCACCCTGGGGCTGCACGGTCCGGGTCGAGCTAGGACGGCCCATCCTACATATTTCATTGCCGCTGTGACCCCTGCCCCGCCTTCTCCTTTTGGGCTCCTGGGACGCGGATTCCTAGCCAAAGGGTCCCGATATGCCCCTTGACACCATTCCACTTGTCTGGCGCCTCACCCGACCCCATCTTTGGTGAACCTCCCCTGCTGGCCCAGAGGCACTTTTGAAGGCAAGTTCGGGGCCCGGCTGCATCCTGTTTCCGAAGCCTCTTGAAAGCCGAGAAGACCCTTACCATGGGTTCCCACTGACCTAGGCGAAGAGCCCCGGGGTCATCCTAGTATCAGCCCCGGGGGTTGCAGGTGGGAATAGGCCTCTCTCTGTTCTACAGTTCACTGCCCTGGGAACTACATCCCCTCAAATAAATAAATAAAAGAACTAAAAGTCATGTGCAAGGATTGTGCTTGTAGAGCGGCCTCTGGGGAGGGGAAGTGCCTCAGACACCTGAGGATCCAAGAATGTTTCCAAACAAAGAGCCCTAGGGCACTTCCTCCAGGGGATTCTGAAGACTTCATCTGCTCCATTAGAGCGGTGGGAACAATCTGTACAGCCAGTCCTCAAGGCCCCAGGGACCTGCCTGAACCCAGCTGATCTTTTAATGCTCCAGTGCAGCTGGGGAGCTGCCACTTGCCTATGGGAACCCTGAAACACTGGGTTGGGTACTAGATAATAGTCATGACTGACGTACACAGCTTCAGAGAAGCCTGGGACAACTTGGGTGTTCCCAGACAACTCTGGGATGTTCTGCTGTCTGTTGCCCTCTAAGCTCTGAGGTTGGAGGTCTCAGGCCTTTGCTGTTCTTGTGACTCGCCATCCTATTCAGAGCCTTTTTCTTCCACTGTCTTCAAACCTTGGGCTTTTGGTCTGGCTGCCTGATCCCCAAGCTGCCTGGTTGCCTAGAGATTTCATCTGTACCTGTTACTCATCAGCTTTTTAGTGAGTCTCTGTCTTTGCCTGGGGTTGGTCTCCATGACTCTAAAGCAAGGATTTGGACTATCAAGTAGCCTCTGAAAGCAGAACTTCTGGGCAGGGACACCCCCCACCCCCACCCAACCAGCACTGAACACCAGCAGCTGGAGGCACATAGATGAGTGTGGACATTGGGTGTAAGTGCGGGCCCTTTGGCAAAACTTCAGAGCTGGGAAAACAGTCCTACCCTTGACCTGTTTTCCCAGCTAAACTCAGCCTGGCCCCAGACTCCCCATCAGATGTGCCTTACTCTTTCACAGTTCAGAGCCAGTGTATAATCTTCATTTCTACCTGGTACTTTTCTTTTCTTTTTTTTTTTTTAAAGAGAGAGAGGAGAGAATTTTTTTTTTAATATTTATTTTTTTAGTTCTCGGCGGACACAACATCTTTGTTTGTATGTGGTGCTGAGGATCGAACCCGGGCCGCACGCATGCCAGGCGAGCGCGCTACCGCTTGAGCCACATCCCCAGCCCCTCTACCTGGTACTTTTCTATTCATTACTCATCCTAGGTAGATGTTGCCTCTTGCAGGAGTTCTTTCCTGACTTATTGGCAAGTTAAGCTTGGTTACACCATATGCTCCTAAGAGCATTAATGGTGCCTGTGACTTACCTTCTGGACCAGGCTCATTGAAGACAGAGATGTTGGCTTGTGCTCCCAGGGCTATCTAATTAGGTTTTTGGCATCAGAAAAATATAATTTAATAAGGACTGGGGATGTAGTGGTAGAACACTATCTCGGTAGTAGAGCACTTGCCCAGCATGAGCAGAGACCCAAGTTTGATCCCCAGAACCACAAAAAAAAAAAAAAGAAAAGAAAAATTTTAAGCCTTAGATGGCTGCACACCTATAGTTCCAGCAACTAGGGAGGCTTAGGTGAGAGGATCATTTAAGCCTGTAAGTTTAGGACCAGCTGGGACAACATAGCAAGATTCTGTCTCAAAAGAAGGAAAAGAAAATGTAGAAATTAATTAAAATGAACTAGATTTAAAGTTTTCCAGGAGCCCAGCAGCAGGTTGGGTTCTTCTGAGCTACTGAAAAATGGCTAATCAATACCCACTTCAAAATGGTTGAGGGTCAAAAAAATAAATAAATAAATAAATAAAAAACCAAAACAACAACAAAAAAAAAAATGGTTGAGGGTCATCAGACTAGGGTTTTACCCCAGGAAATGACTCACTGTGGCTAGTTCCCTCAGTAACATAGAGAATGGGGTCGCTGATAGACCTGTCTACTTGCTTTGGCTCCATATCTTGGTGCCATTCTTATTGACTCTTTTCTTCTTGCCTTGGAGGTGCCAAGTGCTGATTTACGGATACCTAGGCAGATCTGCAGTGCCTAATGCCATGAGTGTGGTGGTGCAGCATGTGGAGGAAAAAGCTGTGCACTCCTGGTCTCGCATCTCCACAGCAGGAAAGAAGGCCCTGGAAGAGGCGCTGCTTGTCTTTAACCCCATGAGCCAGGATCTCAGTGCCACAGAGGCCCAGCTTGTGGCCTTTCTACAGGGTCTGCGAGATGATGGCTTCCAACCTACCATTCTGCGCAGTGGTGATGTCTATGGGTATAGTTCATGTACAGCCAACCCTCCAAGCCAGACGAAACTACAGGCTCGTGCCCCCATCCCAGCTGCCACATCACCTCCAGTCAGTGCTCCCCGAACTGCCATTCAGCTGCCCTCAGGCAGGGCCACATTGCTTCCCATGCCACTGTCTGGCAGGCTGGCCAAAGGGTCCACACCAACCCTCACCAAACATGCTACCACCAATCTGCTGCTGAGCTCCCTGAAGCAGTCAAGTGCCAGCCGTGCCAAGGGTGCAACAGTGGGCTTCCCTGCTCACCTCTATCCAAGTGTCTACCCTGCTATGCGGCTTTCAGTTGTCCTTGAGGCTCTGGTTCCACTCAAGACTCCCATGCCTTGCTTAGGTGCTAAGCACAAGGCACAGTCACTAAGACTTTCACTTGCAGACTCTCCCCTGAAATTGCGGAAAGGTTCAGGGAAGGGTCCAGGGAACCCCCAGCCCAAAGCTCCCAGAAAAACAAACAAGGGCCCCAAGTGTCTGACTCGCAAAGGCCCTGGGGCTGGACCCCAACGAGGCACTGGGCTCCAGAGCAAGACTTACAGAACCACTGGTTCCCTCAGTGATCTGCAAATGAAAGGGGGCTCTGCCCTGAGCACTAAATCAGACCAGGCCAAGGCAGCTCAAACAGTGTCCAAAGCTGCCTATGCCCATGCCAAGGCAGCCAAAGCTGATGCAGCACAAGTCAAGGCTAAGGCCAAGGCAGTCCAGGCTAAGGCCAAGGCAGTCAAGGACAAGGCTAAGGCAGTCAAGGCCAAGGCCAAGGCAGTCAAGGCCAAGGCAGTCAAGGCCAAGGCAGTCAAGGCCAAGGCAGTCAAGGCCAAGGCCAAGGCAGTCAAGGCCAAAGCAGCTCAGACCCAGCCCAAGGGCAGGGGCAGGCCAAAGGGATCTGCTCAGGCCAGAACTGCAAGGAAGGGCCAGAAAACCTACTCTGAGACTGTGGGGCAGAAGAGGAAAAGGGCTGAGGAAGCAAAGGACCTTCATCCTAAGAAGAGAACACGGCTGGGGCCCCGATCTCCTAAGTCATGGCTGGGGTCAGCAACAGCAAAGCTCCTAAAGTTCCGGGCCATAAAGGTAGACAGGCAGTCCTCAGATGATGAGGTTCGACAGCGGGCCCAACAGATACTCCGTGTGAACCTGTCTCCTATAATATGGCTCCAGCCATTGCTGCCATACTCAACAGCCTGATTCCTTCATACAGCAATATTTGAGAAAATAGCCCAACTGTGTGTGTGGCCAGTGGCACAGTGTGCCATGCCTGTGGACTCTGCAACTTTGAGGATTCTGGGTACCTCTCCAGGGCCCCTGCGGCTGCCAGTCTCCTTTCAGAAACTGGAGGATTTGTGGTGGGGTGGGTAGTGGGAGGGGTGTTCTTATGGCGCAATGCACTGTGACTTGTTCTTCAAGTTGTATGTCCACTGTTCCATCTATCATGTTTTATACCTTTCCACCTTCCAGTCTCCCTGCCCACCCTCCATGGTCTTTTATTGTGTGTGTGGCTGCTGGCAAGCCAGCTTAAGCATATAGGAAAAGTTGTCCCAGTCAGTTTGAGTGATGGGGTAGGAAGGCAGAAAGGGGAAGCATAGGCCCCTCTGGAAAGACGAGTGGGAATTTGGATACTGGCTTCTGTGGGTATGTGAGAGACATCTCACGAGGGTAGGGGCAAAGCCACTGTGAGGTAGAATACTTCACCTTGAGGCTGCCCTATTTTTTATCCAGTCAGACCCCGTATAGTAGGACTGGGCAGCTCAGTGGGGAACCTTGCAGCTAGCAGTATTTTAGGCCAGGGAAGGGAGACTTTGTGGTACTGCTACTGGGGACAAAAGATACCCTGGCTTTGTCTGGAATGGGGCCAAGCTTAAAGGGGTTGAAGTGCCTCTGCTGAGAATGTACTAGCTTGTTTCTCCAGTTGGTGGTAAAGGACTGGGCATTCAATTAGGACTATAGAGCCTGCCTTCACTGACCAAAGAATTTTTTTAGTTGTGTAGGGTATCTGAGTTTCCATCTCTGCTTCATCAGCAGTGCTTTTCAAGTGCTTTATTTACTCCCAGGTAGTTTCACCATGCCCCCCTATCACAGACCTGTATATTTCAGGTGTTATTGGCACATTCTGCTTTGGAGGGAGGACTGGGCCTTGAATGCACCCAGCTGCCCTATCCATCTGTGGTTCATCACTGGTTGCCCAGGCTATATAGCAGTGGCTGAGCACATAGGGAGGGAGACACATTGCCCAAAGGCTCCTGGGGACAGCATTTCAGGGATGGAGGGGAGAGCTTTGTTTGGATGAGAATCAGATCCTCTCTGTCTCTGGGTTTGTCTGAGCCCTACTATTGCTAGTAGCCCTGAGTGGTGGGCCTGTGGAGAAGCTCTAGATGTTCCCCGCCCCCTTTCTTCTGCCCCTGGGTACTGCTAAGTAATTAACGATTAACGTCCTTCCCCTGAGTGTATTTAACGTCCTTCCCCTGAGTGTATTGTCCTCCCTTGGTTCCCCAAACTCTGAGGACATCTTTGCAACCATCTGTGCTGTAACCCTTCAATCCTGCATGCTACTTACCCTCTGGGTTCTGCTTTCATTGTGAGAATGGGAAAGACCTAAGGGCCACACTACCTCTTCAAGGGCTGTCTTTTGGGACCCACTCTGTATTTTCCCTCAGGCCTGATTCCAGGTCCCAGCATTTATGACTCCTGGTAGAGTTGGGTCTCCTTCCATTTCTATTGCTGCCACCAGTGGGTGAGGGTTGGTTGTTTGCAAGAGGGCCAAGCAGAGGGGGAGGAGGAATCTGGCCTCCTGGTGGGATGGGGTGAAGTAGGGGTATCTCAGATTTCTACTTAAGACTCTACCCCACAGCCGGGTGGGGTGGCACATGCCTGTAATCCCAGCAGCTCAGGAGGCTGAGACAGGAGGATCGCAGGTTCAAAGCCAGCCTTAGCAATAGTGAGGCACTAAGCAACTCACTGAGACCCTGTCTCTAAATAAAATACAAAATAGGGCTGGGGATGTGGCTCAGTGGTTGACTGTTCCCTGAGTTCAATCCCCAGTACCATAAAAAAAAAAAAAAAAAGACTACACCTCCCAGTCCCAGCTCCTAGATCAGTTGGCCAGAGGGTGCCAGGTGTACTCACTTGGCTGCTCAAGCAACAGTTGTTACCTGTCCCCTGGCAACTTGGTTGTTGGTAAACCAAAACCTCAAACTTCATCCACCTGTGACCTTCATGGCCCCAAACGGTATTGTATTGTCTTGTTACCCTGCAGGTAGGTAAGAGAGTGAGAGCCCTGGAGACTGCTGTCTTTGAGTTGTGGGGGCAGTTTCTTTGGGGTGTCCTGGGTAGGTTAGAGTCCTATGGGGGTCTGGGTCATTGCTGGGGGCTGGAGGGAGCACCCTGTGCTATTGATATTTTGGAATAAGAAGCTGACCTGCACCTCCTGCCTAGTCAAGTCTCCTTGGGCCCTCCCTGACAACTCAAGAATTGCTGCTTTTATGACTTTCGGGACCAGGGAGGTCATGACATGGAGAATGTGATTTCCCAGAATGGCTGTGGAAGCAACAAGACCTGGTGGCAGGCAGAGTGGTAAGGGTGCTGGCGTGGCCCTAGGTGGGAGTCTAGGGTCAAGGCCTGATTGTGGATTAGATCTAAGGTTGACTATGTTGAAATTGCCACCATTCATCTGGACCTAAAGGATATCTCTACCCATTTTATTATCATGAAAAGTGCCCCAGACTGAAGGCTTGCCCAGCAAGTGCTGATCCTATGCCTCCCTACTTGATGGTCACCAAGGATGCTTATCCCTGGTGACCAAGGCCCCCTTCCTGTCTGTAGACATTCTACCCAGCAGCTCTGCTCTTTGAGTGGACCATGCCCACTCCTAGCACATGTACCAAGGCTTTGCCAATAATTGTTTATACTTTTTTCCTGGGATTCTCTTCTGTCCCTGTCCAAAAGGTCAGTGACCTTGTCTATGACCAGCATTCCTTGAACATTGAGCTTTCCACTCAGGGCAAGTTCAACCCTAGAGAGGAAGGAAAGGGGTCTGGGTGAAACTAGAGGCGAAGCCTGTTTCCTCCTCTTAGATCATTTTTAAAGTTCTAGACCCTGCCATTCTAGTGGAGGACCCAAGTAATCCTGTGCGTTGGAATGTCAGGACAAAGCCAGACACTGTAGGGAAGTAAGGTTCTGCTTGGGGGTTTGCACTGACAGAGCAGGGCAGTTTCCTTAGCTGTGCCCCATCAGGGTCCTTTATTGTGGTCCCTGTGTTGGCTTCCCATTATTGTTTCCCTAGAGCACAGGGACTGCAAAGGGGAGCCATCTCCATTTATCTCCTATCTCTGAACCATCACTGGACCTTTTTTGGAGCTCTATTGTAGTCCTTTGTTACTGTCCCCATTGTTGTCCTCATCTCTGTTCTATGACTGCTCCTCATAACTCTCCCCTGTTGTGGTCCTCCTGTCATTGCCCTCCTAGATTCATGATCCTTGCCTGTCAGTCCCTCTTGTCCCTGCAGTTGCCTCTAGGTGGCATCAAGGAATCTCTGGATATGAACTCTTTCTTGTAAATAAGTCTTTTGTTAAAGGACTAGAAAGCTATATAATCATAACCAGCAGAGTCAGTCCAGGAGGATGCCAGAGAAGGACAGATTCTAAACAAGACTTCTTTACATGTACTAGGTATTCCCTCCCCACTTTAATTCCAGCTATTACTTGCTGCTTATCCTGGGCCCTCACATTGGATCTGCAAGCTGCAGAGGAAAGAGGAGAGGCCTGCAGAGAAAAGACACGTGAGAAAGCCTCAGCTTTGTGTTTAAGGTGCAGAGCAGAAAGAGGAATCAGAGACCCATCCCTTCATCCATGTGTACATTTAATAAGGGTTCTTTAAGCTCCACCCTCTGTCAGACATTTTCTTTCTTTTTCCTTTTTTTTTTTTTTTTCAATTGGTTTTATTTTTGAATAAAATACATGACAGTGGTGTCAGGCATTTTCTAGGCAGTTTGATGGGTGGCAGATGGACAAGGTTTTTGTTGGAGCTAACATGAAAGCAAGAAAGACAGTTGATAGATAATGAAACATACTAATAATTTATGTGGTTAAATGAGATGATATACAGATTTCTAGTTTGGGTGAAGGACTGAGAAGTGAAATCCTTTTTTTTTTTTTTAACCCAGAGGTGCTTAACACTGAGCTACATCCCCAGCCCTTTAATTTATTATTTAATATCTTTATTTTTTTTATATATTTTCATGCAGTGCTGAGGATCAAACCTAGTGCCTCACACATGCTAGGTGAGCCATAACTCCAACCCAGATTTAATTAATTATTTAAAAAAATTTTTTTTTGTACCAGGGATTGAACCCAGGGGTGTTTAACACTAAGGTGCATCCCCAGCCCTTTTGATTTATTTTTCATTTTTTGAGACAGTGTCTTGCTTAGTTGCAGAAGCTATCTTTGAACTTGTGATCCTTCTGCCTCAGCCTCCTGAGCTGCTGGGATTACAGGCATGTACCACTGGCTTAAAGTGGATTCCTTTACTGCATTTGGGGAAGTAGTTTTCAGATACCTGGAGATGTCAGAATGAGGTAGTAGGAAGTAGTGGGATGTACAGAAGCAACATCAGAACTGGAAAAAGGGAACTCTAAGTGCATTGGTGGAATTAAACATGATTATCCCAGGATGGTACACTCAGGGGATCATGGATAGGGAATCCCATAGCATGGGTGCTTGAGGAGGTAACTGCAAGAATGTAGAGATAAGAGACTGCCTGCCATTCTTTCCCCTCCATCCCAGCCATAGATATGTGAGACACCTGAAGTCTGACCTTCTGTGTCTCCAGCATATGACTATCCTCCATGTGAACTTCCCTCAAACTGCATACACTGGGGGACCTCAACGGACACCCCTTCTATTACTATGTCCTCTATGAGTTCAAGATCAGAAGCAGTTGATCATACCTCTAAGTGCACATCTGCACATGGGGCCCCAGCCAATGTGGAAGGAATGGTAAGGACCATGGAAGGGACATCTTGTAGTGGAATGGGTACAGTTTTGCATCTATCATCACCATATAGCTGGTGTTCACTGAGTGCCACCAGGACTTGCAACAGGACCACTCATATCATGCAACAAGTCTAGGCACCTCCATGTCTGCCCGGGTAGGTGCCAGGGTAGGTGCCATGTCCTACCCTGCTGGCCAAACCTGCCAAGGGTCAGCCCACCCTATATCTACCTCTCAGGTTCTGCCCCAGAAATTGAGTGGCATGGACATGCCTACAGTTGTCACTTTGACATGGCTGCGTTTCTGTCATCTGGCAATGTGAATGGAGGAGTGTGCAATTTATGTCAGCACAGGCTAGGCCTTCTTCCACTTGTAAGCCTATGGAGGATTCTTGTTCCCCTTGATCCTATAGACATGGGTCCTCCAACCTCCAGTTCCAACTCTAATCCTGATTCTTCTGCTGCATGGTGACTTCTGACCTAATTGCTTCCTTAACCTCTGACCACTGATCCAGCCTGTAACTGTGACCCTGTGCGTGGCCTGGAAGGGGGTTTGTGAAACCATGTCTAGGGGCAGTGCTGTGACTTCTGACAACCTGGTCCTTATGGTATGAGTTCCACTGAGCCTAAGGGCTGCTAGCATGAGCAACCCTTAGGGTAGTCCCCCAACCCCATGTCCTCTTAGATCTGCCCTCAAACATTTACCTGATAACACATGTCCCATTTACCCCGTGACAGTCCTATCAGAAATCTCAGTGCCCTCTGCCTTAACCTGCAGGTGCAAATCTCAGAGCCAGGCCCCTGGCACTCATTCCTATGATCCTTGTAACGGTACAGGTCACTGCAAACACTGTCTCTGGATGGCACTGGAGCAGTTGTCTGGCAAACCTTGACCCACCTTTAATTTGAACTTGACTTGGGTGCCAAGTTTCTAGGAGTTTAACAAGTATAAGGCTATAGAAATACTGACTGTAGCTGAGTGTGGTGGTGTATGCCTATAATCTCGACGACTCAGGAAGCTGTGGCAGGAGGATTGCAAGTTTGAGGCCAGCATTGTCAGCTTAATGAGACCCTGTCTCAAAATAAAAAATAATATGGACTGAGAATGTATTCAGTAGTAAAGCACCCCTGGGTTTAATCCCCAGTACAAAAAAGGGAGGTGGAGAGGGGAAGAAAGAAAAGAAAAAAGAAATAGTGACTATAAGTTGTAGACTGAGCCTTGCACATAGTGGGTGCCATTTACTGACTTGGTCAGTCCCACCATAGCTACCTGAACTAGAATATGCCCTCAGGTGTGAGCTTTAGGAATAAAAGAAAGTGACTAAAATATGTTATAACATGTTACAACAGTATTCTACACTGGATTTAAAGGTGTTTCACAGAGGAAGACAGCCCAAAAGAATAACTCCATCCCTTTCTCCCCCAACTCCATGATAGTAGGGATTGAACCCAAGGATATAAGTAGCTGGGATTACAGGCATGCACCACCACACCCAGCACTTCTTGCATTGAATTTTATAAACCATTTGTATAGATTTAACTCTGGCTGTAATCCTATATTCATTACCCCACCCCAATCCCTCTCACTTTTTCTCTATCTCCTTCTTATCTACTTCTGAGAAGCCTAACAGGAATTCACCAGGGCCTCCCCTCTCCCTCTCAGCCACAGACAAAGGAGCATTCAAGCTTTGTATCACTTCTTGTCCCTCCAAGCAGTCCCAGTATATGACTCCAGAGGTCCCTAACCTTCCTATTCCTATGTGGATTTCCTGCCCTTGCTCCACCTGACTGCTCTCTCCTAGAGTCCGAGTTATGGTGTCTGAGCAGTGGCTCAGGTTGCCAGACCTGTGACTGTGACTTTGGGGACTTCTACAACAATAGGTGTAAGACAGCACCTGAGAGTTGGGGTGAAGGAGCGAAAGTCCAGAGTTCTTGCCCACTTTCTGCTGCTGTGCTTACTTAGGTGTTGTGCAGGGAAGGGTCTCTGTCTATGTCACACCTATGTCCTTGGCCACCACTACCATAAGCTCCATTTGGGATACTTCTTTGTTACCAGGCACACAGCTGAGTTGGAGCTTGGCCAGGCAGGGCCTTTAGCCAGCTGACCCCTGGCTGCCTACTAGTGTCTCAGAGAATCAGAGGCAAGAAGAAATCAAGGCTCAGATATTGGAGCTGAGGAGAGAGTTAGTGTTCAGAGAGAACTATCTGGAGGAAGAGGTTGAAGGTTAGGAAATTTAGGAAGATTAGGAAATCTAGGTGGGGGTTGTCAGTGTGATTGAAGGTTCAGTGTTTTGGACAGAGTCTATATAATTCCCAAGACAGTGTGGGAGAGGACTGGGCCAGAATGTTGAGGATACTGACACTCTGTTTGTCTCAGTGTGCCCTCTGGCCTACCCTAACCCACCTACACAAGACCAAGGGACTGCCCCTGGCCATACAGGGACTGGGCTTACTTTCCCCTACCTGTTGCCTTCCACCTTCCTGCTAGGTTGTGCACCTGCCATGTGTAAAGAGTTGTCTGGATTGAGGTCTATGGATCCTGGGGCTATCTGAAGTTCCACCAGGCAGGCTGCATGGCAGGGGTTGGAGAAGCACCATGAGGTTCATCTGATCTTGCCCTTCTTGCCAGTATACGAGTACCACCTGAAGGGTTCTCTGAACACCAAGCATGCCTTGCTGGGTGGGCAATGTCCCTGCTGTCTCCACATCATTGGTTATATCTTTGACCACTGCATACCTGGAATAAGTGAGCTTTGGGCCTACTGGGAGCAGTGATGAGCTTTTGGACCAAAGTGGGGTCAAGAGCTTCCAGGGTCCAGCCCCAGCAGGGATCCAGGGGTCCTGGAGGATGAGTAGCATTGGCGAAAGAAGAAGAGATGGGATGACAGGTTGCAAGTTACAAGCAGACTCCAGAAGGATCTGCTGCGCCTTTATTTTTATACCTTTTTTGCAGGTGTTTTTTCAGGTAGTTAATGGATAGCCTCAAATCCCGAAACTTCTTTGATTTACATAATTTTCAAGAGTTACAATCTTTTCTGACGTATATTGATTACCTAAGATATTGAGTACATTGTTTAAAATATTTTCCTGTAACCTTTGCCAATCATGATTAAGCTTTTACATTTTTACCTCAATCACTAGGTGCTACACTACAAAACTAAACTACATGTCTCCTGACCTATTATTAACTTTTAACTTTAAAGCATACCTATAATTATATCATTAATCTTTAACTTTAAAGCATACCTAGGATTGTTGGTAAGCTTTCTTACTTCTAAACTAAAATTCCAATAAAGCACACTTAAAATAGTGAAAGTCTATTACTTAAAAGACTATTACTCTGAAGTGCCTCTAAAATATATTTATGTTAATTTTACATTATTTTGTTTTTAATTTCCAAGGTAATTTCCTTTTTTCATATGACCTATTAACTGCTTTCTTAAAGAGTTTCTTTGATCCTTAGTCAAAGTATACCAATTATTTTTTTAATATTTATTTTTTAGTTATAGTTGGACACAATATCTTTATTTCGCTTATTTATTTTTATGTGGTACTGAGGATTGAACCCAGGACCTCGTGCATGTGAGGCGAGCGCTCTACTGCTGAGCCACAACCCCAGCCCCAAAGTACACCAATTCTTATGTCTTTATATTCTTTAACTAAAGGGCAAGCTCTGCACCTCAACCCATTTGCCATTAATATTAACTATGTGTTTCCTATTTTCATCATAAATTCCTGTGTAAGACAAAGGAGGGTCTGTTGGTGGGGAGAATGTATGTTGCACAGGTTGTGGCTTTAGAACGGGGGCAGGTGGTGGTTTAATGAAAATTATTAACCATGGGATAAACATTTCTTCTTGCTTAGACTTGAGGAATAACACTATTATTTGTATCCTGAGAGATATTGAAGCACATTTTGGGACATGTCTTAATTGTATCCTTAGTCTCATTCTGGGAATTTTCCTGCAATCTCAGGTAATACATATTTTTATTATTGATTGATGTATGCTCTGTTATCCATATCATGAGTATCATAAACAAAACACTTGACATTCCCTATGATTCTGGTTTCCAGACAGTGTGGCCCTGCTGCAGCATCCCCCGTGCTGTGACCCTGTCCACCAAAGAGCCTTCACCAAAGAGCCAAACATTACTTCTGCTGAATGAGTTTATTGCTCTCTCACTCCCCACAGAATACCACTACCATGCTGAGAGTGCTATCAGTGCCATCCATAACTCTGAGTGGGCAATGCATATCATATGCCACTAGGACTTGCTTGTCATTGTTGTGACCACTGTCTCACCCATTGATGGGGCTTCCCATACTGCCATCTTTATGCCTACAATGAGCATGTTGAGCTGTGCCACCCACTTACAGGTGTCGGCCAGGTCTGGCATGGGGCTATCAACCAATGATCAGCCCTGTGAAAGATGAACACTCCCATTGGATATGTTGGGAAGAAATTATGATGTGTGTGTGTGTGTGTGTGTGTGTGTGTGTGTGTTTTGTGCTACTGTCCCCAGGTGTTTGGATGACTACTATGGAAACCCTACCCTGGGCTTGGGCCAGCAGTACTGGCCCTGCCTCTTGTCTTGGGTACCCTGGCTATGACCTCTATTAAGGAGTTCCTGCTATGTGTATAACAAAAGTGGGCATGTCCTTTGCCTCTGGGCACCTGGCCATGCAGATGAGGCATGGTTGGCAGTGGCAAACCCACAATGCTAGTCACTTGTTCACAATCTGATCAGGTCCACATGACAAATCTTTGTCTGTTCTACCTATGTTAACTTTTCATCACTTTGATCAAAATATTGGACAAGAACAACTTAAAGGGTGAGAACTTTAGTTTGATTTCAGAGGTTTTGTCCATGGTCAGCTGACTCCATTATTCTGATCCTGAGGTGTGGCAGAACATTATGGCAGAAGGTGATGATATAATAAAACTGTCAGCTTATGGCAGCCAGCAAGCAAAAAGAGCACCATGATCCAGGGACAAGATATAGAATGCTCAAATGCACACCTCCAGTAACCTACTTCCTCTAGTCATGCCCTACCTCCCACAGTTACCACCTAATAATCTATTCAAATTACTAATCCATCAGATGGATTAATCTACTGATTTGGTTACAGCTCTCATGATCTGTCCATTTCACCTCCAAACATTCCTGCATTGTCTAATGTTAATTTTTTGTGGGGACACCTCATATTCAAATCTACACATATGCTGAGCTGCAGTCTGGACACCTATGTTTACAGAGTTCCTTTTTATTGCAAAAAGAGGACAAATGTAAGCCACTTATAGGCAATGTAAGCCAGTATTGTAGTTTGGATCTGGAATGTCCCCCAAAGGCTCATGTGTGGAAGGCTTGGTCCCCAATGTAACAATGTTCAGAGGTGGTGCTTTGGAGAAGTTATTGGATCATGAAGGTTTTAAGTTTATAAGCTAATTAATTTACTGATGTATTCATAGCTGAATGAACTACTGGGAAGTGTTAGAAACTGTAGAAGGTAGAACTTAGTCCCATAATGTTCTGCCTCACCTCAGACCCAAAGCAATGAAGTCAGCCAACCTTGGACTAAAAACCTCTGAAACCATGAACTAAAATAAATGTTTCCTCCATAAGTTGTTTTTCCTCAGGTATTTTTTCACAGCAACAAAAAAAAAATTGACCAACCCAACCAGGAAGATGGGCTATAATGTAACTATTGTAGGTAATTGTGACCCACAGGCCCAAAAGAAATCCACATACACTCCAATCCTGGCCTCCACTGTAACTGCTGCTCCTCCAATTACTTTGGTTACCCTTGGCCATGAGAAGATCCCTCATTCTGGCCTTGCCAGTACAACAATAATATTAATTCCCATGATCCTGCTGCCTATGATTTTCTCAGTGGGCACTACCAGTGCTGTTTGTACCATAGCTATGGCCTGTATATACTAACTGCAGAACTGGCTTCCACAGCAGTGCTCTGTGTCCAGGCAACTGCTGGCTTTAATGCGTGTGTGGAGTGGATGAAGATATTTCCAAAAGACTGGGTATGGTTTTCCCTCTGCCACTCCTGCCAAGCCTTTCCTCTCCCCAGGGTGTACCTTTGGTCCACCAGGGCACTGTTCCCATGTGGTTCCCTTCTCACCTGAAGCCTGCTTCTGCAATCAGATTAGTGGACAGTACACCTGCACTTGGGCAGACTGCAGCCAATGCACCCCTCTGTTCTGGACCTTGGGGACTTCTGGGACTGTAAGACTTGTAGCTGTCATGCCCAACACAGCCAATGTATCACAGTTAGTAAGTCTTTGTTCTACTGTGGCATTAGACAGGTGTGAGCAAACATGTGCCTTCCTATGACTGCATGTGACTTGTATCTGGTGAGTGTCTATGTGACCACCAATACTGGTGTATGTGGCTGAAAATAGCTGCATAACACTAACTAGTTGTAGAGCCCTTGGGGAAGTGTGGACATGGAACTGCATTAACCTGACCCCACGTGCAGCCATGTATCAATGTGTGAGCAAACTATTGTAAGTGGGTCATGGCAAGCAGTGAGTAAGATAGGTCAGGGGTTGTGGGAGCTAGGAAGGAGCCAGGGAGGCACAGGAAGAAGATTAAGATTGGCATAGGCATAGGCAGTGCAGGATGGCCTTGGGAAATAAGTGTTTCCAAGAAAAGAGTGGTGAGTGAATGGGATGAGTCCTTGTATTTGTCCGCTTTTCATTGCTATTACCAAAATACCTGACCAAAACAACTTAGAGGAGGAAAAGTTTATTTTGGCTCATAGTTTCTGAGGTTCGGTCCATGATGGGTCAACTTCATTGTTCTGGGTCCGCAGAATATCATTGTGGAAGGGTGTGATAGAAGTGTGTTGCTCCATTCATGGCAGCTAGGAAGCAGAGAGAACAGGAGAAGGGGCTACAGGGAAGATGAACCCTTCCTGAATCATGTTCTTGCATCCATGGTGAAGTGAAAGTTAGACTCAGGAGGTGTGGGAGATATGGGAGTGAGGGCATAGAGACTCAGTGGGTATGCAGATCAGGACATGGAGGATTAAAGCACAATAGATTAGAAGATGAAAACTCAGTGGGCCCATGCAAGACAAGAACTGGTGATGTTGGAAAGTGGAAACTGGTCAACGGGGCACACCAGAGAAGGCAGGAGGGGAGAAACCCTCAGCCAAATGTAACAGTGAGCGATGCCTGGGGCAAGAGCAGGGCTAAGAGAAGACTTGGGTGTGCACGTGTGTATGCTCTAGCTGAGCATTTGTGTTTTTTCTCTTCTGAAGAAGGCTCTTTACTTCTTCTGTTTGGTCTATACTCTCTTTTCTCAGGTCATAAGCCAATACTTGTGAAGAGCAGGATATGTGGGTAACATGTACTACCAGTGTCAGGATGGATATTGGGTTGACCAAGAGCAGGAGTGCCGAAGCAAGAAGGGTATTCATACAGTCCATCAAGAAGGATGAGGCTGGGGCTGGGGTTGTGGCTCAGAGCTAGAGTGCTTGCCTAGCATGTGCGAGGCCCTGGGTTTGATCCTCAGCACCACATATAAATAAATAAAGAAATAAAATAAAAGTACTAAAAAAAAAAGAAGGATGAGGCTGCCCTCCAGGGCTACCTAATGGGGAGTAGCAAGGGTGAAGGTGGGATTTCCTTGAGGAAGAACAAACACATTTATTGCTCTTCCCTATTAAAAACTTAGAGACACTAGCAAAAACATTTCTTTAAAAAAAAGTGGCAAGACTAGGCAGAGGATCCCACATAAAGAACCCTCTTAGGTAGCTCTTTCCTGACCCTGATTGATCCCTGACTGGGTTGTAGAGCCCTTGGAGTCTTGTGCTGTTTTCTGGCTCAAAGGCTGCTGTGCATGCTTTTGGTATAGCTCAGTGGCAGAGCACTTTCCTAGCATGTGCAAGACCCTGGGTTCCATCACCAGCATAGCAAAACAAATTACAAAGTCTGCTATGCAATATGGCCTCTCTGGTCAGATAGAAGCCAGCCAGTGCCCATGGAAGTTCTCAGCAGGTGAGAACTGATGTGCATTCTTACACTTGCAAGTCATTCTTAAAGGTGAGGCTAGAATTAGTGTGATCAGGGTTCTCGAAAGTAAAGCCTTCTGCTCTTGTCCGTGAGCCTCTCTCTCCCCTGCAGTCTGTACCTATGACCCATTGGGTTCCATCTCACACGGTTGTGAACCACACATGGGTGCCTGACTAAGCAGAGAGGGTATCTCAGCGTTGAGGTGCCAGTTTTGTGCCTGTGGTTCCAGATGTTCCTTCTCACATTGCAGGTTCTGTCCTATCTGCTTCACTTCCTGGGACTAAACACTTGGCTCTATTCCAGCTGTAGGTGGCAGCTGTGTCCTAAGAGGTGGCTGTTCTATGCCAGGGGATTCTTGGCTGTGGTGATGGGGCCAGGATGGACAGGCTATGGATGGGGTACTGCAGCAGGTACAGGCACTCCTAGAGTCTCCTTCACTCCCTATGGGGACCCTGCAGCAACTTAAAGAGTAGATAGCTGGACACAGTTAAGGGGTCTGGGATTAGGAGTGAGGGAAGTCTCCAGCCAGCTTCTCAGAGTCAGGGATACAGAGGGTCACAGGTTGGTCTATTTAGTCATTGTTATGGGAGTCATATGTTTTTTCTTGAGTAAGGAAATCATGGATCAGAGATCATGAATCATGGATCAGAGAGCACCACTGGTCAAACTAATGCCACTTTCCTCACGGAAGGAAAATGACTATATTGACCTAGACACTGTGGGCCACAGAATAGTTTGTAGCCAAAAGAAAGTCACGGGTCAGGAGACAGCAGGAATGCATGGAAGTATTTATCCTGGGAACTAGATCATGTCAAGGGCTTGACCTTGCCCCAAGGGGCCACAGGAACCCAAGGTAGGCTAGGTGGGTGGTTGGTGAGGGGGGCTATGCTGTGACGGGAGAAAGGGACCAGTTATTCTGTGTATTTGGAGTATACAGAAGGTGGATTGCTCCTATCTCATGGAATGGAGCTTTGAGTATTCTTCTATCCACCCTTCCCATCCTTTTTACATGCTGAAGCCCAGACCTCTTCCCAGGAGATAATGCTCAGAGTCCAGGTCATAGCTGCACTTAGAACTATCAGATAACATCCTGAGGCAGGTCTGTATGCCTAGCAGTAGATGGAGAAGATTCTCTGGGGAACAGGGTGGCTCACAAGGACAGTTAGTTATATGGGGGTTGAAAATGAAGGAGTTGGCTGATAGGGGCCAGATGCCACACTCACAGATCACAGTCAGACCTGGAATGGTGGGTGGAGATATGGATTACTGTAAAAGATGTTGCCTAGTGAGAACTTTCTCGAGGATATACTGGGTATAAGGCAACAGGAAATCTGGGAAATGCATTCCCATTTTATTTGCAGGAATAGAAGCATCAGGAACTTTAGCTGGTCTGTTTTCTTGTACCCTGTGGTATGAAAACCCCTTGCCTTGGGACTTTGCTCACTGCCCTGTGGGCTCTGATTGCTTTCTACAACTTTTCATATAGCCTGAACTTAACAGTCACAACCTTGGAGCAGCATTAGCAGTGGGTACAGAGCCATGGGGACTATGGAAGGGAGCTGTGGGGGGAGCCACAGGAGACCATCACTCAGACATGAGATTGTAGGAGACACAATTTACATATTACCCTGTCTCCTACCAGCTACAACAAATCCAGGCCACAGCAAGGAATCCAGGCACAGGAAACCTGACATTGTTCAAGGGGACTGTGAGGCATGGCTGCCATGGCTCCTATGCAAACAACTGTTGAGATCATCCAGTGCTTCCTCATGTGTTTATGTCTATTTGTTACATGTCTGTTCACAGCTGGTAGGGGCAGATAGCCATCCAGGATATTGACATGAAACTCCTACCAGAATGAGGAGTATTGTAGGACTGACCAGGGATCAGTGGGGGGCACCAGTGTGCTGCGAAATGTTTGACAACTGGCTGGGAATCAGGGGGACTGATTTGTGGACTTTATTAATTTCCATGGTGTAAGTAATCCTACTATGACTGATTTCAGTCTATATACCATTTAACAACTAATTTGCAAAATTCTGAAAATTTCACAATTGTTTTTTGTAAGCTTCTTATGTATACCATTGGGTAGTTGTTGTGAGGTAGAGGCAATGAGAGGTTAGGGTCAGAACTCATTGGGTGAGGTATCAGAATTCAGGTTCAAAATCTCTACTCCTTTCCCAATGGATGAAGCTGCAGCTGTTACAAGTGTAGCACTGGTGTCATGGTGTGGGCTAGCTGTGTCCCTCCTGCAGGGTGAGGCGGTAGGCATTGCCTCCCTCCTGGATCAGATCCAGAGTGTTTTCCTTGCACCAGATGCTGTGGGCCTGGATCTTCCCAGAGCTGAAGACATCCTTCATAATGCACAGCAGACCAGGTGAAGGGTCAGGAGACTGGAGGTAGAGCTCAGAGGGTGGGCAGAAAAGGGAGTCAAATGGAACATCTTGTGCTCTTCAGGGAAGGTAAAGTCAGGGCCCAATGGCTGGATGTTCAGAGGGTTCTGGCTGAGGAGGGAATTCATGCAGAGCAAGGGCTGTGGGTGGCAAGGTTGGCACTTCAAAGCCTGGAGGCCAGTGTACCGAAGGTGATAACCCATTTGTCCCCTTCATCTCCCTTGTATCCATGTTCAGTGACTGCTGTGATCCTCATTCTCTGCTGACAATGCGAATATTCAATCTAGTTGCTACCTTAATGTGACCTTTCTATGACTCCCAATATTTGTCCCTCTCTCCCCCTTATAGGAGGGTTCCTGGCCCAGATGGCACTGACAGTTGATATCACTCCAGTTCTGGAGTATCTGTCCAGTGGAGCTTAGGCCCTCAGGACATGTTTTTCCCTGAGTCAGTGACAGGTCCCAGAGGCAGAAGAACAGGCATCATGGACCATGGGCATGATTGGGGTCCTGGCAAGGTAAGATTCAAAACAGTGGGAATTAGGGGCTTGGGGACCCCTCTGGAACAGTGGGAAGTAGAGTTTAGGCTAGAGATTGGCTACACTGTGCTGAAGTAAGATCTCAGTTCTTAAGTCCCTGCCCCTCAAGAACTTAGGCAGTGACAAATGGGTCTTTAGGACCTGGGTAGAGTGGGGGTTCAGGTTCAGATCTGTTCTAGGAATTAATTGTAGATGGTCCAGGTGGCTGTGACAGAGCTGCAGAAGAGCATAGAGATCAAAGTCTGGTTCAGATGACCTGATTCTCAGGGTTAGAGTGCCTCCTGGCACAGAATGAGCAGGCACTGGGCAAGAAAGCAGCTGCCTTGCAGGCCCTGGAGCAGCAGGCAGCACAGCTGCTTGAGCACATGTGGCTGGGTGCCATGCTTATGTCACCTGCCGACTGCTGCCATCTATGGATGCCAGCAAAGGCTCTGGGACCACCTGGGTGACTCAATGAGACTCCATAACGACTCAGGAATCCCTTGAGCTTGAGAAAACAGAGATCCCACTGAGTATGCACTGACCCTGAGTGACCTCTGTATGACCCCTTGATTCCCAGTTTTGGTCATCTGACCTTGAAAGAACAGAGAGATCCTGTAACTCCTTGAGGCCATCTAGTGCCCCTAAGCCTAAAGACCTTTATCTCCAAGTGATCTAAACTTTTTCTTTTTTCAGTTGTGCTGGGGATTGAAACCAGGAACACACTACTACTAGGTTATAGCATCAGCCCTTTTTATTTTATTTTTTTAATTTTTAATTTATTTTTATTTTTTGATATGGGGATTGAACTCAGGGACATTCAACCACTGAGCCACATCCCCAGCCCTATTTTGTATTTATTTAGGGTCTCACTGAGTTGCTTAAGCAACTTGCCACTGCTGAGGCTGGATTTGAACTCCTGATCCTCCTGCCTAAGCCTCTCCAGCTGCTAGGATTACAGGCTGCGCCACCACGCCCAGCCCTTTTTATTTTTTATTTTGATACAGATCTCACTAAATTGCTGAAGCTGGCCTAGAATTTGCAATCCTCCTGCTTCAGCTCCTTGTGGGTCACTGCGTCAGTGATCTAAACTTGTAGTATCTGAGACCCCTTAGGTTAATCACATGACGTAGGTTAATCACGTAACAGTCAGTTTAAGGTGACTGGAGATTCTATTCTGCTGATACCAGAAGTCCAGTAGATTGCCTGCCCCACCCCCACGCTCCTTTGTGAAGTTGAGTGGGTCCCAGAGGAACTTCCAGGTTTACCTCTGCCAGGGGCTGGCAGTTTCGGGCAGTCCTTGCCTTGTCCCAGACAATGCGTTAGATCTGTGGCGGCTCAAAGTAAGCCTGACTCACCCCGAAGACCCTCAGACTACATGGCCAGCACCCCTGCAACCCTCATCCCAGACCCGCCCCCGCCGTGGTCCCAGGGGCCTGGGTGGGGCGCGCGCCTGCCGGTCGCGCGCATTCCAACCCCAAGGTCCAGAGGGCTGGAAAGCCCGGAGCGGATTAACAGCCAAAAAGAAAATCCGGATTTATTATTGGCTTTTCACTCTAGAGTCCGTCACCCTGTGCCCATTTTCGTACTGGGAAACCAAAGCAGCACTTCTGCCTACATGCCACAATGACTAGAGGCAGCAGAGCTACCGGGAGCTGTGTTTAAGGCAGGGTGTGGCCTTCCCCATTTCTCCTCCAGCCCCTGTCCTGTTCAGATCAGGCTGTCCTAAAACTCCCCACAGCCCTGAATTTGGTGCCTTTTTTGCACCCTTCTGTCTCACCACTGATGCTGGAACCCTGGGATCAAACATCTGAGTGATTTCCATGCTGATGCCAATAACAAGGACTACAGGCTGCTTGGCCCTTTATTTCAGATCAGAAACCTCTCATTTGCTTCTACCATTCCTCAACACCCTGCACACTCTTTCTGTGGTGGCCTAAAGCACCAAACCCCCCACCTTCCCTTGGCCCTTGCATAGATTTGGCCTTAGGGGCACAATAAAGATCTGTGGAATCTGATCATCTGATTCCTGGGGGAGTGAGTGGGGGCGGAATGGCTGGGGATGAGAGGTTGGGGTGGGGGGTTTTTCTGTTACGTGTTTTGAGCTTGCCTGGAATCCGCACCATGGTTTCCTTCCTGCCGTGCTTCCCAACTTTGCTCAAAGTCGCTGCCGGACTCCGAGCTGAAGGACCGCTGGACAGACCCTGGGACCGACAGAGGGCCCGGAGGGAAATGCGCCAAAGACCCACACGGGCAGGGTCAGCATGGGACCCCGAAGGGATGAAGTGGGACTATGGCGCAAGACCCTTCATCTTCCCTTTCCCTTGTTTTCCTCCCCCTCAGGATGGAGTGGGCCTCAGGGGACGAAGGGAGGGGCCGGCAGGGACTGGGTGTGCCCTGGGAACTTCGACTGGGCCTGCTTCTAAGTGGTGAGGGGGCTGGGTGAGGACCAAGGGTTGTGGGATGTGATGGTGGGTCTTGGGGTGGCTGTCTCTTGGGAACATGGGATGGGGGTACAGAATAGAAGAACAACAGAACTGGCTGACCTACTGTCTTCAGTGCTGGTGGCCACACTGGCCCAGGCCCTAGCTCTAGATGTGCCTGGCTGTTCAAGAGGAAGCTGCTACCCAGCCACAGGTGACCTGTTGGTGGGCCGTGCTGACAGACTGACTGCCTCATCCACCTGTGGCCTGCATGGTCCTGAACCCTACTGCATTGTCAGTCACCTACAGGTGCTGCTGGGGTCTAGGTGAGAGGCTGGGTCAGGGTGGGGTTCATACTGCCTGAGGAACTGATCCTAACCCTCACTCAACCCAGGATGAGAAGAAGTGTTTCCTGTGTGATTCTCGGCGCCCCTACTCTGCTAGAGACAACCCATATAGCCATCGCATCCAGAATGTGGTCACCAGCTTTGCACCACAGCGCCGGGCAGCCTGGTGGCAATCAGAGAATGGTGAGGCTATGGATGGGGCATGGATTGAGCAAGGCTGCCAACTAGTAGCCTCAAGTCCTTGACCTCCGACTCCTGCCCCAGGTATTCCCAGGGTCACCATCCAGCTGGACCTGGAGGCTGAGTTTCATTTCACGCACCTCATTATGACCTTCAAGGTGCCCAAATCACCCTGCTTGACTCTCCATTGCCCTGGACAGAGCCCCTGATCCTCAGTTTAGTCCTGAGCCCATGTGTTATGCACTGACTGCATGGATGACGCCTTTATTTCCCCATGCTATACATATCTGTGCACTTCCAGGCCTTTGCACATGCTATTTCTGCTGCTCTCATTGCAGGCTGGGTCAGATGCTGTCTTCCTGGGCCCCATGATCCCTGGGGCCTCCCCATTAGAGGTGGCTACCCTCCTTAGTCATTGCCTGTCTTTCATGGTCATCCCTACCTGCCTTTGAACTGCTGGAGGGCAATCTCAGGCTGAGGAGAGCTCTCCATAGCCTGGGCTGGACTTGGGTCTGGTGCCTGCTGATCAGCTATGCCCCCCACCCAGACATTTCGCCCTGCTGCCATGCTGGTGGAGCGCTCAGCCGATTTTGGCCACACCTGGCATGTGTACCGATATTTCTCCTATGACTGTGGGGCTGACTTTCCAGGAGTTCCATTAGCCCCTCCACGGCACTGGGATGATGTAGTCTGTGAGTCCCGCTACTCAGAAATTGAGCCATCCACTGAAGGCGAGGTAAGGGTTAAGATTTTAATTAGGGGTGGGAAGGGAGTGCAATGGGTCTCAGCAAGGTCCTGTATCTCTATGGTCTCTCTGCCTCTCTAGGTTATCTATCGTGTGTTAGACCCTGCCATCCCTATCCTGGATCCCTACAGTTCACGGATTCAGAGTGAGTGCCCCACCCTTTCAGCCTGGCACAGTCCCAGCATCTGGATGAAGATTATCTGGGGCCTCAGTAACTATTTTGGGTGCTTTCTAGGGCAGGTGCCAAGCCTAGTTTAGCTCAGGAAGCAGTCAACCAGAGGTCTCCCAAGGTGACCTTGGCAGCTGCAGCCCCTGGATGAATACAGGGTTTCAAGGGCCAGTCTGGCTAGTTGGCCCCAACACTTTTCCCCTCAGACCTATTGAAGATCACCAACCTGCGGGTGAACCTGACTCGTCTTCACACACTGGGAGACAATCTGCTTGACCCAAGGCGGGAGATCCGAGAGAAGTACTATTATGCCCTGTATGAGCTGGTTGTGCGTGGCAACTGCTTCTGCTATGGACATGCCTCACAGTGTGCACCAGCCCCAGGGGCACCAGCCCATGTTGAGGGCATGGTAAGGAGTTTCAGATAGCTGGGATATAGTTAGGGGAAGGGGCAGGCATGGCCAGACAGGGTTTTTTTTTTTTTTAATATTTATTTTTTAGGGCTGGGGATGTGGCTCAAGCGGTAGCGTGCTTGCCTGGCATGCGCACAGCGCTGGGTTCTATCCTCAGCACCACATACAAATAAAGATGTTGTGTCTGCTGAAAACTAAAAAATAAATATTAAAAAAATTTATTTTTTAGTGTAGTTGGATTCAGTGCCTTTATTTTACTTATTTTTATGTGGTGCTGGGGATCCAACCCAGGGCCTCGTGCATGCTAGGCAAGCGTTCTACCGCTGAGCCACAACTCCAGCCCGCCAGACAGTGTTTTAAAAATATTTTTTTAGTTGTCAATGAGGCCCTTTATTTATTTACTTATTCATATGCAGTGCTCAGAATCAAACCCAGTGCCTCACACATGCTAGACAAGTGCTCTACCACTGAGCTACAATCCCAGCCCCATGGCCAGACAGTTTTGACAATCTATCTGCCCACTTCCATAGGTGCATGGAGCCTGTGTCTGCAAGCACAACACCCGTGGCCTCAACTGTGAGCAGTGTCAGGATTTCTATCATGACCTGCCCTGGCATCCAGCTGAAGATGGCCACAGTCATGCCTGTAAGAGTAAGTGAGACCCTGGTCCCACAGCTCCAGAACTCTGTAGCCTGGCTGTGCCCTGGGTAGAGCCAAGAGCTGATTGGTCAAGCCCTTAATACTCAGGTTATGTCTAAAGGGTATCCAGGCTTAATATCCCTGGTGACCTCTTCAACTCTCCTCCATAATCTGCTTGGGCTAGGGGTCCAGGTTGATGTTGAAGACTTGCAGTCTGTATGCCACGACCATCAAAATCTGGCCTCTGGGAGGAATCTAAGGTGGCACTAGGGTCCCGTCCTCTGTCCCTTACTCTCAGGAGCTGGTCCCTCAAGTGGCCTTTCCCCTTTCCCACAGAGTGCGAGTGTCATGGACACACCCACAGCTGCCACTTTGACATGGCTGTTTACCTAGCATCTGGCAATGTGAGTGGAGGCGTGTGTGATAAGTGTCAGCACAATACAGCTGGGCATCACTGTGAGCTCTGCCGGCCCTTCTTCTATCGTGACCCAACCAAGGATCTGCGGGACCCAGCTGTGTGCCGCTGTGAGGCTGGGATTGGACATGAGGGAGGGGAAGCTGAGCCTGGGGCAGAAACTGGGAGGCCAATTTGCTATCCAGGTTATGGGGAATTGGGGTGGGGGACTTAGTGTGGAACCAGACCAGGGACCTAGGGTGGGGGTTTAGAAGAGGACTTATACTGGACTAATTGGGTTAAGGTGACCTTGTACCTCTTTTTGCTCTCAGCTTGTGATTGTGATCCTATGGGTTCCCAAGATGGTGGTCGCTGTGATTCTCATGATGATCCTGCACTGGGGCTGGTCTCAGGCCAGTGTCGCTGCAAAAAACATGTGGTGGGCACTCGCTGTCAGCAATGCCGTGATGGCTTCTTTGGGCTCAGTGCCAGTGACCCTCTAGGCTGCCAGCGTAAGTGCCTCCTGACTCAGCTGAACCTGAGTACTGCTTCAGCTCCCCAAAGCTCTGATGTGCTTCCTTGCCTGCAGGTTGTCAGTGTAATACACGGGGTACAGTGCCTGGGGGCACCCCTTGTGACTCCAGTAGTGGAACCTGTTTCTGCAAGCGTCTGGTGACTGGACGCGGGTGCCATCGCTGCCTGGTATGACCAGAGGGAGCTGTAGTTCCTGGAGTCCTGAACACAGGACTGAGGTTCTGGGGTCCCCTCAGCCACCAATGTCCATATCCTGGTGGATGAGTACTGAAAACTAAGAGTCCAGTCCTGGATGAGAAGCCTCAAGTCTGGGAGGGCAGGGGTGTGTCCCAGTAGTCTGAAGGCCATGCATTCTCCAAGGGGTGGTAAACACTGAGGAGTATGGTTGGACTCCCCACTGGGTGGCGAGGGGTCTATTTCTGGCTCCCAGCAACCATTTCCTCACAGCCTGGCCACTGGGGCCTGAGCCACGACATACTTGGTTGCCGCCCCTGTGACTGCGATGCAGGTGGTGCCTTGGATCCTCAGTGAGTGCTATAAATGGAGCCTGGGAGGGGGCAGGGAAAAGAGAGGGTATTCTTGAATAACCATAACACCCTTTAGGTGTGATGAGGCCACAGGCCAGTGCCACTGCCGCCAGCACATGGTTGGACGGCGCTGTGAGCAAGTGCAACCTGGTTACTTCCGGCCCTTCCTGGACCATCTAACTTGGGAGGCTGAGGAAGCCCGAGGGCAGGTGGGTAGGAGTGGCTAGAGAGGCTGCATTGAGGATAGTGTCTTGGGAGGGGATAGGGGTGCTATGCAGCCTTGGGTGAGTCCTTGGCCGAAGAAATAGGATTTGGGGCTAGATATGGCAGAAAAGGCAGTGCCTCACCTGAGCCTCCATCCCTGGCTGCATTACCTCTCAGGTGCTGGATATTGTGGAGCGATTGGCAATCACCGGGGAGACTCCATCCTGGACTGGCCCAGGCTTTGTGCAGCTGCGGGAGGGTCAGGTGCTGGAGTTCCTGGTGACTTCTTTGCCAAGGGCCATGGAATATGACCTGCTGCTGCGTTTGGAACCCCAGGTCAGACCCTGTGACAACTGACCTGGAGCTGAACCTCTGGGTATGGGGCATCTCTTCCATCATTACCTTTCCCCAGGTTCCTGAGCAATGGGCAGAGATAGAACTGACTGTGCAACGTCCAGGGCCTGTGTCTGCCCACAGCCCGTGTGGGCATGTGCTGCCCAAGGATGACCGTATCCAAGGGACTTTACAACCAGACGTTAGGTGAGGATACTGATGGTAGCACTCAAAATGGTGGGGGTTTGTGGGGCCAGCCCTTAGATCTTTGAAGGACACCTGGAACACCTGGAAGACCCCACTGCTCATTCATCTGCCTCTTCCTGAGTGCTGTTTGTCAGGCTCTGTTGGACATGGCTCTGGTCATAGGAAGAAAGTAGACAAAACAGCTGGGCACAATGGCTCAGTGGCTCAGGAGGCTGAGACAGGAGGATTGCAAGTTTAAGGCCAGCCTCAACAACTTAATGAGGCCCTGAGTTATTTAGTGAGACCCTGTCTCAAAATAAAAACAAAAAGGGTTGGTGTTGTAGCTCAGGGGTTAATCACCCATGGGTTTAATCCCCAGTACAAAAAAAAAAAAAAAAAAGTAGATCAAATAAAGTCTGCTCTCTGAGGTCTAACAGAGGACAAGGCAATAATTAATTAGAAATCATCCAGTGTCACTATAGGAAGGGCCAATGGTGGTCATGTTGGTTGTGGGGCTGTGGCATCAGAGCACTTTGAACACTAGTCTGGTTAATGTTTTATTATATTTTGGGTAGTATGTATTTCATGTATCTTTTTCACTTTACTTTTTTTTTTTTTTTTTTTTTGGTGCTTGGGATTGAACCCAGGGCCTCATGCATGTCTAGTCCCAAAAGTTAGCAATTTTTTTTCCTTTGCAGTGCTGGGTATTGAACCTAGAGTCTCATGAATGCTAGGCAAGCACTGATCACTGAGCCACATCCCAAACCCTCTTTTTGTACATTTTTTTTTTTAACATTGGGGATTGAATTCAGAGGTGCTTTACCTTAACTAAGCTACATCCCCAGCCCTTTCTGTTTGTTTTTTTTTTTTTTGTACTTGTGTATGGACAACATGCCTTTATTTTACTTATTTTTTTGCAGTGCTAAGGATCAAACCCAGTGCCTCACACATGCTAAGCAGAGCACATGCTAAGCAAGTGCTCTGCCATTGAACTACAGCCCCAGCCCTGTTTTTGTTTTTTGAGATGGGGACTCATTAGGTTGCCCATATTGGTCTTGAACTCACAATCCTCCTGCCTCAGCCACTTGAGTAGCTGAGATTATAGGCATATGCCACCAAACGTGGCTGTTTTTACACTTTTTTTAAAAAAATTATTTTTTAGTTGTAGTTGGATACAATACACTTATTTAATTTTTATGTGGTGCTGAGGATCAAACCCAGGGCCTCGCACATGCTAAGTGAGCACTCTACCACTGACCACAACCCCAGACATCTTTTTACACTTTTGATCATGTAAATATTGGTACATACACAGGAGTAGAAAGAATAGCATAATTAACCTAGTTGTATCCATTATAAACATTTTGCCAACTGTTGCTGGTGTTTAACAAAGATCCCCCTATTTGGGTGCAGTGGCGTACATGTGTAATCCCAGTGACTTGGGAGACTGGGGCAGGAGGACTGAGAATTCCAGGCCAGCCTGGGCAACTTAGTGAGGCCATATCTCAAATAAAATCAAAATGACTGGGATGTGACTCAGTTGTAAAGGACTCTGGATTCAGTCCCCAATAGCTCAGAAAAACAAAACAAAAACCCAAAGATCCTTCTAGTTGTTGAGTGGAAAACAGACTTAAAGGGGTCAAGGTAAGAAGCTAGGAGATATGCTAAAGACTGCTGAGTTGGACAAGTGAAAGTCAATGGTACAAAGGTATAACAGAGAGTGAGGAAAGGGAAGGCTCTAGAGGGTGTAGTAGTAGAGCTGATGTCTTAAATATATAGGGAGGTGAGAGAAGGTGAAAAGGTGACTTCAGGTTTTGGCCTGGGCATTTGGATGGGGGTGGGACTCTTTACTGAGATGGAGACATAGGGAGGAGCAGTTCTGAAATGCTTGGACATGGAGGTGTGTGACTAGATTTCTATGTCTGGAATTACTAGGAGGAGCCAAATTAGAGACCCCTCATAAAGGGGGTCATTCTAGAAATGACCAGAGAAAGAGAAAGAAGACTAGAGCCAAGCTTTGGGGTACTCTAGTGTTAGAGGCTAGTAAAGAAGGAGGAACTAGGGGTCTGGGGGCGGGGACCAAGAGGAGTGTAGGTGGGGACCAAGAAGCTAAGAGAAGGAGCTGGGGATATAGCTCAGTTGATAGAGTGCTTGCCTCCCATGCACAAGGCCCTGGGTTCAATCCCCAGCACTACCACCAAAAAAAAAAAAAAAAAAAAAAAAAGGAAGAAGCTAAGAGAAAAGTGTGTCTAAAGAGGAAGGCACAGTGAGTTCACAACATGCTGATGTGGAGTCAGATAAGAACAGAAGTAGCTGCTGGGTTTAGTTACATGGAGGTCATTCATGACCTTGGCACAGGATGGAGCAGAAGTCTGCTGGAGGAGAAGGCTAGAGAGAGAAGACATTTGCTATAGTGGTCTCTACTTAGGAATTTATTTTTCAAGAAAGCAAAAATGAGCCTGGCGCAGTGACGTATGCCTGTAATCCCAGCATCTTGGGAGGCTGAGGCAGGAGGATCATAAATTCAAAGCCAGCCTTGGCAACAGCAAAGCACTAAGCAACTCAGTGAGACCCTGTCTCTAAATAAAGTACAAAATAGGGTTGGGGATGTGGCTCAGTGGTCAAGTGTCTCTGAATTCAATCCCCAGTACCACCCCCCCCCAAAAAAAAAAAAAAAAAAAAGAAAGCAAAAGTGAGGGGGAAAGCCAGGCACAGTGGCACATGCCTGCAATTCCAGAGGCTTGGGAGGCTTAGGCAGAGGATTTTGAGTTCAAAAGCAGTCTCAGAAACTTAATGAGACCCTAAGCAACTCAGCAAGACCTGGTCTCTATATAAGATATCAAGAAGGGCTGGGGATGTGGCTCAGTAGGTTCAATCCCTGGTACCAAAAACAAAAATAAAAAAAAAATTGAGGTGGAAACTAGGAGAAGACTTAAGGTATTGAAAACGAATTTCAGGGTGGACGCAGCCGAGAAAGCATCATTAAAGTCTCTCTTCCTGCTGCCGTCATGTCTAAATCAGAGTCCCCTAAAGAGCCCGAACAGCTGCGGAAGCTATTCATCGGAGGGCTGAGCTTTGAAACAACTGATTAGAGTCTGAGAAGCCATTTTGAGCAATGGGGAACACTCACGGACTGTGTGGTTATGAGAGATCCAAACATCAAGTGCTCCAGAGGTTTTGGGTTTGTCACTTATGCCACTGTGGAGGAAGTGGATGCAGCCATGAATGCAAGACCACACAAAGTGGATGGAAAAGTAGTGGAACCAACGAGATCTGTCTCGAGAAGATTCTCAAAGACAGGGGCCCACTTAACAAAAAGATCTTTGTTGGTGGCATTAAAGAAGACACTGAAGAACATCACCTACGAGATTATTTTGAACAGTATGGGAAAATTGAAGTTATTGAAATCATAACTGACCAAGGCAGTGGAAAGAAAAGGGGTTTTGCTTTTGTAACTTTTGATGACCATGACTCTGTGGACAACATTGTCATTCAGAAATACCATACTGTGAATGGCCACAACTGTGAAGTGAGGAAAGCTCTGTCAGAGCAAGAGATGGCTATTGCCTCATCTAGCCAAAGAGGTCGAAGTGGTTCTGGAAACTTTGGTGGTGGTCATGGAGGTGGTTTTGGTTGAAATGACAGTTTCGGTCATGGAGGGAACTTCAGTGGTCATGGTGGCTTTGGTGGCAGTCGTGGTGGTGGTGGATATGGTGGCAGTGCGGGGATGGCTACAATGGATTTGGTAATGATGGAAGCAATTTTGGAGGTGGTGGAAGCTACAATGATTTTGGCAGTTACAACAATCAGTCATCAAATTTTGGACCCATGAAGGGTGGAAACTTTGGAGGCAGAAGCTCTGAACCTTACAGTGGTGGAGGCCAATATTTTGCCAAACCACGAAACCAAGATGGCTATGGTGGTTCCAGCAGCAGCAGTAGCTATGGCAGTGGCAGAAGGTTTTAATACTGCCAGGAAACAAAGCTTAGCAGGAGAGGAGAGCCAGAGAAGTGCCAGGGAAGCTACAGGTTACAACAGATTTGTGAACTCAGCCAAGCACATTGGTGGCAGGGCCTAGCTGCTACAAAGAAGACATGGTTTAGACAATACTCATGTGTATGGGCAAAAAAACTCGAGGACTGCATTTGTGACTAATTGTATAACAGGTTATTTTAGTTTCTGTTCTGTGGAAAGTGTAAAGCATTCCAACAAAGGGTTTTAATGTAGACTTTTTTTTTTTTTTTTGCACTCATGCTGTTGATTGCTAAATGTAATAGTCTGATCATGACGCTGAATAAATGTGTCTTTAAAAAAAAAAAAGAATTTCAGTGAGATAAAAGAACCAAAGGATGATGGGAATGACCTGGAACACAGAGAGAAAGTGATGTAGTCTTACTGAAAATGAGCAGAGGTTATAGGTTGTAGGTCAGGGTAAGCAGAAGATCAAAGTAGTTGTTGAAGAAAAATTGGCAAGTTTTTATGCTGGGGAAATGCTGTGGAGTGGGGAAAGGCTGTATGAGTGTTTCCAATGAGCTTGTCTGCCCAGGTGTAGGATTCTAGAGAGCCATGTTTATCGGAATCCTCTGTACAGATCTCTGAGGTATCCAGCAGCTGTCTGCTGGCCTGGTGTAACCTGGCCCAGTCCAGCCCAGCCCAGCCTGTCTCACCCATAGTCTCTGCCTTGGCCAAGGTTTGGTTGCTGCAAATGGGGTGTGAGAGGTCCAGAATGATGGATATGAGGATCAAGGATAACCTCCTATCTTATTCCTGCTTTCCTCCAGGTACCTGATGCTTCCTAGACCTATTTGCCTTGAGCCTGGCACCTCTTACAAATTGCATCTGAAGCTGTTACGAACAGGAGGAAGCACCCAGCCTGAGACCTCCTACTCTGGACCTGACCTACTCATTGACTCGGTGAACTCTTGCCCATACCAGCCAAGATGGCAGGGTCTGTGGGATGGGTCTTGTGGTGGTGGTGGTGGTGGAAATGAGAGGTTTGTGACAGAAGAAGCAGGCTCATGGTGGTATCAGGGCTAACAAGCCCATGGCACTACTCTGAAAGTTCCAATGTGGTCCTTGATGTGAGTTATACTCTTGTTCATCTCTTTAGCTGGTGCTGCTGCCCCGTGTCCTGGTGCTAGAAATATTCAGTGGGGGTGATGCTGCTGCCCTGGAGCGCCGTGCCACCTTTGAACGCTACCGATGTCATGAAGAAGGTCTGGTGCCTGGCAAGGTCCCTCCTTCCGAGGCCTGTGCCCCCCTCCTCATTAGCCTGTCTACTCTGATATACAACGGTGCCCTGCGTGAGTACCCGTGACATGGGTCGGTGGGGCAGAAGTGGAGGCCCAGCTTGATTTGCACCCCTGTCCCACAGCTTGTCAGTGTGACCCTCAAGGTTCACTGAGTTCTGAGTGCAACCCTCATGGTGGCCAGTGCCAATGCAAACCTGGAGTGGCTGGACGCCGCTGTGACCTCTGTGCCACTGGCTACTATGGCTTTGGCCCCATCGGCTGTCAAGGTACTTGCCTCCCCTTGTTCCCTTCTATTCTTTTCTCTCCTTCCCACTACTGTTCTCCCTCCTCCATCTGGCTCTGCTTCCTTCCTCTAACTCTGCCTTGGACCCCATACTAAATCTTAGCCCTGAGTCACTTACAGTTCTCTTCCATTCCCTGACCTTCCCACCCTGATCCAACACCCCTTAGGCCCTTTCCCTCAGTACAGACTTTGCACTGCCCACAGCCTGCCAGTGCAGTCCTGAAGGGGCGCTCAGCAGCCTATGTGAAGGAACTAGTGGGCAATGTCCCTGCCGCACTGGTGCCTTTGGGCTTCGTTGTGACCACTGCCAGCGTGGCCAGTGGGGATTTCCTAGCTGCCGGCCATGTGTCTGCAATGGGCATGCTGATGAATGTGACACCCACACAGGCACTTGCCTGGGCTGCCGTGATCACACAGTGGGTGAACACTGTGAAAGGTGAGCCTGGAGAGTCTATGAGTAGGTTGGTGGGTAGGAAGGCTGCCTGGGGATGACCCATTTCTTTCTTTACTTCCCTACAGGTGCATTGCTGGCTTCCATGGGGATCCACGGCTGCCATATGGGGGCCAGTGCCGGCCCTGTCCCTGCCCTGAAGGCCCTGGAAGCCAAAGGCACTTTGCTACTTCTTGCCACCGGGATGGCTACTCCCAGCACATTGTGTGCCACTGCCAGTTAGGCTACACAGGTAAGTGGGTAGGGGGCAGGCATGGGATCAGTGTGAAGTGGCTGGGCTGAGCACTCATGGTTTCCCCTTGACTGTGGGCAGGGCCACGGTGCGAAGCTTGTGCCCCTGGGCACTTTGGGGATCCATCAAGGCCAGGTGGCAGATGCCAACCATGTGAGTGCAGTGGGAACATTGACCCTATGGACCCTGATGCTTGTGACCCCCACACGGGGCAATGTGTGCGCTGTTTACACAACACAGAAGGGCCACAGTGTGCCCACTGCAAGCCTGGCTTCCATGGTCAGGCTGCCCGACAGAGTTGTCATCGTGAGTATATACATGGGAAGGAATAGTGGGGGTGGGGTTCTACTGTTTGAGCTCTCCTTGATATTGTGCTCATCTTGCTGGCACAGGCTGCACCTGCAACCCACTAGGCACAGATCCCCAGCATTGCCCATCCACTGACCAGTGCCATTGTGATCCAAGCAGTGGGCAGTGTCCATGTCTCCCCAATGTCCAAGGCCTTAGCTGTGACCACTGTGCCCCCAACTTTTGGAACCTTACTAGTAGCCACGGCTGCCAGCCTTGTGCCTGCCACCTAAGCCGAGCCAGAGGCCCCACCTGCAATCAGGTATGGAACCCTTCTGTAGATCTCTGGGTAGATGGTCCCTGCTGTCTGCCTCATCTCAGGGGCTCAGCCTCTGATGGAGACTCTGACTCCTGCTCTGTTTCCACCCTAGTTCACAGGGCAGTGCCACTGTCGTGCTGGCTTTGGTGGGCAGACTTGTTCAGAGTGCCAAGAACTCCACTGGGGAGACCCTGGGTTGCAGTGCCGTGGTGAGGTGGTTGGGGAGCCAGGGTGGATGGAGGACTTTCTAGGATGCTCCACAGGGGCCCTAACTCTGGGTTCTGCCTTTTCCTGCAGCCTGTGATTGTGACCCTCGTGGAATAGACACACCTCAGTGTCACCGCTCCACAGGCCATTGTAGCTGCCGCCCAGGCGTGTCTGGTGTGCGCTGTGATCAGTGTGCCCGGGGCTTTTCTGGTGTCTTTCCTTCATGCCACCCTTGCCATGCATGCTTTGGGGATTGGGACCGTGTGGTACAGGACTTGGCTGCCCGTACACGGCGCCTGGAGCAGTGGGCACAGGAACTCCAGCAGACCGGTGTGCTGGGTGCCTTTGAGAGCAGCTTTTGGCACATGCAGGAGAAGCTGGGCATGGTGCAGGCCATTGTGGGTGCCCACAACACCTCAGCTGCCTCTTCTATGCAGCTTGTGGAGGCCACAGAGGAGCTGCGGTGCGGATGAGTTAGAGGATACATGGTGGGATGGGGCAAAGGTATAGTGCACCAGGCTGAAGCCTCTCTAAACAGACATCCATTGATGCAGGCATGAAATTGGGGAGGCCACTGAGCACCTGACTCAGCTGGAGGCCAAGTTGACAGATGTGCAGGATGAGAACTTCAATGCCAACAATGAACTCAGTGGTCTAGAGCGAGATGGACTTGCACTTAATCTCACACTACGTCAGCTTCACCAGCATCTGGACCTGCTCAAGCATTCAAACTTCTTAGGTAAGTAGTTGGTCAACTAGGCAGGAGGGCCAGGGTTGATATTCAGCTGACTGCCTGCCTCTGCCCAACTTAGGTGCCTATGACAGCATCCACCATGCCTATATCCAGTCTGTAGAGGCAGAACGTCGTGCTAATACCTCAGCCCTGCTAGTGCCTAGCTCTGTGAGCAACTCAGCAGATACCCGGCATCAGACAGAAGTGCTAATGGATGGCCAGAGGGAAGACTTCAACCAAAAACATCTGGCCAACCAGCGAGCACTGGGCAAACTCTCTGACCATGCTCGCACCCTGAGCTTGACTGTCATAAATGAACTGGTGAGATGCAAGTCAGGTGGGGTGATAGGTAAGTATGGATATTCTCACAGAGCCCTAACTTTTTCTATGTCTGGCAGGTGTGTGGGGCCCCAGGGGATGCCCCTTGTGTTACCAGCCCTTGTGGGGGTGCCGGCTGCCGGGATGAGGATGGGCAGCTCCGCTGTGGGGGTCTTGGCTGCAGCGGGGCTGCAGCCACAGCAGACCTAGCATTGGGCCGGGCCCGGCACACACAGGCAGAGCTACAGCGTGCACTAGTAGAAGGTGATGGCATCCTCAGCCGAGTGGCTGAGACTCGACGGCAGGCAGGTGAGGCACAGCAGCGGGCCCAGGAGGCCCTGGACAAGGCTAATGCTTCCAGGGGACAGGTGGAACAGGCCAACCAGGAACTTCGAGAACTTATCCAGAGTGTAAAAGACTTTCTTAGCCGTAAGTCTCCCCTGAGTCTATGTTCTTTTTAGGTTTAATGTGGGTCTCAGGGCTTGTAGTTGTCTTGTATCTGACCCCATGTCCAGCCTCTAAATCATTGCCCATATGTGATCCTTCAGTCCATGTCCCTGGGTCTGTGCCCTTTGTATAGTCCCCATCCCTGTGCTTACATCCTTATACCTATTAACAAATTCCTATTTCATGTATGATCCAGAGTCCACACCAAGATTATGTCCCCATATTCATGCTGAAGAATCTGTCTTTAAGCTTTTGTCTGTGTCCCTATAGAGGAGGGTGCTGATCCTGATAGCATTGAGATGGTGGCTACACAAGTACTGGAGCTGTCTATCCCAGCTTCACCAGATCAGATCCAGCACCTGGCAGGTGCGATTGCGGAACGGGTTAGAAGCCTGGCAGATGTAGACACAATCCTGGCACGTACTGTGGGGGATGTGCGTCGGACTGAGCAGTTACTGCAGGATGCACAGCGGGCAAGGTCTGACCCCAATCCTGATCCCTATCCCTGACATGGGATTCTGATACCTTCAAGCCCTGATTCCCCCTTTTCCCAAGGAGCTGGGCTGAAGTTGAGAAACAGAAGGCAGAAACAGTACAGGCAGCACTGGAAGAGGCTCAGCGGGCACAGGGTGCTGCCCAGGGTGCCATCCAGAGAGCAGTGGCTGACACACAGCATACAGAGCAGACTCTGCACCAGGTGTAGTCTCCCTAGGACATCAGAGGGGCAAGATTATGGGCATGTACCATAGATCTGTTTAACTCTGGGCCTATTCATGGCAGGTACAGGAAAGAATGGCAGGTGCAGAGCAGGCACTGAGCTCTGCAGGTGAGCGGGCTCAGCAACTAGATGCTCTCCTGGAGGCTCTGAAACTGAAACGGGCAGGAAATAGTCTGGCAGCTTCTACAGCCGAAGAAACAGCAGGCAGTGCCCAGAGCCGTGCTTGGGAGGCTGAGCAGGTAGGCTGAGACAACCTGCTGAAGAAGGTAGGGATGATGGTTGAGCCTCTACTGGGCTAGCTTATCAATGCTGCCTTCTACATCAACAGCTGCTGCAGGGCCCAGTGGGTGATCAATACCAAACTGTGAGGGCCCTGGCTGAGCGCAAGGCCCAGGGTGTGCTGGCTGCACAGGCCAGGGCAGAACAACTGCGAGAAGAGGCTCGGGGCCTGTTGCAGGCTGCTCAGGACAAGTTGCAGCGACTACAGGGTGAGAAGTGTGGCAGGGAGGAACCAAAGAGGTGGGACTGTGGGAAAAGGACCCCTAAATTGATACATGCCCCTCCTAGAACTGGAGGGCACCTATGAAGAGAACGAACGTGCACTGGAGGGCAAGGCTGCCCAGCTGGACGGGCTGGAGGCCAGGATGCGCAGCGTGCTTCAAGCCATCAATCTGCAGGTCCAGATCTACAACACTTGCCAGTGACCCCTTGTCTAGAGCCTATCCCAGTCCCCAGCCTCGCTCTGCACGCCTTCACATTAAAGAGCTCTCAGCCTGTCAGGGCTCCCAATAAACCAGTGTGAACCCTCACAGTGTTGTCTGGACTCTGTTTTGGGATGGGCGGGATCTGCGCAGAACCTCCACAGGACCACTGGCTCTGCCTAAGCATTGGAACCCTCCTCCTCCGCTAGGACCCGCCCCGGAGCTTCCAGTTGTCGCGAGCCCTCTCCCGCCGGAAGTGCGTCACCAGTTCGGCGCTCCGCCTCTTGCGGCCGTAACTAAAAGTCGAAACAAAACCAGCTGCTAAGGCGGCGGCCGCGGGGCCGGGACGGGGGAGGGGCGCGCCGGAACCGGAACCGACCTGACGCCGGAACCGGAATCGAGAGCGGGTTGCCAGGGCCCGAAGAGGGCTGGCGGCGGTGGTGTAGCTCGGTGAGTGGGGCGGGCCGCAACTCGCCAGTTTGGTCGCAGCGGAGAGGCCGCTGTGCTGGCCCCCGGCGGCCTGTTCAAGGTCATGGGCTGTGCCAGCCCTGATTTCTGAGCCCCGCGGAGTGCCGGGACTACTGATGCCGGCGGAGCCGTTACATTTCGTCCGTGGCCGGCCTCCCTCCACAAAGAAGATTAGCGGAGAGTTAGGGTGGCTTCCTGGAGGAGGTGGTGGCAGTGGGGTTTCGAAGATTGGAGCTGGGTCGCGGCCCTGTTGGGGCGCTGGTCTGTGGTCAGTAGCTCTGCGCAGCCCTGTAAGGCCAGCTCGGGTCTCTAGGCAGCTCTATTCCCGCCTCGACGGCTCTGGAGCCTAGTGGGAGGTTAGCGACCCTCTACTTGGGCCTTGGATATAAGGAGGCGGAAGGAGGTGTACGCTCTCCAAATCTGGACCTGCCTCATACCATTGCCACATTTTGCCTATTGAAGAGTATCTTACCACCTCCAGTTCCCAGCCCCTCCCCCACAGTAACAGACTAGTCACTGTCTTGCTACTTGCTTAGGCCGGTCATGACCCTTCCAGGGATCCAAGATTCATGGTTCTTCCCCGCCCTTGTTTTAGTATCTGGATTTGATAACTTCATTTTGGATGGATATGTGGCCCAGAATCCACTGAAAGGTCTGCTAGAAATTGGGTAGAAGGTCTCTGTGGCTTAGAGCTGATAAGTGAAGGGACTTGGGTAGGAACATGATGATGTTCTTATTTCAAGCTGGATGCCCATCATGCCTTAGCACTGGAGTTAGCCCATCTCTGCAGTTGAGAAGAGGAATCCCTTTGGGGATGGGGAAAGACCAAGTAATAAAACAACCACTTTCACAACAAAGGTGGAGCTGACAGGAGGCAGGTGGGGCACCTTAGCACCAGGACCTTTTCTGAGTAGTGGCTGCACTGGGCTAGACCTACTTTCAGTTACAGAGCCTGGGCTTCCTGCTGCTTGATGGTCTCTGCCTTTTCTGCCTTCCTCCTACACCTTCTACTTCTCCAGTGGTGACTAAGCAGCAAGTGAGAGTGAAGAAAAAGGGAGCACCCTACTTAGAGCGCCAGCCAGGCCCGTGGGCTGGAGCCATGGCTCCTGTCCAGAGGAGGATCCTGGTCCCAGGCCATGACTGCTTTGACCTGGCACCTCCTTGTGAGGCTTCCAACTTTGTGGGTCTTTATGGCAGGTATATAGGAGCCTTGGCCAGAAGTGATTGCTGCTACTTGCATTATTTATTCTCTCTTCAGAATAGTCTGAGAGTATCCAGGGTTACTTTAAGTGGTAAGGAGATATTAGAGTTAGGAGTGTCCTGGGTTGCTAATCCCTGGCTATAGTCAAGGAGCATGTTGTTGGGCCTTGACAGAGATGATTGATCTTTTTTCATTAGGCTGTTGGTTCCTTGTTGGAGAATTTGGCCACAAAGAGTTGCCAAAATAGCTGGGCCAGGAAGAAAGCGCCGCAGCCCTGACCCAGACGCTGTTGCCGACCCCGGGACACTCTGGCTGTCAACCAAGCGGCTCAGAATGTCTGGCGGGGCCAGTGCCACGGGCCCAAGGAGAGGGCCCCCAGGACTGGAGGAGGCCACTAGTAAGAAGAAGCAGAAGGATAGAGCAAACCAGGAGAGCAAGGATGGAGACCCTAGGAGAGGTGGGAATGGCATTCCCAGAGTGTTCATGGCCTCCTTCCTTCCCTCTTACTGGGCACACAGATTGGGGGTTGGGAGGTGACTGTTTTGCTGCTTTGTCTTGGTCTGATACTCAGAGAAGGCCCCATACCAGCCTGAGTAAAGCTCTTGCTTTGAGCCTGGGGTCCTTGATTAAGATCCAGAAAATGGTGTCTTGATGTGGTAGGGTCTTTGGGACTGGCTCCTCATCATTTCCTCTCTGTTCTTTATTTTGTTGTCAGGGTCAGTGCCCAATCCACAAGAGGAGCATACCAAAGAGGGTAAGTAATGAATGGGACTTTTGAATACTAAGGGAGGAGATGGAGTACTGGGAATTTAGCTCCCATCTGGAGAAGTCCCATTTCGGTTGGATCTGTTATCAGCAGCTTGTGAATTCCTTGTGATCTTTTATCATTCCCCTTACAGAGTTGTTGCTTGATTGGGGACAGAATGAAAATGAGGTAATTGTCAAGCTGCGTGTGGGAGCAGGACCCTTGCGGCTGGAGGAGGTGGATACTGTTTTCACAGACACCAACTGTGTGGTGCGGCTTCCAGGTGTGTCCATCTGCCTTGACCACAATAGCGTATTTGAATTCTTTGATATCCTCCACCCCACATCACTGCTGCTACTTTGTCTGTAGGTGGTCGGCAGTGGGGTGGTGTCCTTTATGCTGAAATAGAAAGTTCTTGCGCCAAAGTTCAGGCCCGTAAGGGTGGAGTCCTACAGCTGGCATTACCCAAGAAGGTGCCTCTGCTCACGTGGCCCTCTCTCCTGGTAAGTTCCAGTAAAGGGAAGGGTGGGGATACACAGTGCAGTCTTCAGGGCCTCACTATTATATTTTTGGCAGAAGAAACCTCTAGGGACCCAGGAGCTGGTGCCCAGGCTGCGGTGCCAGGAGAATGGGCAGGAACTGTCTCCCATTGCCCTGGACCCAGGCCCTGAGCCCCGCCGGGCTAAGCAGGAGGCCCGGAACCAGAAGCGGGCCCAGGGCCGTGGTGAGGTAGGCTCAGGGGCTGGCCCCGGGGCCCAGGCAGGGCCCAGCGCCAAGAGGGCTGTACATCTCTGCAGAGGGCCAGAGGGGGAAGGGTCCAGGGATGGCCCTGGACCCCAGGGTGATGCTCCACCCTTCCTGGCTGATCCAGCCCCCCAGGTGAGAACTAGGTGCCTGTTTGGGTCTTAGGAGATGGGGGGAAGGAGTATGGATTGGAGTGGGGGCCACCTGTTGGACCTAGGGCTGATCCTGCCCACAATCTTGCTACAAATAGGTTGAGGCTGAAGAACAGCTCTGTGTACCACCACTGAATCCGCAAACCTGCCTCCTAGGCTCAGAGAAGAATTTAGCCCTTTTGGCAGGAGAGAAGTCAGTGTCCCCCAGGAATGACCCAGTCTCCCCAGCAGTGGCCCAGATCAGAGACCCTGGGAAAGATGACCTTGTCAAAGAAGAGATGACAGTAGCAACAGATGCCGCAACGTTGGTGGATGGTAAAGGTGGGGCTGGGGATGGGCAGGCAGAACCCCAATTGGGTTGCAGGATTAATGGGCTGTTAGGGAGTAGAGAAGCCATAGACTGGAACCTATCCTGGGTGGTACTGAGCCATGGTCTCAACATAGAGCCTGAGTCCATGGTGAACCTGGCATTTGTCAAGAATGACTCATATGAGAAGGGCCCGGATTCAGTGGTGGTGCACGTGTACGTGAAGGAGATCCACAGGGATACCTCTCGAGTACTTTTCCGTGAACAGGACTTCACACTCATCTTCCAGACCAGGTTGGTGGTGGGCAGGAGCCGGGGCAGATGGTATGCCTCGAATGGGACCATATGCCTCATGCTTTTTCGTTTTTATTGTTCCTTTTGCCCTGCATTTGCAGGGATGGAAACTTCTTGAGGCTGCATCCGGGCTGTGGGCCCCACACCATCTTCCGTTGGCAGGTGAAGCTCAGGTGGGTGGTGCCCAGCTCCACTACTGTGCCTGTCCCACCTGGGGCTCCTTCCTCCTGGTCTGTCTAACCTGATACTTTCTCTACCTAAGTTCCTGAGCTCAGCCTTTTCCTGCAGGAACCTGATTGAGCCAGAACATTGCACCTTCTGTTTCACGGCCTCTCGCATCGACATCTGCCTCCATAAGCGTCAGAGTCAGCGCTGGGGGGGGCTGGAGGCCCCAGCTGCACGAGGTCTGCACACGAGCTCCCTTCATTGCCTAACCCTGTGTGACTGTGACCCCCATCCCTGCCACATGCTGCTAACCACCAGCCCCCTCATTCCCCCTTTTTAAGGTGCAGTGGGTGGTGCAAAGGTTGCCGTGCCGACAGGTCCAACACCTCTGGATTCAACCCCTCCGGGAGGTACCCCTCACCCCATGACAGGCCAGGAGGAAGCCCGGGCTATGGAGAAAGATAAATCCAAGGCTCGATCCGAGGACACAGGGCTGGATGGTGTGGTGACCCGTACAACCTTGGAGCATGTTGTCCCAAAGCCAGAGCCACACCTGGCCTCGGTGAGAATCTTGGGTTGGGAAGGGCCAAGAATGGAGGCTGAAGAGCCTCAGGGATGATCTCTCATGGCCCATTTGCTCCCACAGCCCAAGCCCACATGTATGGTACCTCCAATGCCCCACAGCCCTGTGAGTGGAGATAGTGTGGAGGAGGAGGAGGAGGAAGAGAAGAAGGTGTGTCTGCCAGGTTTCACTGGCCTTGTCAACTTAGGCAACACTTGCTTCATGAACAGTGTCATTCAGTCTCTTTCCAACACTCGGGAACTTCGGGACTTCTTCCATGGTGAGAACAGGGCCATGAGCCTGAGGTATGGGCAGAAGGGGTACCTTTATTCCTCACTTCTTTTTTTGCCTTCCTAGACCGTTCCTTTGAGGCAGAGATCAACTACAACAACCCACTGGGGACTGGTGGACGTCTGGCCATTGGCTTTGCTGTGTTGCTCCGGGCCCTGTGGAAGGGCACTCACCATGCCTTTCAGCCTTCCAAGTTGAAGGTGATCTGTGGCCATTCTCACCCTTGGTTGGAGAGGGTGGGGAGGATCAACCAACTGTGAGTGCAGTGGGTGCTAAAGTTTTACACTCATACCTTGGCCCCTGCATCCAGGCCATTGTGGCAAGCAAGGCCAGCCAGTTCACAGGCTATGCCCAGCACGATGCCCAGGAGTTCATGGCTTTCCTGCTGGATGGGCTACATGAGGACCTGAATCGAATCCAGAACAAGCCATACACGGAAACCGTGGACTCGGATGGACGGCCTGATGAGGTGGGGGGGGGTGGAGGAGGTCAGAGGGTAGATATGCCTCATATGCATCCTAGCTCCTAGGTTTCCTCAGTTCTTACCACTCTCCTCCTCAGGTGGTGGCTGAGGAAGCATGGCAGCGGCACAAGATGAGGAACGATTCTTTCATTGTGGACCTATTTCAGGGCCAGTACAAGTCGAAGCTGGTGTGCCCTGTATGTGCCAAGGTGTGATGGGCTGCCTTGGGAAGAGGCCCTCTAGTTAGGCTCAGCTTGACTAGTTAAATTTGATTCAGAGACATCTGCATTTTCAGGTGCTACAGGGTAAAATTGGGGCAAGGAAGCTACAGGGAGGCCTTAGATTCCTCTGTGGGCTAAAGAAGTCAGGCAAGGTAGGCTTCCTGACTGAGACAAGAGAGATGTTTGAAGTCAGTTTGGTGTGACAGAGGTACGGTATGACAGAGTTGTGCGTAACATAGAAAGGCATGTGATGCTGGGTATGATGGTGCACGTGTTTATTCCTGCAACTTTGGAGACAGGAAGATTTCAAATTCAAGAGTAGCCTTGGCGATTTAGCAAGACTGTCTCAAAAAGTAAAAATAAAAGTGGCTGGAGATATTGCTAAATGGTAAAGCACTATGTTCATTCCCCAATATCACAACACACACACACACACACACACACACACACACGGAAAGGTGTGTGGGATTCAGGTAAAGGGAAAATCAGGAAAATGGCTAAGCTACCATAAAAGGGGAATTTTGTCAGAAATGGGAAAGTGGGATTTTTCTTTCCTGGTGGACCTTCCTGCTGCATCTAGTGTTGAGTCTGAGAGTTTGCTGATTGGCAGTGAGGGCCCTGAGAGCCATCAGAGGGCCTTTGTTAGGATCTGGGCACCAACATCTTGTCTCTTTGCAGCCACCCAAATGCCACTTCTGTATCCACAGGTCTCCATCACATTTGACCCGTTCCTTTATCTGCCGGTGCCCTTGCCACAAAAACAAAAGGTTCTCCCTGTCTTTTATTTTGCTCGAGAGCCACATAGCAAGCCTATCAAGGTGAGGAGTAAGCCCCTATTCTATGCTATTCCAGAGAACTGGCCCACCTTTCCCATTGACACACCTTCCCCATTGTTGCCACAGTTCCTGGTGAGTGTTAGCAAGGAAAATTCCAGTGTGAGTGAAGTTTTGGATTCCCTCTCTCAGAGTGTCCATGTGAAACCTGAGAACCTGCGTCTGGCTGAGGTAAATCTGTTTTTCCCCAGGCTCATACATATATGGATGTGCATTGTGTACTTACAGCATAGACAGTTGTCTAGTCACTTGCATCTGTACATACACATGTGAGTGTACATGTTCAGGTATTGGGTAGAGGTGCCCTCAGTTCCTGGTCATCCAGGTTTACTAACCTTTTCTGTGGTGGACCCTAGTGCCTTTCCTGCTTTAGATAAGAAGCTTAAGCTGCAGGATTGTCCTACTATTTGATGTGGTTCTCCATCCAGTTGCTGTTTCATTTTATCCCAGATCCTCCCCAAAATTCCTTCCCTTTAGCCTAGCAGTGCTATTTGTGTCAGGGACCTAAGGGTGGGGAGGAGGATCCTCAAATTTGGCCTCTCCATGATAATGTGTTGTAGTCTTAGCAGGACCTCACTAGTTATAGCAGGATCGAGGCCTTCAATGTGGAGAGCCAGTGTAGGGGATCCCTGCCCATGACTTTTTCTTTCAGCACCTATACTGTGGGCCCTGAGACTGGTGCCAACACAGGTGTATACCTCTTTTGGCTCATAAACCAAGTTGTAGACTCAAGTCCTGGGCAGTCTTTCTGCTCTGGGTCACGGCTAGGGAAAGGGGTTATCCTCACACGGGATCTGTGTCCTTTGTCCCCAGGTAATTAAGAATCGCTTCCATCGTATATTCCTGCCCTCTCACTCATTGGACACTGTGTCCCCATCTGACATGCTTCTCTGCTTTGAGCTGCTGTCCCCAGAGTTAGCTAAGGAACGGGTAGTGGTGCTAGAAGTACAACAGGTGAGTTGAGGGTCAACCTGACGGCACAGGGCCCTGGTGGTAGGGGCACTCCTTTCTGACTTTGCTGAGCCAGACAACCCATGTTAGCGCCCCCAGGTGCCCAGCGTCCCTATCTCCAAGTGTGCCGCCTGCCAGCGGAAGCAGCAGTCAGAGGATGAAAAACTGAAGCGATGTACCCGGTGCTACCGTGTGGGCTACTGCAACCAGTGAGGAACCCAGTGGTTTTCCCTGACTCTTCCTCTCCATCTTCCACACAAAGACACCACATATAGTTTAAGCCCTCCACCTGTTACCCTACTTTACCAGACCCTGGGGGAGGCAGACTGGCATACCTAATTTCCAGGGCTTCAGACTAGCCCCAATATATAGTTGTAGGAGATGGAGTAAAGCCTTATTCTTATCTTCCCTTCCCTTCTAGGCTCTGTCAGAAAACCCATTGGCCTGACCATAAGGGTCTCTGCCGCCCTGAGAACATTGGTTACCCCTTCCTGGTCAGTGTACCTGCCTCACGCCTCACTTATGCCCGTCTTGCTCAGCTGCTAGAGGGTTATGCCCGGTGAGTGCCCAGAGGTTAAACTAGGATGGGATGGATGAGGAGAAATGATATTCAGAGGCACCAGATGGGTTGGTGAGGACTTTTCCTTGCCTTACTATCTATTGCCAGGTACTCTGTGAGTGTATTCCAGCCACCCTTCCAGCCTGGTCGCATGGCCTTGGAGTCTCAGAGCCCTGGCTGTACCACACTGCTCTCCAATAGCTCCCTGGAGGCTGGGGACAGCGAGAAGGACTCCACTCAGCCTCCTGAGCTCCAGCTGGTGACCTCTGTGGCTGAAGGGGATATGGGGGTCCCCCAGGTGTGGGCATCTCCTGACCGGTGCCCTGTGCCTAGCACCAGTGGAATTTCTTCTGAGATGCTGACTAGTGGGCCTATTGAGGGTACTTCTTTGCCTCCTGTCGAGAGGGTGTCCCGGCCTGAAGGTAAGATCCAGTTAAGGGCTCCAAGCACTGTGATGGGAGATTGGGGGAAGATTGTTTAGAGCCTGGTGGGCAAGGGAGCTCTGACTATCATGTTCTCTCATAGCTGCTGTGCCAGGATACCAACATCCAAGTGAAGCCATAAATGCCCACACACCCCAGTTCTTCATCTATAAAATTGATGCATCTAACCGAGAGCAGCGGCTAGAGGATAAAGGTGTTTGAAGCTGTGGGAGGAAGCCATGAGGATAAGGGTTGAAGTGGCTGTTCTCCATAGCTTCATGACTCCTATTCCTGTTTATCTACAGGGGAGACCCCACTGGAGTTGGGTGATGACTGTAGCCTGGCTCTGGTTTGGCGAAACAATGAGCGCCTGCAGGAGTTTGTGTTGGTAGACTCCAAGGACCTGGAATGTGCTGAGGACCCAGGCTCTGCTGGTGAGGCTGCTCGCGCTGGCCACTTCACCCTGGACCAGTGCCTCAACCTCTTCACACGGCCTGAGGTGCTGGCACCTGAGGAGGCCTGGTGAGAATAGGGCAGCAGACAGGTAGTGGGGCAGCAAGGGAGGGAAATTGGCTGGTCCTGACCTTCTTCTGTCCCCTATCAGGTACTGCCCACAGTGCAAACAGCACCGTGAGGCCTCCAAGCAACTGTTGCTATGGCGCTTGCCAAATGTGCTCATTGTGCAGCTCAAGCGCTTCTCCTTTCGTAGTTTTATCTGGCGTGACAAGATCAATGACTTGGTGGAGTTTCCGGTTCGGTGAGTGATGGATCTTGTCATGCCTGTGGGCAGAGCAGAAGGGCCAGAGGGCATCCTGGGCACCTGCTAACCATTTGTTTCACCCTTCCTTTATTGGGTCTGCAGGAACCTAGATCTGAGCAAGTTCTGTATTGGTCAGAAAGAGGAGCAGTTGCCCAGCTACGACCTGTATGCTGTCATCAACCACTATGGAGGCATGATTGGTGGCCACTACACTGCCTGCGCACGCCTGCCCAATGATCGCAGCAGCCAGCGCAGTGACGTGGGTGAGGGCACACACAGCCAGCAGGATAGGTGGTAGGGGTGGTGGTACATGCTGTGTTCACACTCTTTCCACCCTGCTATAGGCTGGCGCTTATTTGATGACAGCACAGTGACGACAGTAGACGAGAGCCAGGTTGTGACACGTTATGCCTATGTACTCTTCTACCGCCGACGGAACTCTCCTGTGGAGAGGCCCCCCAGGGCAGGTCACTCTGAGCACCACCCAGACCTAGGCCCTGCAGCTGAGGCTGCTGCTAGCCAGGTGAGGCTTGGGGAGGCTTTACAGGCTAGTGGGGGCCAACTCAGATTGTGGAGAAGGGATGGGGCGGGGCACAGCTTTCTCTTTTCCAGCCATAGCCCCTTTGAGCCTTGGAACTCATAGAAGTTGCAGACATAGTTCCCTAACATTAAAGCTTCACCCAGAGGCATCCTGGTGCCCTAGGGATATTCACTAAGGTGCACACATGTACAACAGCACACTGCCACAGTGTGCACAAAAGCACAGGTCAAGCAACTGCTCTGAACCTCACCAGGCATGTGCTTTGAACAGACTAGATACGTGATCTCTCCCAGCTTTCTTCTTCTTACCCTCAACATGCTCACAGCTGAGGTGACAGCTATCTCCATTGAACCTTCAGGATCTTCTGTCTCTTTTACTCACAGCATGTGCTATAGGCCCCTTTGGTGGGCATAGTCACATCATTTTTCTGGACTGGCTGGCCCTTCTCCTCCCTTGACCCCTCTCTGTCAGGCTCAGAGAAATCCCTCAGAAGATAGTGGTCTGGATATGGGCAGTCCCCAGGAGATTTCCCTGGGGTTGGCAGGCCTATCTTTCATGAGCCAGTTCATTCTGTGGGAGGCTTGACCTAAAAATATTAACCAGGTAACCCACTACCCATCCCCATGAGATGCTGCTACATGTGGGTTGGGAAGCTGTGGAGGAGATCAAAAGGCTAACAGGATTTGTAATAGCCTTGAAATTAGCCACCTGCTTACTCCCTGCTGCTTGATCTGGGGCTTTAACCCTATTCACCCCAGGCAGGACTGTCATGCCCAGGGGTCTCAGGGACACTCGGTCCTTCCCACCCCTGGGTGCTGATGGCCGTTTCCACATACCGTAGGCTTCCCGGATTTGGCAGGAGCTCGAGGCCGAGGAGGAGCTGGTGCCTGAAGGGCCGGGGCCCCTGGGCCCATGGGGGCCCCAAGACTGGGTGGGCCCCCCGCCACGTGGCTCTACCACACCAGACGAGGGCTGCCTTCGGTACTTTGTCCTGGGCACCATGGCAGCTTTGGTGGCCCTTGTGCTCAACGTGTTCTATCCTCTGGTATCCCAGAGTCACTGGAGATGAGCTCATCTGCAGGCAGCTGCTAATGAGCTGTCCTTCCTCTCTGCCTCTCAGGCCATGCCTGCTTTTGGTGGGGAACAGCTCTGGGCTTTGGGCCTCAGTGTGCATCTGATGGGAGAGGGTGGTGATGTTGCCCCTGCACTGGCAGAGCATCCTAGGGTGGGTAGCCATCCAGCTGTCTGTCCAATTCCTCCTTCTGCTCTGACCCTTGGCCTGGGGCTTGGCCCTGCCCAAGCAACTTCCTGTATTTAAAAGTGTTAATAAAGCGAGACTATTCAGGCCCAATCTCGTCTCTGTCTCAACGTCGCTGCTGTCTGCGCCTGCCTTGGGGCCCTCCCTTGGGTGCCAGCGCTCTGAGCCAGCACCCCCGGGATGCCAGGCAGCATGCTGGGCAGCCCCCAACCCCTGTCCTCATATTCTGTTTCAGGGACTAGGCCCTGGCCAGGCCCCCGAGGTGGCCCCCACGCGGACAGCCCCTGAACGCTTCATCCCCCCTGTGGACCGCCCAGCCCCCACCTACAGCAACATGGAGGAGGTCGATTAGCAGGTCCCTGCCTGATGGGGGAACTGGGTTTGGGAGAATCCCCTACAGTGGCCATCTCTTTGCCATTTCTCCTTCTCTAACCCAGAGGACACTGGCTCCATCAGTGGGGAGTTGGGGTGTATGATTTGGGGGTGGGGGCCTCACAGGTTGTGACCTCTTGTCAGCTTGGTCCCCAGTGGGCCTTGTGGCTTTTCCAGCTGCCTCCAGTGCTGCGTGATTTGATTCTCAGTTTTACCTTCAATTCTTCCTGACCTGCATTATAAACGTTATAATTTTATTCTAAAAATTGTAATTTTTTTTTTGCATTTTTGAAGTGATTGCTGCTGTTTAAATATATTTTAAAAATAAATAATAAATAAGCAGACTTAGTGACTTTGATCCACCATATCCTGTGGGATGGTATTCCCTCCCTCTCCATCTGGTATGTTAATGTGTGTCTGTATATTAAAGACCCTAAAAGTACTCTAGTCAGGGGAGATGGTGGAGCCACAGCTCATTCCCTGTGGGTCATGAAGCCCTAGTGTCATCAGCTCTCTGGAGCTGCCGGCTGCCTTGTCATCACACTGGTTCAGAGTGCCATATGGAGATGACTGATTGGCATCACTATCAAGATCTCAATACATCTGAGGAGTAGAGAAGTGCTCTGTGAACCTCTGGTGCTAATAGTATGGTATGAAAGCTGGAGACACTGGAGGACTTGGTGTGGGGTTGGGAGGTCCTGTGGGTATCTTCTGTTTTCAAGTCTTTGCTGTGTTTGAAAACCATCTGCATTCCTCTTGGGGAGAACAGAGCAGGAAGAAAACTACTGTGAGGAAGATCCTGTTCTAAAAAAAGGACAGAGCTGGGCATCATGTCACATGCCTATATTCCAACAACTGGAGGCTGAGGCAAAAGGATTGCAAGTTCCAGGCCAGCTTGACCCTGTCTCAAAATAAGATGGGCACAGTGGTGCACGCCTGTAATCCCAGCAGCTGGGGAGGCTGAGCAGGAGGATTGTGAGTTCAAAGCCAGTCTTAGCAAAAGTGAGGTGCTAATTAACTCAGGGATATGGCTGGGGAAATGACTCAGTGGTCCAGTGTCCTCGAGTTCAATCCCCAGTACCAAAAGTAAGTAAGTAAATAAATAAAAAGGGTTGGGGATGTGGCTCAGTGGTAAGCACCTCTTTTAGATCCAATCCCTGCTACCAAAAAATAAAAAAGGACAAGACCAGAACTAATCTTGTCTGGCTTTATATTAGAGGGAGAATACTGGATCTTTCCAAGCTGTTTCTTCCCTTAAGAACCCCTGAGACCTTGGCTCCTGGCAACTGTCCCAAGCTATTCATCCATAGTCATTGGCAGGTCTGTTCAGCATCACAGCCTATGCAGCTTTATACGTGCACCTTGTGAGATGCTTTCTTACAGCCAGGCATGGTGGCACACACCCTGTGATACCATCAGGCAGAGGCTAGAGGAGTGCAAGTTTGAAGTCAGCATGAGTAACTTTTCTTGGCACTAGGGATTGAACCCAGGGGTGTTTTACCACTAAGCCACATCCCCAGCCCCTTTTGAGACATGGTCTCACTAATTTGCTGAGGTTGGTCTCAAATTTGTGATTCTTCTGCTTCAGCCTCCTGAGTTGCTAGGATTATAGGCATGTACCACTGTGCCCTGCCAGCCTGAACAATTTAATGAGGCTCTGTCTCAAAGTTAAAAGGGGCTGGGGATGTAACTGGTGGAGAGTGCTTGCCTTGCATGCATGAGGCTCTGGATTCAATCCCCAGTGCCACAAAACAACTACTTTTCTCCTGATAATGCTGCCTCTTTTATTTTCCAATTGTTTGAGGAGCAAAAATACTTATGAGACAGGCATTTAGAGAAGTGGAGCAGCAATAAGAGGTTAGGCAGTGTCTTGGCAGCCCTGTAGGTTGATCCCCATTCCCAATTTCATGTGGCTCAGCATTCAACCCTTGCTAGTAGTTCTTGGCCTCAAATGGAGTTGGGTGGCAGGGAGTAGATGGAGCTCCTGGGGAGGTCTAATCCCATGACCAATTTTTTTTTTTTTCAGTGGGGACAACCTAAGGGTCACGTGGGGCTGCTGGCTGTGGAGATGACCTTGAGCTGCGGTCTTGCAGAGATGGTAGAACTGCTAACTTGTTTGCTGGTATTATCAGCTGTGATGCTGCTAGAGGGCCTGCTGTGTAGGCATGGGCTGCAACAGGATTGTGCTTTAATGTTAGTAACCCTGTTGCTGCTGAACCCATGATGCCTAACCCCTCTGTGGAATCTGCATGAGGCTGCTATGACCAAAAGGACTGTGGCCTCTACTGCTTCTATGCCATCCGCTTATGCCAGAGGGACCTGTTCATTGGCTTGGCTGCTGAGCCCTACCCCATGTCCCAGTGTTCCTTGCCGGCTGCTGCCTGGCTTTTCTCTTTCTTTTGCTTTCCTGGAAACAGGGCCAGAAGCTCCTGCAGGCAGGCTAACCTCCAGACTGGAGCCATAGAACTTTTGCATTTCTACTTTGTGTAAATTATGGTTCCAGAGGACTGGCTAGACATCCTCTATTCCATGCCACTTCCACTTATGACATGCTTGGTGGCACCAGTGGAGCTACTATGTGATCCTGTTGCATGGAGCTTTAAGGTCCACAGGGTACAATGAGGAAACCAAGGGAGTATAGACCCTGACCTCACTGAGGGGGCCATCAGTAGACTTGCAGGCCTTGGCGATGGTAGTAGCTGTGCTACTTGAAAATTTTTTGATGGCATCAGGTGCCAAGAGAACAGTGGCAGTGGTAGGCACTGTGCATGGTTCTGCTCATAATGGGCACCTTTGTGCTGGACTGGACTCCTGCAGCTGCAGACTTGCTGGTCTGCATAGCCACACAGTGCTGGTATGGCTATGGCTCTGCTTCTAACTGCTATTTATTTATTATTAATATTTTTTGGTACTGGGAATTGAATCCAGGGGAACCACTGAACTATATCCCCAGTCCTTTTTTTATTTTTTAGTTTTTTGAGATAGGGTTTTAGGGTTTAAGTTTCTTCTGATGCCACCAAAGGATTCAATGCAGCACAATTACCACCATCACCAAGTCCTGCAAGTATGGTGATGGCCCCCTTAATGGGGTCAGGGCCTTGCAAAATTGTTGAGGCTGACCTTGAACTTGAGATCCTCTTGCCTCAGCCTCCAGTCACTGAGATTTCAGGCATGTGCCACCATGCCCCACCCAGGTGTGCCCCTGCACAGCTCAGCAGCTCAGGCAATGTGTGCCTAGTACCCTGTGTGCCCATCTCCCTGCCAGGCATGCTGCCATCCCCAAAGGATGTGAGAGTTTGCTGTGGAGTCTCTTGCTCCAACACATCTGCTAACCCCATATCATCATATGGCACACTCTTGATCCAGGAAAGAGAGAGAGACTGTCGGGTCCAAGAAGGGGGCGCCATCTGAGCCTGGACAGTACTTCTGCAGTGGAACCACATCTCCTACTTGACTCCTGTACCTGGCCTTCATTGTGTAGTGCACTAGGCATCACATGGGGGCCATGGGGCCATAGGGAGGTAAGAAGCCTCAGGACATGGGATTGGACCTGGATATTGATGCAGCAGAACCTGGCACCTGGTTATTATGTGGGACCCAGATGCATGTTCAGACATGGAACTAACTGGTCGTTGGTGGTATATGAGCACAAAGCAGGTCACAGGATTTGATTTCAGCTTAGTCTGGACACTGTCCAATTCTTGAAGATACAATATGAGTGACACCAAGGCCTCCAAAGGCCTGAGCTCTCGTCCCAAATCTGGGGGTTTCCTTATATCATCAGTAGCTGGATCACCCACCCTCTACAGGAAGAACACAGTTTATATGTTGTTTTAGACAGAAGGTCCTGGAAGACCAGTGATAATGTGGGGAGACAGCCAAGCACAAAAGCCATAACCATGAATATGCCATCTCCTCTGTCCCACCTGTCCCAACCTCAAAGGCCTGCAGAATGAGCTGGGGTTGTAGCTCAGTTGGTAGAGCACTTGCCTAGCACGTGTGTGGTACTGGGTTTGATCCTCAGTATCTCATAAAAATAAATAAAGGTAATGTGAGCTGGGGATGTGGCTCCAGCGGTAGCGCGCTGGCCTGGCATGCGTGCGGCCCGGGTTCGATCCTCAGCACCACATACAAAGATGTTGTATCCGCCGAGAACTAAAAATAAATACTAAAAAAAAAAAAAAAAAAAAAAAATGCACAAGGCCCTGGGTTCAATCCCCAATACTGCAAAAAGATTAAATAAATAAATAAAGGTATTGTGTCCGTATACAACTTTAAAAAAGTCCTGCAGAAGCATTTTGAAGTCATAACTTGCTTGTGATTTTCCTGACATTTGCATGCTCTGGCAACAGTGTGGCACGAAATTTTAAACTAAATCATCATAGAAATTTTCTGAGGTCCCTCCAGGCCCAAACCTTTCCTTTTCCTCTCCTGGCCAAGTGAGTCCCAGTGGTCACCTAAGTTTTGGATTTATGTGGTTCCTCTATAGGCTGTATTGCACATTCTCTTCTATGCAGTCTAGATCGGGATTTCCTGTGATTAATTTTGCTCAACTGTTTCCATGACAACCTCAAAGCTGTGACGTCAAAAACGCGACGGGAACTCACATTTGCTTCCCGAGAACAATATTGGGATCACTTCCCAGGGCTGAAAGATAAAAGTCAAAGAGCAAAAGGTCAGGCCTGCTTTTTCCTCCTTCCTCAATATTTAACACTTTCCCTGCAGGCCCGAGGCAAATCTAAAAGTTCTACTGACCCCACCCTGTCATCGGGCCTGTAGCAAGGATATCGAAGCCAAGCGGCCGGAAAGGCTGGTGTGGCTGCTCTCTATCCCTTAAATGGCGTCGACAACTTGGAAAGTTCCGCCCCCTTCCACCGAGAAAGGACACCATTGGCTCTCCTGATAGGTTTCATTCTTTTATTGGTCAATGGGAGGATGCCGACGTGCAGATTCGGCCCAAAGTTTCTTTTGGTTTCCGGTGTTCTTACGATGGCGGCTCTAGACTCTCTGGCGCTTTTCACCGGCTTGGGCCTGAGCGAGCATAAGGCCCGTGAGACGCTCAAGAACGCTGCTCTGAGCACGCAGCTGCGCGACGCGGCGACTCAGGTGCGCGCTCTTCTGCCCCTGCCGGGGGTGGTGCCCCAAAGCAGCTTGGGGCAAGGTACAAATCCCAATCTGTACTCCGTGTCCTGATGTTGCCTTTCTCACTGGTCGTGGGGCTTTACCCCTGATCCCTCTAACCGCAGGCACAGCAGACTCTGGGCTCCACCATCGACAAGGCTACCGGGACCCTTCTATATGGCTTAGCTTCCCGACTCAGGGATACCAGGCGTCTCTCTTTCCTCGTGAGCTATATAGCCAGTAAGAAGATCCACACTGAGCCTCAGCTGAGCGGTGAGACCCCTGCCTGTAATACCAGGTCCACCCCCAGTCCCTCCTTTTAGCCAAGATCCTTATCTGCCCTTTTTGCCAGGTTACTCAGTTTCTTTCTCGTTTTGTTGCTTATTATTAGTATTATTATTATTATTTTTTTTGGTACTGGGGATTAAACCCGGGCGCGGGGGCGGGGGTGGCTTTACCAATGAGCTACATCCCTAACCCTTTTTATTTTGAGATGTATGGCAAAATTGCCCAGGCTGGCCTCAAACTTGTGATCCTCCTGCCTTAGTCTTCTGAGTTTGTTTCTGCACAGACATTGGGCATGGAGGGGATGGCCTCTAGTGAGATTAATAGGGGAACTGTCATGATGAGGAGCCTTCCTCAGCACACATATTTCTTCCCTTGTACCTGAGGACTTTTGGGGTTGTGCCAGGGCTTAACCTCTCAGGAGACCAAATTGTTCTAGGTTTCTTGGGGTTAGAGCCCTGTGTACTCAATTCTTGGAGCTGAGTTGATACAAACTCATTGCCTTTCCTTTTTCAGCTGCCCTTGAATATGTGCGGAGTCACCCCCTGGACCCTATTGACACCATGGACTTTGAGCAGGAATGTGGTGTGGGTGTCATGGTGACCCCAGAGCAGATTGAGGAGGCTGTAAGTCTTTACCAGGGCATCAGCTGCCTCCCCAGTCCTAGCTCTGGAAAGGAGTGATGTAGTTTCTCTAACAGGAAGACCCAAGGTGAGGGTGTTGGTTCTTAGAATGTCTCAGAAGGGGCTTTCCTGAACCATATGGTTTGGATTTCTTTAGGTGGAGGCCACCATAAATAAGCACCGGGCTCAGATTCTGGTGGAGCGTTACCGGTTCAACATGGGGCTGCTGATGGGTAAGCAGAGCCTGGGGAGAAGAGTTACGTTGTTCTTTCTGGTCATGCCTTTTCTGGGCACGAGTGGGGGTTGGGAAAATAGGAGTACCTTACCTGTGTTCTGGCTGGGCCCAGGCTTTGGTTCTTATTGTCAGCTAGGACCTTTCCTTGGGGAGGAGGGGGAGGAATATCCTTTTTTACCTTCCTGTAGCTTCTTGTGCCCATGCTCCTAGGAGAGGCTCGGGCTGCGCTTAAGTGGGCAGATGGCAAAATGATCAAGCACGAAGTGGACATGCAGGTGGGCGCCTCCCTGAACTGAAGCTGGCAAAGACTCTGGCATGGACATGGCCTGAAATCCACTGAGGGATAAAATTGGGGAGGAGACGCCTGTCAGTATTCTTAAGTGGATCCCACTGTGGAGGGTGTAGCACTTGAGTCTCTGGGCTGTGTCTAATTTGGGTTGAATCACTTTACTCTGCCCTTAAATTTCCCATAAACGGGTAATGTGGCTTTCATGTCAGGATGCAGGCATAGATTCATAAGAGGATGATGGCTAAGGTAGATTGCTTGTCTTGATGCTGGGCCCACAGTTCTTCTCTGTAAATGGAAGCCTTTGTTATCTGGGTCCTCTGTGGACCCTCAGGAAGAGGAAAGCGTTGGAGGCCCTCAGAACTACATGAGGAGATGAGATGGTTGTGCTAGGTAGCCACATTCTTCCAGGCAATGCTGGTACAAAGACTAGGAAGCCCTTGGGTGGGTGGATAGAGGCATTCAGGGGATCCCCGAAAGAGGATATTCTTGTTCCTGCCTGACTCTGGTCTTTGCTCAGGTCCTCCACCTTCTGGGTCCCAAGATGGAAGCTGACCTAGAAAAGAAACCCAAGGTGAGTCTGGGCATGGCCCAGGTTCCTGGAGGTAAAGTAGGATAGAGTGAGACTCGAATTGGAGAAGGGAGTGTCTGATCACTATCCTCTGCCCAGGAGAGATTCTGACCCAACTTTGGTCCTTTTCTCAGGTGGCCAAGGCTCGTGTGGAAGAAACAGACCAGAGGACAGCAAAAGATGTGGTGGAGAATGGTGAGAGACTTTAGAATCCTGTTACATTTAGCTCTCTTTCTTCTGGGCATTCTCTCTGAAGAGTCCTTACAGCCCAGGCTTCTCACAACTTTGGCTTATTCAACACCATGCCTTCTGCCTCAAAACTGGGATTCCTGGTGTTTCCATTGTTCCCTTTCTCCAGAGACTGTCTTAGGAGGCTTCAGAAGTCTAACTCTCTATATCATGTCTCTGGAATTGAATAAGAAGGGCATGCTCAGAGCTGTTCTGATTGCAGGATAAGGATGGTAGTGATATGAACCTCTCTGAGCTGAAAATGGAGGCTATATTCAAAGGACAAATTTTTCTTGGTTTCTTCCTTCTCACCAGCAGTTGAGGCTGCTGGACAAACCTTGTCTCTGATGGAGCAGCTCCGGGGTGAAGCCCTAAAGTTCCATAAACCTGGTGAGTGGGTATGTTGAAACCCTGGAGTTGGGGGAGGGGGATTAGTTCTTGGCAATGACTCCTGCAGCCAGGCCCCTAGGGTCAGGATCGTTGGGCTACAGCTTGGTCCTCAGGTTTGTTCTTGTCTTGGCAGGTGAAAACTACAAAACCCCAGGCTATGTGATCACTCCACACACCATGGATCTACTGAGGCAGCACCTGGAGATCACTGGGGGGCAGGTATAGGCATATGGCCAAGCAAGCTAGTGCCATCAAGTACCTCCTTGGATGTAGCTCCATACTACCTCATCTCATCCATTTCCATGGGAAGGGACATATGTTTCTTTTCTTTTTTCTTCCCCCCCGTATACCAGGGATTGAACCCAAGGGCACTTAACCACTGAGCTATATCCCGGCCCTTTTTTATACTTTACTTAGAGACAGGATCTCATTCAGTTGCTTAGAACCTTGCTAAGTTGCTGAGGTTGGTTCTGAACTTGCAATTCTCCTGCCATAGCTTCCAGAGCCACTGGGATTAAAGGTGTGCATGTCACACCTAGCTGGACCATATGTTTTTTTTAGGTCTGAGCTTTGGCCTCATTCCTCTGCTCCCATCCCCCTTATCTCAGGTACGTACCCGGTTCCCGCCAGAACCCAACGGAATCCTGCATATTGGACATGCCAAAGCCATCAATTTCAACTTTGGCTATGCCAAGGTGAGCATGTGTCAAGGGCCCTGGCAAGCAAGATAACCTCTGTCTTTTCCTATGACTGAATACCAGAAAGGTGATCCTGTCTTACTTTTTGTTCTCAATGTGCCTGGGTGGGCAGAGGCCATGGGGGAACAACATGTATGTCAAATACATAGGAACCTATTGGACATATTGGAGAAAAAATTCTGAAAAGATTATGTTGTTACCCCAACTTTGTATAAGAGATGCCTTCTCTGGGGCATTTATTATTTTAAAAATTTATTTATTTATTTATCTATTGATATATCTGTGTATCTATCTATCTATTTATTTATTTATGTTTTGATCCAAGGGATTGAACTCAGGGGCACTCTACCACTGAGCCACATTGCCAGCCCTATTTTGTATTTTATTTAGAGACAGGGTCTCACTGAATTGCTAAGCACCTTGCTGTTGCTAAGGCTGGCTTTGAACTCGAGACCCTCCTGCCTCAGCCTCCCAAGTTGCTAGGATTACAGGCATGTGCCACTATGCCCGGCTCTATCCCTAGCTCTTTTTATTTTGAACCAGGGTCTTGCTAAGTTGCTTTGGGCCTTGCTAAGTTGCTGAGGCTGGCTTTGAACTCACATTTCTCCTGCCTCAGCCTCCCAGGCCACTGGAATTACAGGCATGCGCCTCTGCGCCTGGCCCTATGGAGCGTTTAGAAGCAGGAAGATGAGAGAAGTTATTGAAGGCATTTTTAATTCTGATATGAAAGAGCTCTGAGAATCTCCTAGTTTTATGAGCCAAATCCTCAGGACCTTTATGACCCTTATGAGTTTTATGTGGGCTTGATAGTTATGTGGGTGGTCACAAATATTCTGACTCTCCTAGGCCAACAATGGTATCTGTTTTCTGCGCTTTGATGACACCAATCCTGAGAAAGAGGAAGAAAAATTCTTCACTGCTATCTGTGACATGGTGGCTTGGTTAGGTACAGACTGGGTGAGGCGTGGGCAGGACTGGTTGTCAGTGGACCTCTTTTTGGGCCATGGTCTGCCATTGGGTATTTCTTGCTGGTTGCTCATACTGTGTTTCATATTGCCCTAGGTTATACACCTTACAAAGTGACATATGCGTCTGACTATTTTGACCAGCTCTATGCTTGGGCTGTGGAGCTCATCCACAGGTGAGGCCACGACCATAATGTAGAGCCAGGTAGAGTGATCAGATCATGGCCCTGCTGGGTACTACTCATACCCCTCCCCCACAGGGGTCAGGCTTATGTGTGCCATCAGCGAGGGGAGGAGCTCAAAGGCCACAACCCTCTGCCCTCACCCTGGAGAGACCGTCCCTTAGAGGAGTCATTGCTGCTCTTTGAGGTGGGCTTCTGGAAGGGCAGCTTGGTTTGGGTGGGCCAAGAAGCTGAGGATGAGATGCCCCTGGGCTTAGAGGCAGCCTGAGTCCTTGTTTCCTTCAGGCAATGCGCAAGGGTAAATTTTCAGAGGGAGAGGCTACACTGCGTATGAAGTTGGTGATGGAAGATGGCAAGATGGACCCTGTGGCCTATCGAGTCAAGTATACACCACACCACCGTACAGGGGACAAATGGTGGGTGTGGGCATGGGATGGTGCAATGGAGCTGTGGAGCAGGCCAGTGGGCAATGGGGTAGGGCAGAGGGACTAGATGGTATAACCCACTGCCTATGCCCCATAGGTGCATCTATCCCACGTATGACTACACACACTGCCTCTGTGACTCCATTGAGCATATCACCCACTCACTCTGCACTAAGGAATTCCAGGCCCGGTGAGGGAGCTGGGGCCATAGGGTGGGTGGGATCAGTGGGATTCTAGCAGCCTTTCTTGTGGTTTCTCCATTGTCCCAAATGTGGCCAGCTCTAACCCTACTCTTCTATCCTAGACGTTCTTCTTATTTCTGGCTGTGCAATGCACTGGACGTATATTGCCCTGTGCAGTGGGAGTATGGCCGTCTCAATCTGCACTATGCTGTTGTCTCTAAGAGGAAGATCCTTCAGCTTGTAGCTGCTGGTGCTGTGCGGTAAGTGTGGCTTTTTGGATGGGTACTAATGGTGTGTGCTTCCAAAGGCCTTCTCACCACCTCCTCATCCACAGGGACTGGGATGACCCACGACTCTTCACACTGACTGCTCTGCAACGGCGGGGCTTTCCGCCTGAGGCCATCAACAACTTCTGTGCTCGGGTATAGCCCAGTGGGCTAGGTGGGCAGATAGAGGCTGAGTGTGGTAATTTGAGGTTGTGGCTGTAACTGATGAACTTTCCTGCCAGGTGGGAGTGACAGTAGCACAGACCACAATGGAGCCACATCTTCTTGAAGCCTGTGTACGTGATGTGCTGAACGATACAGCTCCACGGGCTATGGCTGTGCTGGAGTCACTACGGGTTGTCATTACCAACTTTCCTGCTGCCAAGGTGGGCCTGCCTCCATGTTGTATGTGTGTATATATAGGTGGCTGGGTATGTGCCTAGGTATGGGGGTCTTAGGCACATACCCAGCCTGGTGTGATTCAGATACCTATCTTCTGCTATAGCCCTTGGAAATCCAGGTGCCCAACTTTCCAGCTGATGAAACCAAGGGCTTCCACCAGGTTCCTTTTGCACCCATAGTCTTCATTGAGAGGACTGACTTCAAGGAGGTGAATAGGGGATAGAGGGACCTAAATGTGGGGAAGAGGGTCCTGTCGCTGCTGTCTTGCCCTGGGGCTCTTTCATCTCCTAATCCATTTCCTACTTCAGATAAACAAATCTCTGCTGGACATGCAGGTGGAAGAGAGCCTTATTCTTGTCTGATTCTTACAATCTCTTGTGTTTACCCCACTTCCTATCTCTAGGAGCCAGAGCCAGGCTATAAGCGTCTAGCTTGGGGCCAGCCTGTGGGCCTGAGACATACAGGCTATGTCATTGAGCTGCAGCATGTTATCAAGGTGAGAGGCTGGGTTCAGGATTTGTGTTTAGCCAAGAGTCCTGGTGGTGATTCCCTGGTCTGGTTGCAAACTTCCCCACTTCCAGGATCCTAGTGGCTGTGTGGAGAGCCTGGAGGTGACCTGTAGACGGGCTGATGCTGGAGAGAAGCCCAAGGCTTTTATTCACTGGGTTTCACAGCCTTTGATATGCGAAATTCGCCTTTATGATCGACTGTGAGTGAACAGAGCTGGGATGGGTGCAGTTACAAGATGGGCATTGTGTGCTGTGGCTGCCCAGATATGGGTCTGACCTTCACTCTTGACTACAGATTCCAGCACAAGAACCCTGAAGATCCTGCTGAGGTGCCAGGTGGATTCTTAAGTGATCTGAACCCGGTAGGATCATGGATTGGGGTGCAAGGGTGGTGGGCCTCTGTGACTGGATAGCTTTTTGACTTCCCTAACTGCAGGCATCACTACAAGTGGTGGAGGCAGCATTAGTGGATTGTTCTGTGGCCCTGGCAAAACCCTTTGACAAGTTCCAGTTTGAGCGCCTCGGGTACTTCTCCGTGGATCCGGATAGCCGCCAAGGACAGGTACTTTGCTTTACCCAACTGCCCCTTTCTGTAACAGTAATGTTCCCTGCCATTTGTTGCATTAAGCATTCTGCCCACATTGCCGTAGTTAATTGTCACTTACTGAAAAATCTCAGAGGTTAAGTCCATGCACAAACTTATAGGAACCCTACCTTTTTTACTCTGAAGTAGTGGCAGGCATAGGGGTTGTTATCCTTAAGAAATTAAGGTCCAGGGCCATCAACTCCTTACCCCAAGTCATAAAGTTATTGAGAACCTGGGTCTCCTGACCCCCTGGGTCCCTTAGCTCCTCTGGGATGAGGAGGGAGTTTTGGGAGGTTTTGTCTGGTGAAACCTAACTAGGTCTCCTGGCCTGGTTCTGGCTTGGTGGTTATTCTTCTCCCTGTGTCCTTTAGCTTGTCTTCAACCGAACAGTCACACTAAAGGAGGACCCAGGAAAGGTGTGAACTGGAAGTACTGTGGACCTACCTCATCCTCCTGGAAGCAGGGGGTGCCCTCACCACCCCACACTCCATGTCAATAAAGAATAGCTAAATTCCACTGGAGTCTGTGTTGTCAACCCTTTTAGCGTCTGAGGGCCCTGGAGACATGCTGTGGATGGTGGGGTTGGGCTTGTGACAGCTTTGAAATCACTGGTGCACTTCTTGGTACTGGAGGGCAGGGCCTTGGGTGGAATTAACATCCTCTGCACCTTGTCTTGAGGGACTGGAGGGTTCTGGAAGTGCTGCTTCATAGTTAGGAGCCCTGTGCCAAAGGGGATGTAGGTTTATGTCTGTGCCAGGCAGATGGAGAGAGGCCTATTTCCCATCATTCAGCAAATAATTATTGGGCATCCAGTATGTGCCAGGCACAGAGTAATGAGGCATAAACGCTGCGAAAGCTTTAAAATTCATTTAGAAAAAGGGAAATGTGGGTGACCAAACAGGGTGGGTGAGCCATCTCCTTAAGCCAGTGCAAAGGTGCAAAGATGTTTCTGATCCAGACTGGAAATGACTTATGAGGAACTCAGAGGGGCCATGGTAAGTTTGCCAGGACAAGAGAACAAGTGCAAAGCTCTGGAGGCAATAAGGGATTACAACAGGCTGGATGCCCTCTGGGGTAATGGGGGCTGCTGGCAATACCTGTATCTGCAGCTTTAACTGCCTTCCACATTTTCCCTGTATACAAACACCAGGATACCCGAGGCCCGCTTTAAGGTGGACCTGAGTGCAGAAGGCGGAGCTGAGATGGCAGCGGATTGCAAAGGTCCTGGATGCTGGGCCCTCTGGGATGTAAATGACCCATAAGTTTCTTGAGCCGAGTACGGCTGGGGACGCCGGGCCCAGGTCAGAGGTTTGTGGAGGCCACCTTAAGTGAGAGGCCAAGACGGGTTGGGCTCCGCCCCACGTGGGGCTGCTAGACCGAAGGAGGTTCCTGCGGGCGGCAGAAGGTGGGTTCAATAAGCAAGCTTCAAGCCCCAGCCCATCTAGCGTCTCCGGCTAGACTGAACCCCGACTATGGCTCCGCCCGTCATGGAGAAGCGTCCGTGGGCGGGACGCCCCGCCCCCCACCTCGGGGTCTGCTCTCAGCTCCAGGAGCCCAGCTGCCTCCTAGTCTGAAGCGTTCACTTTAAGTCTGGCCGGGAGGCAGTCCTAGTTCTCGCGGGATCCGATCCTCTGATTCTCGCGAGAGGGGCATTCGGCACTCATTGGCTGTAAAGGTTGAATGTAAGATGGCGCCCAGGGAGCTGTGAGGAGAAAATCCTGTCGGTCTTGGAGCAGCGACGGCAGAACCGGGGCCCCGGGCGGTGCGGCGGGGCCGGCGGGTAGAGCGGAGGCAGCGGCGGCGGTGACGTCGCCGGGTGAGGGCTCTGATGGGGGCGGGGATGCGGCGAGGCTGCGGGCCTGGATCAGGGGGCCCACCCCACACAACGGCGGGCGGGGGCGGCTGAGCCTTTACCGCAGGGCCCAGGAGACTTCGGGGCGGCTCCGGAGCTGAGAACGTCCCTGGGCTCGCTTGCCCCCGCCCCGAGGGTGGGGGAGGGGCGGGCCGGGGATTCGGGTGGGCGCGGTGCGCGGGCGCGCACCTCAGCCTATTTTTACGTGCGGGGGCGCGCGCGCGCTGTGCGGCCCTCCTAGTGCGCGTGGCCGCCGACGTGCGCGTTCCCGTCCCGGATATTTCTGCTCCCAGAGCTGTGGCCCATGGGCAAGAGTTGCTTCCGGGGCGCGCGCCCGCGACCCTCAGTTTGGGGGCGCGCGCCCTGCTGTTGGGTGGCGGTGCCGATTTGAGAGCGCGCAGGACGCCTCTTCTGAGCTGGGGGGTTGCGGGCAGACGGCTGGCTGTTTGGGGAAGGTTGAGGGTTTAGCCTTTCTTGCTCTGGTGACGTCCCTGGACTACCGTGACCTATGTCTGCGGAGAAATCTAGCGGCTTTGCTGTGTGTCTTGAGGCTCCGCTTCTCCGCGAGGCTGGCGAGATAGCTGGTTGTCCTCAAAGAACGCGGTTACCCTAGGTCCATGTACAGGGTGGGTGCCTGTGGAGGGTGTTGCTTTGCTTCAAAAAACGAATCTTGTTGCTCCGAGAGGGCAATGAGCCCCCTCGGGTTTCCTCAGCTTGTACTGGGGCTTTGTGCTGGGGAGGGAAGGTTAACATTTCAAGGCCCTTCTGTACTACCTGTTTCGTTTCATTAGAAACCAGTTTTTCCATAAGCGCAATTCATACACGTCACCTCTGTGCGCTCGGGAAGGGAATGCTCTTATGTGGACGATATGAAAACTCTGAGCTCTAAAATGTCACTTTAAGTCTTTAAATGCTGTCTTTTTTTTTTCTTTTTCTTCTTCCGCGTGGGTGGGAGGGGCTTACTTCAGCCAAGAAGTTACCTAGAACAAATTTGAACAACCTAAAAAACAATGCTCCGCGCCACCCTCCCCCGCCCCCCATTTCCTCGGAGAAATTTGTCTAAGTATCACTGTAGAAGTCGAATGACTTAAATCCTTTAATTTTTTTCCCTTCACTCCAGCACTGTTTTCTGGTGCAAGGGAGTTCTAGGTTTGTCCAAAAGAAATAAAGACAGAATAGCTGCCAGTTAATTTTACATTCTCAAATCATTAAAATTGAAGAAAAGGAAGCTAAGAGGAATAAATTAGTAATCAAATTTGATAATGGTAGTTTTTTCTAATACACTGTATTTTTTTAAGAACAAAGTTAAAACTTAAAAAGAGGCTGAGGATGGAAGGAACTTCTTTGTTCTATCTTCTTCAGAATGTTAGAAGTCTTAAGAACTCAGGACAAGCAGCAGAAATACATGCAACATGGTGACTGGTGAGTTAAAATTGTTCATATGCTAGAAGTATGTGTGCATAGTTTTTTCCTGCTATTATTGAAACATTACAATCCTGTCAGTCATTCTGGGTACTGTCTGCCAGAATCTGCTAAGTGCTGGAAAACTGAAGATGTGGGAGACTGCTACATCTTTAAAACCAGCCACAGTTTGTTGCTTGAACATTGTTCTCTTAAAATATAAGTGTTATTGCAACCTTAGCATAGCAAAGCATTAATTAACGTCCTAAATGCAAAACAAAACAAAAAAACACAAGTTTATCTAGGACATACTTATAATTTTATTATACTTGTTTTTTGTTATACTGTTTTATTATTTTTTTTATACTTCATTATTGTCACCTTCTTGTCATTATTGTCACCTCCTTTTGGATCATATTTGTTTTGATCTCGGTAGACATCTTTTAAATTGCTGTTTGTAAATAATGTTTCCATTATCTCATCAACTGAGATTTTCTTATTAGATATCATCTTGTCCTCTGTGATGAATTGTTTGTGTATCTCTCCAAGAAATTCTACAGTTCCACATCTCCTTTTCAGTTCATGTTGCCATTTCAACAAAAGATAAAATAGAGTTGAATTTTTTAAAGTTTGAATTGTTCCAATAAAATGGCCATAGTGAGAGGCTTTTGTATGGGTGACCTCCTTTATGGAAGCTTCAAAATTTAGGGATGTCTTCCTTTAAGCTTGCATGTTTTCTTTTAATTTGATCAGCTGTAGTTTGTTTTTGATGTTCTCATGCTTCTTGCTTGTCTGCTTTTTAAATGACCACCTTTTATTTGTGAGGGTCTTTTATTTCTGAATTGCCCTCAGAATGAGATGTTATGTGAACACCTGTTCTTTTCTGTTACTTTGTTTCCCGGCATTTTGTTCCAGATGTTCTAAGTCCTCTTCAGGCTTGACTTAAATGCTTCCTTTGTGTTTTTTTTTTTCACCTGTCCTATTGGATTGTGATTTTTGTGTTGTTGTTTGTTTTTTTCTGGATAGGCCAGGGCCTAGTGCATGTCTAACACATGCTCAACCATCAAGCTCCCCCCTCCCCATTGTGATTTCTGTTATTAAACTGAAGTGACTGCATGAAAAATTGACACATTAATTTTTTTGCTTTGCTCAAAGGGGAAAAGGAATGGTCTTTGGGTCAGTGTTTACGTCAGGGCAAAATGTAGGTAGGGCTGATGAATTGTAGCAGAAAGCTGACGCTTTCCTTTTTAAGACAATTATGAAATATTTATTTGTATACATTATATGTACAGATATGATCTGTGCACAATTTAATGAGAGAGAAATTATGGAGTGAACTCCGATATAATTACTTCTCTAAGAAATAGAACAATGCCAAAACCTCTGAAACCTTTATGGTGTCCCTTCCTGGTCACAGTTTCTCAGTACTTAGAGACAATTACTATTCTGACTTGTGTGATAATCCCATTGTTTCTTTTTCATTTTACATTTCCCACGTTTGTATTCCTAAACATAATATTTGGTTTTTAAAATATAAGTGGAATCATGCTTCATTATTGTCACCTCCTTGTACCATTATGCTTTTCAAATTTGTCCATGTTTGCAGCTGTAGTTGATTCCCTTTTCAATATTATATTCTGTTATATGAATATACCATAATTTTATTCGTTCCACTGTTGATAAACATCTGAATTGCCTCCAGTTTTTGGCTAACAAAATTTCTATGAACATTTCCTATATAAGTATCTTTTACACAAATGAGGGTGTCATTTATATCTAGGGGCAGGATTGCTTGGTGTTATGAAATGGATATTTTAACTTCACTAGCTAATGCAGGTGTTTGTGCCACTTGCAGCCTATCAGTACTTGGTAGGAATATGAATTTTAAGTTTCTGTTTGAAAGTATGTGTTATCCCAGAATAGAAACATGGTGAAAATGCCCCCAAATTAGAGATTCCTATAACGGCATGGGTCAGATGAGTGGCCCAGTGGGATAATTTCTGTAATTTCTATCACAAACCTTGTAGTAGGTTAGTATCTTTAAGAAAAGATATGTAGGGAGAGACTGGGAACGTGACTAAGTGGTAAAGCATTTGTCTGGCATGTGTTAATTCCTTATGTTAATTTTGACAAACATGACTGTAACTCCTCAAAATGGAAATTAATTTTTTCTTATGAATGTAGTCTTCAAATCAGACTTAAGTAAACTATGAGGAGCCATTGCTAGAGTAGATGGGATCCTTAAGAGGGGATTGAGGCCCAAGGAAGAGGCAGGACTCTCTGAGGCAGCTCAAATTATCTTAGCCCGTCACAAATTCAAGACCTATTCAGCAGAGCTGTATAGAGAGTCTGGAAGTGACCCAAGAGGGGGTGATTCTGCTGAGTACCTAGATCTTCCCTTAGTACCTAAATAGAAAAAAAAGAAATTAGCAAAAAAAGAAAAACAAAAAACCCAAATCCTATGGAAATGATTATTGTTTTAGAGTAATGTTTTTCCATGGTGCCATCTGTTTTTCTAGTTATAAAATAATAGCTTATGTGTTGAGGGACTGTTCTGCACACTGTACTGAGCTCCACAGGAGCAGATACCGGGTCTGTACCAATGATCTGTTTGTACTTAGTAGTGAAAATGTGGATCTGTTGATGAGGGACTAATTTGTCTTTATTGTTCTGAAAGCAGCTCTACTTCAAGTATTTAGAAGCAAAATACTTGTTTATAGACTCTATACCCTCCATTAGTCCTTTTTTTTTCATTATTAATCTCATTTGGCTCACAGAAATTGGGAGTACTCAAAGATCCTCACAGATTCTTGTTTTATAGAAGTATTTTAATTAATTTCTTTCTGCTCACCAAGTCGTTGACTTGGAGTTAATTAAGAATCTTTTGTCTCTTTGGGGTTATGGAGGGTAGTATTCTCAAGCTTCTCTTTATTTCCAAGGCTCAGCCTTTGTGTATTGTGAGTATCATCTTGAAGAAGTTAACAATCTTATGTAAGTTTTTGGTGCTAGATGGTTTTGTTTGTTTTCAGATATTGAGGGAAAATTATATTGCCATCTACAAGAATTGTCTTCATATCTGTTACTGTTATTGCAGTCTGATCACTGTGTAGAAAAGGATGACTTTAGTTACTTTTTTGACTTAATACAACTTGTGAAAAGAACAGAGTATTAAACAGGAAGTAACTTAAATCCTGTTATTCTATTAGCTGGGCATAACTACTGTTAGTATTCTGATATATTTTGACAGTTTTTTTTTCCTAATGTATAATTAAACAATACTGGGATATAGTAATAAAACTGTGTTGACTGCTTTTTTACACATGTGTCTCAGTGTCATTAAGTATTTGAAAATCCCAAAACGTTCTGGGCAAGAAATTCCATGACCCCATGTTAGTATGCTTTTTTTTTTTTTTTTTAAGATTTATTTTTTAGTTGGACACAATACCTTTATTTAATTTATTTATTTTTATGTGGTGCTGAGGATTGAACCCAGGGCCTCGGACATGCTAGGCGGGGGTACTACTGCTGAGCCACAACCCCAGTCCAATAAGCTTTTTGTTTTTATAAAGCTAATCAGATGATAGAAAGGTCAGTGGAATCACACACAAAAAGAAGCAGTTCTTATTCATATGAATTAGTTATATAATAACATTGATGTTTCAATTTGTCAGGCAAAGAGATTTCAATAATTCAATAAGTGGCACAGAGAGGGAAAGTAGAAATACTGGGGAATATTATTGATCAAATTATATTGTTATATTGTTTGCATGTACGAATATGAAATAACAAATCCCACTGTTATGTATAACTATAACGCACCAGTTTAAGAAATGTGAAAAAATAAGTGGTACAGAGACAAATTATTAGGTCACATCATGCGAAATTAACTTCTAAATGGACCAGAATATTTTAATAAAACGTGTTCTGAGAGACTAGAGATGCAGCTCAGACGTAGAACACATGCTTAGCATGTATAAGGCCCTGGTTTGATTCCCAGTACTACCAAAGAAAAAAGTGCTTGCTTTGGCAGCACATATATTAAAATTGGAATAGTACAGAGAAGATTAGCATGGCCCCAAGCAAGGATGACACACAAATTCATGAAGTATTCCATATTACAAAAAGTATGCTGAAAACAAATATTATAGATAAATGATAATTTGATCTTATGGGTAGAGAGGGCCTTTTTTTTTTTTTTTGGAGAAGACTTTTTTATTTTTTGGGGGGTGGTATTGGGGATTGAACTCAGGGGGACTCAACCACTGAGCCACATCCCCAGCCTTATTTTGAATTTTATTTTAGAGACAGGTCTTAACAGTTTCTTAGCACCTCAGATGTTGTTGATGCTGGCTTTGAACTCACAATCCTCCTGTCTCAGCCTCCCGAGCTTCTGGAATTACAGTTGTGCGCCACCACACCTGGCTGGAGAGGACTTTTGAATATGTTTCTGAAGCTTTAATTATTCTAAGCAGTATGTACTTGTCAGCATGTGTCAGGTCAAATGTTAACTTAATGAGATTTTTATTATTGGGATGGGTAAGTCTGGTGGATACTTCAAGAGGGCAAATTGAAAGGACAAGAAAGGAAACCAGAAACGATTTAGTCTGTAAAAATGAACAGATTTGTTATGTTCCTTCAAATTTGTCTTTTCCATTAAAAATTCTTAAATTCTTCATTGAATCTATTATTTGTTAAAATCTCTTACTGTCCTCTGATTCAGTGATTCTCAAATAATTCTGTGGAATTTTACAGAAAATAGCATTTGAGAAGCAGAGACTTCTGCTTCAAACCCCACCTACCATTGGAGCACAGCAGAGAGTTTTGTACTCTATGGTCTAAAACACTTTAAATACATGACCAGTGATTAACAAAACATGAAGCATTATAGAATTTAAAAAAAAAATAGTTTTAGTTGTTGAATAGACCTTTACTGTATATATTCATTTATATGTGGTGCTGAAAATTGAACCCAGTGCCTCGCACATGCTAGACACTCTACCACTAAGCTACAACCTCAGCCCTATTATAGAATACATCAAACATTTCTAAGAATAGAGAAGAATATGATAAATATCTGTGTATTTGCATTTTCTAACAGTTCTATAATTTTTTTTTCTACTTAAACCTTATTGGGGGCTGGGGTTGTAGCTCAGTGCAGGAATGCTTGCCTGGCATGTGTGATGCAGTGGGTTTGATCCTGAGCACTATGTAAAAGTAAACGAATAAATAAAGGTATTGTGTCCATCTACATCTAAAAAATATTTTGAAAAAAAAAAAAACCTTGTTGGTCTATTTATTTTTTATTTTAAAAATTTTTATTCTTATTTTTTGGGTGCTAAGGATTGAACTCAGGGGCAATCGAGTACTGAGCCACATCCCCAACCCTATTTTGTATTATATTTAGAGACAAGGTCTCACTGAATTGCTTAGCACCTCCCTTTTGCTGAAGCTGGCTTTGAACTTGTGATCCTCCTGCCTCAGCCTTCCGAGCCAAGATTACAGGCATGGACGACCATGCCCAGTGGTCTTTTTATTTTTATTTAGTTTTATGTGGTATTGAGGATGGAACTAGTGCTTCACACATGCTTCACAAGCGTTCTACCATTGCACTTTAATCCCAGCCACCACCACCATCCCCCCTTTTTGATACTGGGGATTGAACTCAGGGGCAGTCAACTACTGAATCACATCCCCAGCCCTATTTTGTATTTTATTTAGAGACAGGGTCTCACTGAGTTGCTTAGTGCCTTGCCATTGCTGAGGCTGACTTTGAATTCAAAATCCTCCTGCCTCAGCCTTCTGAGCCACTGGGATTACAACAGACATGCACCACCACACCCAGCTGCAACCCCAGCCCTTTTGATGAAAATTTTAAGGAATTACTTTCATTTTATTTTTGTGCTGGGGATCCAGCCCAGGGCTTCATATATGCTAGGCAAGTGCTTTACTATTGAGCTATACACACAGCCCTAAAGAATACATTTTGCTTCTTTATAAGCATCTATTTTTTGAAGCTTTTGCTTAGTTCTTTCTGAGAACTTAATATCCAACTTGTTTGCTCTTTTGCTCAGGGAATAAATTTATATTTGGATTAGACTTTCTTGTAGTAATTCTTTTGAATGTACTATTCTAGAAATCCTGATAGGAAGCATTTGTTTGGAGATGGCATGGGCCAAATGGTTTTTACTGTCTTTGCAATGTTGGTTTAAAAAAATGCTCTAGTTTATTGTGGCATGAAATGCTCTTATTTAAAAGGTTTATTAAATAGAAACTATACTAAGCTAATTGCTTGTGAGAGAGCAAAGGGGTCTAGGGTATGGCTCAGTGGCAAAGCATGTGCTTTGTCATGTACAAGGTGCCACCTTTTAAAAATTAATAAATAGGGGTTGTAAAAATTAATAAATGGGGTTGTATGTAGCTCAGTGATCCAATGCTTGCCTAGCATGTGAGGCACTGAGTTCAAATCATATAAATAAAATAAAATAAAAAATTTTAAAAAATTAATAAATAAGGGAAAGGTGGTGGCTCATGCCTGTAATCCCAACAACTACAGAGGCTGAGGCAGGAGGATTGAAAGTTCCAGGCCAACATGCAAGACTGTCTCAAAAAACAGTCTGGGGAATCTAGCTTAATGGTGGAGTGTCTCTGGGCTTCAATATCCTTATTATTATAAAAAGAAAAAAGAAAGTAAGGGCTAGGATTGTTGCTCAGTAGTAGAGTACTTGCCTAGCATGAATGAGGCACTGGGTTTGATCCCCGGCACCACATAAAAATAAACAAGTAAAGGTATTGTGTCCATCTACAACTAAAAAAATTATTAAAAAAAAAAAAAAGTAATGTGATTGGCAGAGGTTTATCATGAGAGGAGGGTGATTTAAATGCCTTAAACTCTCCTGGACAATTGATAAATATTTAAGACTGGTAGATCAAAAACCAGAGGTCAAAGCATATTTTTAGCTGTTATTACTTTACATTTTATGGCTTCACATCACTGCCCCCTCCAAAAAAATCTCAAAAATTAAGAAACAAAATAACAAAAAACTAGGTGGAATTCTAAATTGAATATTGAAAGAAGTTTGTATCTAGGAAGAAATGGTGGTAAAATTCTTCATACTTAATATCAGACCTGAGATGAAGCTTAATCTGTCCTACCTGAACTTCTGAAATTTGAGTGAGGGGAAATAAAACCTTTTAACCTAGGGACTGGCTTTACTGGGCAATTCTTTTTTAATTATTATTTTTCATTTTTTAATTTTTATTTATTTATTTTTTTTAATTTTTTTAATATTTATTTTTTAGTTATCGGCGGATACAACATCTTCGTTTTGTATGTGGTGCTGAGGATCGAACCCGGGCCGCACGCATGCCAGGCGAGCGCGCTACCGCTTGAGCCACATCCCCAGCCCCATTTTTTTATTTTTTAAAATATTTTTTTTAGCTATACATAGGCTACAATGTTTTTATTTTGTTTATTTATTTTTATGTGGTGCTGAGGATCGAACCCATGGTCTCACACGTGTGAGGCGAGCGCTCTACTGCTGAGCCACAACCCCAGCCCCTACTGGGCAATTCTTAATATGAAAGTTTTCCAGCTCTGTAACTTTAAGTATTTCTTTGAATGGGTATTTACTTGTATTTATTATCTCCCAGATTGCTGACAAAAAAAGTATTTCTTGCATGACTGTCTTTGCTTTTTTAAAAATTGATTTGACGGCCAAGCCTAATGGCCCACACCTGTAATTCCAGCTACTCTAAAATACTAGCAGCATAGGAGACTGAGGCAGGAAGATCACAAGTTTGAAACTAACCTTTGCAACTTAGGGATACCTATTTCAAAATAAAATAAATGACTGGGGATGTAGCTTAGTGGCAGTGTGCTTGCCTCACATGGACAAGGCTTTAGGTTCAAAAGCAAACAGGACCAACAACAACAACAACAACAAAAAAAAAACAACAACCCAACTTGAGATTGCTTGAATTTTCAAAATTGCCTGTACTAGAATCATAGCTATTGTGACAAAGCAATTTTTATTTTTTGGCAGTACTGGGGATTGAACCCAGAGCCTTACTCTTGCCAGGCAAGTGCTGTACCACATTCCTAGCTCAACTAAAATGTTGAAGAAAATAAATTTAGGAAATTTAAGTTCCAGTTGACCTTTGCTGGTTTGTTTTGTTTGTTTGTTTGTTTTGGTACTAAGGATTGAACCCTGAACCCAGAGGCACTTTACCACAGAGCCACATCTCCAGCCCTTTTTTATTTATTATTTTGAGACAAAGTCTCACTAAGTTTTTGAGACTGGCCTCAAACTTGTGATCATCCTGTCTTAGCCTCCTGAATCGCTGACATTACAGTCAGGCGTTTCTGTGCCTGCAGCTGTTCTGTTCTTATTTTTTTACTTTTATTTGAAGTTCTGGGATCCAAGTGCTCCACCACTGAGCAATATCACTAGCCTTGCTATTCTTTTTCTTTTTCCCCCCAGTACTGAGGAATACTGAGCTACATCGCCAGCCCTTTTTATTTTGAAATAGGGTCTCACTGAATTGTCCAGGCTGTCCTGGAACTCCTAAGTGCTTTTCCTGAGTATCTGGGAAGTGTGTACCCGAACTAGCTGTTGTTTTATAATGAAGGTGAAAAACTGAAATGCACTGGCATTGTAGAGGACCCAGTAAAAGCTTCTCACATAATCTCTCCCTTGACCACTTTTGAGCAGTGGGGTATATATGATTATATACGGATCCCCTTGTGAATTGGGTCTTTATTGTAAGAGATGCCTTAAGGAAATCCAGCCTTGAGGCTATTAAACAAAGGAAAACTTGTAACACATTCTTTACTGATTTGTAGAGTGAGTACTTGTGGGTCACCCACAATGAGTAGCCTTCTCTGAATCTATTGGAAGGACAGTATGCTTGGCCTTGATACTCTCTTTGTATGTGCTGTGGACATCATTGATAATGTTGTTTTGAAGTCTCATAGTAGATTTAATTTTTCTATTTTGAAACAAGATAACTGAAAGCCCCTGCAGCAGCGAGAAAGGAAAGCTGGACTTAGGGAAGTGGTCAAAAAAGTAGTGGAAAAGTGGCAAATGAGTGTTGTTTCAGAAGAGAAGAGGCTATCACCTTACACCTCTGTGACATGTAGTAGTTGTTCTCTGCAGTCAATTGTGCTTGGGGTTTACTGAGAAGTAGGGACCCTCCTAAGGGTAATGGTCTGGAAATTTTGATTTCAGATAGGTTAAGAAAAAAATATGTTCTTTATTTTTGGAGAAATATATTCATAATACATTGTATGCATAGTTAAGATTCATTGCTGATCTGTTTGTTTGAAAGTACCCAAATGTAAATTTATGTATTAATATATAGTATCACACAGAAATAATGCCAGCATCGGTAATTTAATAGCAGTAAATACATATTTCTTTGCATTCCCTCTTGAATCTGGATGTATAGTTTTTTCATATAAATATAGTAATATATATATATACATATATATATATATACATATATAAATAGTATATTAACTATTTACTAGGGAAAAGTAGTATATGCCTTTTCCCTAGTGTTTATATATAACTAGATTGTATGATTTGTGGTTGTAAGTTATAGATGTTACAGGAAGAAGGAATTATAATTTTCCTGTTCCTTATTGAATTCCAAATGCAACAGGTTTAGAAGAAGCACCTTCCATGTGTGAGCTATTTAGAGATGACTAGGGCAGTCTTGTCTGCCAGTTAAAAACCAGGTTTAAGAAAAGAGATGGTTTTCTACATACCTGAAATCTGTAACATAATGCAGAGCACCTGCATAGCAAAAAAGACTAATATTTGTAGCATGATTGCTTAAAGAAATAAATCACGTTTCCAGACATTTGAGATTGAATGTTCTTTTTGTCAAGAAGCTTCACTTGGTTTTTATTACTCTTTCATCCATTTCTGCTTTTGTTCTGGAGGTAGTATTTGTCAAAGGAGGGTGGTGCAAAGGTGGAAGCTGCAGGTCACTCAGTATTCTTAGTTTGCATGATTGTTCCAAGGTAATTGAGTTATTGTCAGTCTCTGCATATCAATTCTTAAATAAATAAATACCTAATGAAAAATCTGCAGAATTGACTTTTGAATTTTAGTAGTGACCTAATTATTTCAAGTACTATTCAATTCTCTCCCCACAATTATTTTAATAAAATTAGTTAATACTTTCATAGTGTTGCTTGTTTGTCTCAGGTACTTTTCTAAGTGCTTCTTATATATTTAATCCTCATGAACTCAGAGGTAAGTACTGTTTTATTCCTATTTTATAAACAAACTAAAGTTCATTGACTTGTCTAGAGTTATACAGTTGAGATCAAGTTGAGATTTGAACTCAAGTATACTGATTTCAGAGTTCATCCTCTTAAGCCTTTCTACAAAAGAATGTAAGCAGTCTATGACAAAATGAGATTTTTTGTGTGTGTTTCTGATGAGAGATGAAGAACATGTCCCCTGTCTCTTGGTTCTTTCCACAGCTAGGTGACATACCTGTCTCTCCAGTGAAGGACATACTTGGGAACAGAAATAATATGTCATACGGAATCTCTGCTCCTATCTCTTTTCTTTTTGTTTGTTTGTACTCTCTGTGATGGTCAGAGAACAGTTTTTGCATGTGACATTTACTGTCCAGTGCTTGGCTCTGCAGAGAAGATGGGACTGGCCTAGTGCTGGATGGGGAATGTGTTTTCAGCCTGTTTCATTCAGTACTGTGAAGCATGCTTTTATTTTCTGTTTTCAGTGTGATACAGCTCATTTAAGAAATGTTAAAAAGTGTTTTCAAACACAGTCCACTGTAAAAGTAAGGTGGTATAATAAAACTTTACTTTGGATTCCAGAATTTTCTACTCTGATACCAGGCTGATTGCTTCTATACACTTTAAGATATAAAAATAATAGCATAATTTGACTTCTGCTCATTTATTTTTAGGAACCCTAAGGACTCTGCAATATGAATAATTCTCTGGAGAACACCATCTCCTTTGAAGAGTATATTCGAGTGAAGGCACGGTCTGTCCCACAACACAGGATGAAGGAATTTCTGGACTCACTGGCCTCTAAGGGTCCAGAAGCCCTTCAGGAGTTCCAGCAGACAGCCACTACTACCATGGTGTACCAACAGGGTGGGAACTGCATTTACACAGACAGCACTGAAGTGGCTGGGTCTTTGCTTGAACTTGCTTGTCCAGTCACCACCAGTGTTCAGCCACAAACACAGCCAGAGCAGCAGATCCAGGTTCAGCAGCCACAGCAGGTTCAGGTAAAAGAGAAATGTACAACATGTTAAATATACTATTTGCTGTTAAAACTTTTTTTTTTTTTTTTTTTTGTACCGGGAGTGAAACTCAGGGTCACTCAACCACGGAGTTACATCTCCAGCCCTTTTTGTATTTTATTTAGAGACAGGGTCTCATTGAATTGCTTAGCGCCTCACTTTTGCTGAGGCTGGCTTTGAACTTGCAACCCTCCTGCCTCAGCCTCTCGATCTGCTGGGATTGCAGGCTCGCGCCAGCTATTGTTAAGTTTTTAATTAGTAGGAATATGTCTGTACAGAGCTCAAGAGATTATTTGGGGGGATCTCTGAAACTTTTTATTTTTTGTACTGAGAATTTAACCCAGGGGCACATTACCTCTGAGCTACATCCTGGATGTTTTTTATTTTGAGACAGTATCTTTCTCAGTTTCTGAGGCTGGCCTTGAACTTATGATCCTCCTGCCTTAACCTTCCAAGTTACTGGGGTTATATGTATGTACCACTGTGCCCAACTTGACCAGAGGTTTTTTTTAAGTCATAGATGGACACAATACCTTTATTTATTTATTTTTTATTTGGTGCTGAGGATCAAACCCAGTGCCTCATACATGCTAGGTAAGTGCTTTACCACTGAACCACAATCCCAGCCCTTGACCAAAGATTTTAAAGAATACATGTACACATTTGTACAGTCATTCGTCAGTGTCCATGGGAGATTGATTCTAGGATTCCTTGCAGATACCAAATTCTGGATTTTTAAGTCTCGTATATAAAATGGTTAAGATTATCTAGGATCAGTGGTATTTGCATGTAATCCCAGCTATTTGGGAAGCCAAGGTAAGAGGATTTCAAGTTGAAGGCCATTTGGGAAATTTAATGATTTTCTGTCTCAAATGTAAAAAAGCTGGGCATGATAGCCCATGCCTATAATCCAAGTGGCTCTGGAGGCTGAGGCAGGAGTATCGAGAGTTCAAAGTGAGCCTTAGCAACTTAGCAAGGCTCTAAGCAACTTAATGAGACCCTGACTCTAAATAAAATAGAAAAAAAGGGCTGGGGATATCACTCAGTGGTTAAGCATCCCTGGGTTCAATCCTGGATACCAAAACAAACAAGCAAAAACATAGTCTGGGGAAGTAGGTCAGTGGTAAAGTGCTAAATGATGTTTTGGCTGGGAGTGTGAGGCAAGGGGATCAGAAGTTGGAGGCTAGCCTCGGCAGTTTAGTGAGACTCTCAGCAATTTAGCAAGATCCTGTCTCAAAATAAAAAAATAAGAAGGTCTTGGGGTAAAGGTCAAGGGTAAATTGAACCCTGGGTTCAATCCCCAGTCCTATAAAAATAAGACTTTTTAGCCAAACTTTCTTGTACAAATGGGTAGTTATGTCTAGCTGACCATTTTTAATTTAGTCTTTCATTTTCATAACATTTAAAATGCAAGCCAGATACGATGGTGCACATCTATAATCCCAGCAACTCAGGAAGCTGAGGCAGGAGGGTCACAAGTTCAAGATCATTATCAGCAATTTAACAAGGCCCCAAGCAACTTAGTGAGACTCTTTCTCAAAATAAAAAATACAAAGGGCTGATGATGTGTCTCAGTGGTTAGGTACCCCTGCTTGAATCCCTAGAACCTACCCCCACCAAAAAAAAAAAAAAAAAACTCAATAAGGCAAATAAATAAAATGGGGTTTAATTTGTTTAACCTGTGGACTTTGCACATTTAATTTAAATGAATATTATAAATTGAGTTTTCTAATATTACTTATTTGAAAAGTTATTGGAAGTGGTAATAAATCCAAAGCTACCAAAATAATAAACCAGACAATATGAAGATGAATATGGCTAAACAGAGCAGTTTAAAAAAAAATGTAGGTGGGTACACTGGTGCTTGTCTGTAATCCTAGCAACTCAGGAGGCTGAGGCAGGAAGATTGCAAGTTTGAGACCAGCCTCAGCAACTTAGTTAGATCTTGTCTTAAAATAAGAAAGAAAGAGCTGGGAAGATAGCTCAGTAGTTTAAAAAAAAAAAAAGTATATGGTTAAAGATACAGATGTATATAAGACTTTTTATTAAATGTATTCTTAGCTAAGGGCATGGTGGCACATGCCTGTAATCCCAGCAGTTTGGGAGACTAAGGCAGGAGGATTGCAAGTTCACCTTCAGCAACTCAGCAACACCCTGCCTCAAAATAAAATTAAAAAGGGCTAGGATGTTATTCAGTGGTAAAATGCCTACCACCATTAAAAAAAAAAAAAAAATCCTTCTGAGTGATTTCAGACTCAGATATAGGCATAGTGGTTACATATTATACACATGTGTTGGTTTCTTGATCTTTTCTGTATTCTTCTGAAGAGGGATATAGACGTATGTATGTAAAATATACACGTACATATTTATGTAGGTGCTGGGGATTGAACCTAAGGCATGTGCTGAACTATGTCCCCTTCCCCTTTAAACTTATCTTAAAATAAGTGTAATTTTTAGGGGAAGATGTATGGTTAGCAAGTACAGGAGTGCAATTGGATGGGAGGAATCAATACTTCTAACGTGTAGCACTATATGGTTGACAAACTGCTAGAATTTCAAATGTTTCCAACAAAAAAATTGCTAAATGTTTGAGGTGACAGATATACTTTACCCTAATCTGATCATTACACATGGTATACATGTATTGAAATGTCATATTGTATCCTGTAAATATGTGCAGTTATTATATGTCAGTTAAAATCAGAAACTAGGGATTGCCAATATAGGTTAGTTAGTAGTAGAGTGCTTGCGTCTCATGGGCAAGGCCATAGGTTGTATCCTCGGCATTGCAAAAAATAAATAAATAAATTACAGATAAGCCAAATAAAACAAAAGGAACTTTTTAAAAAGTGTACCCAAGTTGTTTTGATTTAAACGTATATTCTATTTCAGGGCAGGGTGGGTTGGGAGAGCAGTGCTAGGGATCAAACCCAGGGCCTTCCACATGCTAGGCAAGCACTCCCATCACTGAACTTTGCCTCCAGTCCCCAGACCTGTGCTCTTAACTAGTATTTCTGGAATACAGAAAACCTGTACAAACAAAAAGATAATTTAGTAGAGAAATGGACAAATGTTACAAGTAGACAGTTCATGAAAGAATATAGATGGTGTTAATAAACATACCAGAAAATCCTTCATATTACTAGTGATTATGGAAATGTAAAAATTTTAAATGAGATCATCTCATTTATTATATGGGAAAACAAAGATTTCATTCAGGGGCTGGGGCTGTAGCTCAGTGGCAGAGCTACAGAGCCTAGCATGTGTAAGGCACTGGGTTCAATCCTCAGCACCACATAAAGATGAATGAATAAAATAAAGGCATTCTGTCCATGCATAACTACAAAAAAAGAAAATTAAGAAAAAAAAGATATCATTCAGGGTGACACAAGGGTATGAGAGAATAAGTTAGAATAAAATTGCATAATTTTGTTGGAAATGAATTTGACAGTACTGGCCTTGAATTTATGTTTATAGATATATGTGTATATTCACTGTTGTATTGCTTATAGTAGCAATATTGGAAACAAGTCTCTTTCAGAAAGAAAAATGGCAGATAATGGTACACTTGTATTGTATTGTCCTTTGTGGCCAGAAGAATGAGATAGATAATACATCTTGATTGGGGAGGATGTTTAGCAGATTGTTGAGTTTCAAAACCAGTTTGGGGGCTGGGGATGTGGCTCAGGGGTAGAGCACTTGCCTAGCATGCACCTGGCTGCAATCCCCAGTACCTCAAAAAAAAAAAAAAAAAAAATCAGATGATATCACCCTATTTTTTAATTTTGTTTTTTCCATTGGTATTGGGGATTGAACCTAGGGGTGCTGTATCACTGAGCTACATTCCCAACCCTTTTTTAATATTGAGATATAGTCTTTAAATTGCCCAGGCTGGCTTTGAACTTGGGATCCTCTGCGCTCAGCCTCCTTAGTTGCTAGGATTACAGATGTGAATCACCATGCCTGCCTTCACCCTGGTTTTTAGCATGTAGAATGTAGTGGTCCTTGAACAGTAATAGTAAAACCCAAATAGTAATTGAGTTGGAGAGTGGAGTACTAAGGAATATTTGAAAAAAAAAATTTTTTTTCCAGGGCTGGGGATATAGCTCAGTTGTAGAGTGCGTGCTTTGCATGTACCAGGCCCTGGGTTCAATCCCCAGCACCACACGCACTCACACACAAAAATTCCTACATCACTGGGGACTTAACCTAGGACCTCATGTGTCATAGGTAGTGCTTTACCACTGAGCTTACTCCCAGCTAAGAACTCCCATTTAAGTGTGGATAATATTGGGGGAGTGCTAACTTCTTTGTTACTGTTAGGTCTTTCTGTGTTAAGTGAAGGAGGTTCACTTGAAACTTGTTTTTCAGAGCTCCTTAAAGCATCCAAAAGAAGTAAGTGTGCCAGAGGAAACACCTGATGATGAATGCCAAGGTTTGGTTTCCTTGGCACCCATAGAATTGCTTGTTTCTCCTCTGCCGTTCCACAGGGAAAGAACTGAGCATTCACATAAGGCTGGTTGGTCAGTCTAGCCTTGCTAGAGTTTGCTAAATGAAGAATACTTTGGAAAAAAGGCACTTCTCAGCACTTGGTCTTTTTGTTGCTGGAAGTGAAATTTGAAGGCTTTAGTGTGTTTTTCATTCCTTGTCATTGTCATCCCAGCATTATCCCTCTTCTTTTTTATTTTTAGACATACAGTGTCACAGATCAGTTGGAATCTGTAGTAGCCTCTGTGAATATCCCCTCTCCCTGGGTAAATACATGAAGTTCAAACAGTGTGAGCATCTTTTTTTTTTTTTAATATTTATTTTTTGGTTGTAGTTGGACACAATATCTTTTATTTATTTATAAATAATCCCTTTATTTTATTTACTTATTTTTATGTGGAGCTGAGGATCAAACCCAGGGCCCATGTGCTAGGCAAGTACTCTACCACTGAGCCACAACCCCAGCCTCTCCATTCAGTTTTTTAGTTATAAGATGATCTGAAGGACCACTACAACTCCTCCAAGTTTACTAAAAAAACCATTCACTAAAGAATAGAAGGTAATTCAAAGGATTTATGAGAAAGCCAGAGAATAGACATTGAAGGCTATCCAACCAGTAACTAGATCTGGGTCACATTGCTAGCCTGCTTTGGTAGAGATTTTCAGCCCCATTTTTGGGCACAGGTCTTCACACTACAGTCTTTACTGGGACTTAGGTCATCCTGCTGCATTTTGCCACATCCTCCCACTTTCACCAGAAAATTCAGTCTTTGGTTCCTGCTGCCCATGTCCAGATTTCATGCTGTGTGTCTAATTTGGGAAGCCTTGGTCACATGGCCTACACTTCAGCTGTGGGAGAGGTTGGGAAAGTGATTCTGGCACTTGCCTTGAGGCGGCAGTGTTCATAATATATGGTGTATTATGCAAACATAAGGTTTGCAGTCAAAAGTAGCACTTAAATCAGCTACTTACTTACTGGCACTTTTGGATCCTGATCATCACTTAGGATTAGTGGGCCATTTATTGCTCTTTTCTGGACCTTTATATTCTGTCTTTTACCACATTTAAATCTCTTCTCAACCATGGTTTTAAGTTTGTTTGATAAATAATCAAAAGTTTGATAAGTGTCTAATATTTTGGTAAAGACGACCTGCAGAAGAACATTATGTGAGCAGTAAAATCCTACCAAGATTTCTAAGGTTTTGCTGAATAATTGTTAAAAGTTATAGATGGGTTTGGAGTACAGGTGCTGTGATTCAGAATTTTGTGGCACATTGAGCACGATTCTCAGTGGTCCTTCCTCAGTGGGGCTCAAAACATGATGTGAGCCGAGTGCTTTATTCCATATGTTTTAGTAGTCCCCTAACCTTTTTTTTAGTTGTAGACGGACACAATATCTTTATTTATTCATTTATTTTTATCCGGTGTTGAGGATCGAACTCAGTGCCTTACAGCCTTACACGTGTGAGGTGAACCATCTACCACTGAGGCACAGCCCCCTGCTTTTTGTTTTGAAACATTGTGGATTGAACCCAGGGCCTCAATCAGGCTAATAAAGCACTTATTCTAGTAATGAGCTATATTTCAACTAAGTGGCCTTTTGTAGGAGAAGAGGGGAGTGACATTAATTCTAAAACAACATTAACATTTATTATAATCATTTTAATATGTAATTAGTACAATACTATTAATGAGTTCTTTTATTGTACACATCTTTCAAATCTGGTATGTGTTTTTCAGTTGGAGCATATTGTAATTTGACTAGTCACATTTTGAGTGATTGGTGGATACATGTAATTAATGGATACTAGACTAGACCAGTGTAGCTTTAGGGAAATATGGAAATAGAAATGTAATTTATTTTTCTTTTCTGTTGGTTCCTTTTCTTCTTTTTTAGAAGGGGGTCTTGCTATGTTGCTTAAGCATCTGGGATTACAGGTGTGCACCACTGTGCATGGCCAGTAATTTTTTCAATTACTGTTTAGGAGATGGAATTTAGAAATCCAAAATACTGACCCATCTTATTTTCCTTTAAATAAAATATCAGTTTAATACTTAAAATAGCCAGAACAAAACAAAACGTTATTGGGGCTGGGAGTTATAGCTCAGTTATACAGTGTGTACTTACCATGCTTAAGACCCTGGGTTCACTGCACAAAAATCAACTGAAAATGGCTCAAAGACCTAGAAATTAGACCAAAAACTATGCAACTCCTAGAATAAAACTCAGGGTCAACACACCAGCTTATAGTCATAAACACTGGCTTTCTCACCAGGACTCCTAGAGCTCAGGAGCTTCTGTACAGCCAAGGTAACAAGAATGTGAGGACTGAGGGTGTAACTCAGTGGTAGAGCACTTGTCTACCAAGTGCAAGGCCCTGTGTTCAATCCCTAGTACCACAAAAAGAAAAAAGGGGAAGAGAGAACATACAGAATGGGCGAAAAAATTTTCAAGCTACTCTTTTGAATTAAACAGACACTTCTCAAAAGAAGACAGTGTATTTTTGATAAATGCCTCAGTGACGCTGATGATGTTGGCTTGGGAGCCACATACATACATACATATATATAATTTTTTTTTTTAACCTGATTTGTTATGCATGGTGGCAGAATGCAGTTCATTTCATATTATACATATAGAGCACACTTTTTCAAGACACTGATTGTACACAAAGTATTTTCACACCATTTGTGTCTCATACATGTACTTAGGGTAATGATGTCTAACTCATTCCACCATCATTTCTACCCCTTTGCCCCCTCCTTTATCTTCCCTCCCCTTTGCCCTATCTAAAGTTCCTCCATTCCTCCCATGCTTCGTCCCCCGCCCCCAGTCTCTATTATGTGTCAGCATCCTCATATCAAAGAAAAATTCGGCCTTTGGTTTTTTTGGAATTGACTTGCTTCACTTAGCATTATATTCTCTAATTTCATCCATATACCTGCAAATGCCATGATTTTATTCTCTTTTAATGCTGAGTAATGTTCCATTGTGTATATATACCAAAGTTTCCCTATCCATTCATCTACTGAAGGGCAGGGAACTATATTTTGATGTTGTAAAGAGATGTGACTTTACTCCATGGAAAAAAATAAGGAATAAAATATTTTTATAGCATCTTACTACTTTACTATTAAATATTATTCCCACATTCCTCAATAGGGAAGTGGACATTCCCTCCCTTTGTATATATTTGAGGAAACTGAAACTTAAAGGTTAGGCATATTACTCATGGACTTCAAAGCCAAGTCTATGATCTCAGTATTGAACTCTTTACACAACTTGATGGCTTATCTTTTTTTTTTTTTAAATTGAGAAACATCATTATTGTGATATAATTTACACATTGTAATTCATACAGTTTAGGGGCTGGTAGTTATATAGCTCAGTGGAATAGTGCATGCTAGCATGTGTAGGGCTCTGGGTTTGATCTCTGGCACCAAATAAATGAATAAGTAAAGTATACAGGACTTAGGGATGTAGCTCAATGGTAGAGCACTTGCCTACTATGTGCTAAGCCCCGGGTTCAATTCCTACTACTGCAAAGAAATAAAAAACAGTATATAGTTCAGTGCGGTTTTGTATATTCAATGAGTTTTTACAACTGTCAGTTTTATAATATTTTAACCACCCTATTAAAAAAATTTATTCCCATTAGTAATACTGCATGTTTTCCCTAACCCCTACCCTTCCTCGCCCCTGTATCTACAAGGTACTAATTTACTTTCTGTTTCTATAGAAAATAGACCTTTTTTGATCATTTCATACAAACAGAATCGTATGATGTGGTCTCCTGTGATGGACTTCATTAGCTTAATATTTTGGATTTCTTTCTACCTTTTGTTTTACGAATAATGCTGCAGTGAACATTTATATACAAGTTTTTATGGATGTTTTTATTTCTCTTGGGAAGATACCTGGTAGTGTATTTGCTGAATCATGTGATTTATTTATCATGTTTGTTATGTAATGTGTTTAACCTTTTGAGGAAGTGTCAAACACTTTACAAAGTGTGACAAAGTGGCTATGTCAACTTTATATATCTTTTTTTTTAATTTATTTTTTACTTCTTGGCAGACACAACATCTTTGTTTGTATGTGGTGCTGAGAATCGAACCCGGGCCGCACACATGCCGTATATCTTATATAAGCATTCTGATTTCTCCACATCGTCAGCAACACTTGTAGATTTTTTTGGGGGGGGGGGTGCAGGGGGACTGTGTCTGGATATTTTGCCCAGGCTGGCCTGGAACTTAGAATTCTTCTGCCTCAGTCTCTTAAGTAGCCAGGACTACAGGCATGTGTGCCACTATTCCCAGCTTGTCTTTTTTTATTTTAGCCATCCTAGTGGGTATCATTGTGGATTTGATTTTGATTTGCATTTCCTTAATAACCAGTTATGTTGGCCATTTGTATATGGAATTTTGTGTTTTTAAAAATTATTTATTTTTATGTGTTGCTGAGGATCGAACCCAGGGCTTTGCATGTGCTAGGCGAGCGCTCTACCACTGAGCCATAACCCCAGCCCCTTGTTTTTGTTTTTGATAGTGGAGATTTAACCTAGAGGCATTTTACCGCCAAGTTACCTTTTTGTTTTCTATTATGAGACAGGGTCTCTCTAAGTTGCTTAGGACCTCACTAAGTTGCTGAGGCTGCATTGAACTTGCAATCCTCTTGTCTCAGCTTCCTGAGCTGCGTAGGATTACAGTTGTACACCTCCACACCTGGTTTTTTTTGGGAAGAAACCTCTATTCATATTCTTTTCCATTTTTTTGTTCATGATATGAGGAAGAGGTTTAACTTCATTCTCTTGCATGTGGATATCCAGTTATCCCAGCATCAGCCTTATTATCTTATGTCATGTGTATCTTTCTATTATTAGATTGATTTACACCCTCATCTGCTTTCTTAATATGTGCCTTTTGTTTTGTTTTCTTTTCCCTTGTTTTCTATCTTCCTAATTTCTACCTGTAGTTAGGGAAAGGTTTTTTTTTTTTTTTTAATTGCATAGTATGTATAACTAGCATCTTTTCCTGCTACTTTGTATGCTGAAATAACAGTAAAAATACACAAGCTACATTGTTACCCAAATGTGTTTCTAACATATAGTAATCTTGTTTAGAATAAATTATCTGGATTCTTTGGAGTATTATTATTATTTTTAAATGACTTCTCCATTAACAAAAGTATCTTGAGTAGTCTAAAGACACATGCAACAGTGCTTGAATTTAAAACAGCAAATTTGGAAATTACTCCAGAGGAGATTGCACAAACTTTGTCCCTGTTATATTTTCTACTTGTTCATAATAGGAAATAGGTTTGATCCTGAGTTGAGCAGTTTGGAATGGTTTGCGTTTGTTTTTTCTGGCCTCGTAGAATAGGTGACCCCACTCTTTTTGTCACTTGCTGCAGAGATAAAATATTTCTAAATCATATATACATAAATTATATACTTGTACCACTGTATTGATATACAAAAAGCAAAGGGGTTGCATTTTCAAATAAACTTAAAAATTGGCAAAATTTCTGATTAATTTTTTTCTTATACCCAATTGACTGACTTGCTTGCTCTCTAAGGTAGGTATCTGTCACTCTGAATGCAATGTGATGCTGAAGAACATTTTGGGGGATTGTGGCATCCTTAGAAGCTTTGTCTGGGCATCACACAGGGCCCCTATCTGAGATTTTTGTTTTCCTTGGGGCTGGATTCTCAATATTGTCTGGCTCACTCACTGGTGAATCTTGTTGCTGCAGGTACAGGTGCAGGTACAGCAGTCTCCGCAGCAGGTCTCGGCTCAGCAGCTCTCCCCGCAGCTCACCGTTCACCAGCCTGCCGAGCAGCCCATCCAGGTCCAGGTGCAGATCCAGGGCCAGGCACCGCAGTCAGCAGCCCCTTCTATCCAGACCCCGTCTCTACAAAGTCCCAGCCCCTCGCAGCTGCAAGCAGCCCAGATCCAGGTGCAGCACGTGCAGGCGGCCCAGCAGATCCAGACTACAGAAATCCCGGAGGAGCACATCCCACATCAGCAAATCCAGGCTCAGCTTGTGGCTGGCCAGTCTCTTGCTGGGGGTCAGCAGATTCAAATCCAGACCGTGGGTGCCCTTTCCCCACCACCATCCCAGCAGGGCTCACCTCGGGAAGGGGAGCGGCGGGTTGGCACGGCCAGTGTCCTCCAGCCTGTGAAGAAACGCAAAGTGGACATGCCCATCACTGTGTCCTACGCCATCTCAGGGCAGCCGGTGGCCACCGTGCTGGCCATACCACAGGGCCAGCAGCAGAGTTATGTGTCTTTGAGGCCAGACTTACTGACAGTAGACAGTGCCCACCTGTACAGTGCCACCGGGACCATTACTAGCCCTACAGGAGAAACTTGGACCATCCCTGTTTATTCTGCCCAGCCCCGGGGGGACCCTCAGCAGCAGAGCATTACCCACATTGCCATTCCCCAGGAAGCCTACAACGCAGTTCATGTCAGTGGCTCACCCACAGCCCTGGCAGCTGTAAAGCTGGAGGATGACAAGGAGAAGATGGTGGGCACCACGTCTGTAGTGAAAAACTCCCATGAAGAGGTAGTGCAGACCCTTGCAAACTCTCTCTTTCCAGCACAGTTCATGAATGGCAACATCCACATTCCAGTGGCTGTGCAGGCCGTGGCAGGCACGTACCAGAATACAGCTCAGACTGTTCATATATGGGACCCCCAGCAGCAGCCGCAGCAACAAACTCCCCAAGAACAGACGCCACCACCACCACAGCAACAGCAGCAACAGCTCCAGGTTACTTGTTCAGTAAGTGAGACTTACCTTTAGGGCACCCTGCTTTCTCAGGGACCTGTGAAACACAGAACTTGCCTGTAGTGTCAAGCTTGTTTTCTGCCAAAATATTAGTCTTATAGTGGTAAGAGTATTTAGCATTTTGAGGAAGGAAGAGAAGCAGCTGATTAGAGTATAAAACAGATTGTACCTTCTAACTACCTGACGGTTCAAAATGATCAGTAACTACTTTGCAATTTTAAAGATTTAAGTGTTGAATGCCTGGAACACTTCTATTGTATTCTCTTAGGAATAATAAACTTAGAGGTAGGGATAAATAGGATACCCCAAAGATTGTTTGCCTTCCATGTGCTGTTACTTTGCATCACAAGTGAACAACTCTAGTGAAACCCTTATAGTTTAGCACATAGCTTGTAAACTCATCATGGTGGAAAGGCTATGAACCTTCTCCGATTATTGTCTATAATCAGTGTAGGTAAGTTAGAAGATAAAAAAAAATACCTCCTAATAAGCCTGTTAAAAGTTAACACCTTTGGAAGCCTTGAGTAAGTTACCTATAGAGTGGTACCTCACAAGCATATTTTTATCTTGCTTGAAAATAGTCAAGATAAGCCTTGGTTAATTGGATTTTCTGACATGGCAACTATGTTGAAAACTTTTTTTCACTTCCTCCTCCAATTCTGGTATTTGAACCTGGAGTGCTTTACCACTGAGCTACATCCCCAGACTTTTTATTTCTATATTTCATTTATTTTTTTAATTAATTTATTTATTTTTGTAGTACTGAGGCTTAAACCCTTGAACCCAGGGGCTCTCTACCACTGAGCTACATCCTCAGTCCTTTTTATTTTTATTTTTTTAAAGACAGGGTCTTGCTAAGTTGCCTGGGATGGCCTCTAACTTGGAATCCTCTTGCCTCAGCTTCCTGAGTTGCTGGGATTATAGGTGTACATGCCCATGTCCAATTACTTCAAAATTTTTAGATTGCAGAAAAGTTCTCAAAAACTGTTGAAATTTCAACTTTAAAATTGTGTAGCTCTTATTTTTTCTAATTATTAATCTCAGGAATAGCTCAGAGGTGTGAATAGATTAATCTGTTTAGGCTATTAGTAAGCTTTCTAGACCCTTTTCTAGTAGACTTTTAGAATAGCATACAGAACCTCTGGTCTTATGGGACTGCTGAAAGTAGCGTGTCTCATTGGGCATAGGCTTCTGGGAATGCATGTGAAGGAGCTGGCACAAGCAAGTTAGATGAAGGACTACACTCAGAAACTCAGACCACAAATTACTAATCAAACTAAGCAAATAATTAAGTAAAGGCTGACCAGTTTAGTTTGTTTCATGGAGAAAACATTGTATCATCTTGGATGACTTATTAAATACCTGGCTGTCAGGCCTAGAAGTAGAAAGCGATTGAATAGTGCTGGGGATCGAACCCAGTACCTCACATGTGCTAAATGAGTGCTCTACCACTGAGCCACAACCACAACCTCACCTTGAGATGGTCCTTGTTTATCTGAGTCTAGTTGTGAGAGTAAGAAGTTGTAATTTGCAAGCCTGGAGCACTGGTGCATGCTTTTAATCCCAGCTACTCAGAGACTGAGGAAGAAGGATCACAAGATCAGGGTCAGACAGGCAATTTATTGAGTTCTTGTCTCAATATTTTTGGGCAAAAGGGCTGGTGATGTAGCTTAGTGGGAAAGTGCTTGAGTGTGCTTGCCTAGTAGTATAAGGCCCTGGGTTTGATCCCCAGGACCACACACACAAAAAAAAGGAATTCATGATTTCTTTTCTTTTGAATTATTTATAAGGCAGTATAATTAAGAATGACAGCATGATACATAAACAAACAAATTGGGAATTCAGAAATTCTAGGTTAAAAGTTAACAGAGCTACTCAGGAGGGGCTGAAACAGAAGGATCACAAGTTCAGACTGAGGAATTTAGGGAGACCGTGTCTGAAGATAAAAAGGCTAAAGGTGTAACTTTCAATCACCCATTGAATCCCTAATACTGCCAAAAAAAAAAAAAAAAAAGTAAACAGTGGTATCTTTGGAAAATAATTTACAGCATCTAAGCTGTAAGAAGAATGGAACATCATAAATACAGAGATAACCCAAAAGGACATTGCCAAAGGCAACATAAGAGGGGAACCATGAGAGAGGAGTTAGGATAGAGGAAGGGGAGTGATGTCTTTTCAAAGTGAAGAGTTGGATTAGATCTGATCTGTGGTAGGAAATCTGAAATTTCTGGATAATGTGACAAGAGCAATCAAGCAGAGGTATATAAAATCAGAAGATTTGTAATGCGGCTCTGCTCAGCTTTTGTTCATAAAGGTAGAGCACATTAGGCCTTCCCTCAGCTTTCTTTAACCTAATGGTTCAATTGCAGGTGAGGCTTTCTTTGGAGCTTATTGTTCTCTGTAATTTATCTGTCTAGGCCCTCTAGTATGAGAAGCTCTTTTCTGGAGTTTAGTGTTCTTCAGAGTCTCTCTTTTAGCAATCTTACAGGAACTTATGTCAGGTTTTATTATCAGAAAAACTGAGAATACCCATCACAAGGGAAAGGTGAGTGTGTTTATATAGATCACAAATAAGCCTCTCCTTTTCTCATCAGGCTTTGGGCTGTGTGTTGGGGAATAAAGTTAACAACACAGGCTCCTTTACCTTAGGATCATTTAGAATCCAAGGAGAAAATAGATATGTTATATGAGTTGAATCCTAAGGAGAGCTGGTAACAGTGTTGTGCTCTCTGCTGCCTTGGATTGAGGAGGGCAATAACCTTTTATGAAAGCTTTCATATTTTCTGTTCTTAAAACCAGATTTATGGTAAAACTTTCTTTTGATCTGATATCCACCTCCATCTGTTGCTCCATTTCTCTGCTTTATTCTTTTTTTCTCAGGAGTTCTTAAAAGTATTATCTGCACAAGAGGGCTCTACTTATTTTCCATCTTCCCCCACCCCCCCCCCCCAAAATGGAGAATCACTGATACCCAGACTGGCATAGAACTCCTAGATGTAAGTGATCTTTCTGCCTCAGCTTCTCCATTAATTAAGCCGCTGTGCTCAGCTTCAGTTTTCTTATTGACTCCTGTCTGAATCTGTTCTTGTCTGGGTGAGCAGTGACATCTTGTGGCTAGAAAATGGGCCCATTTGTCGTCATGCCCCTTCCCACCCCACCCCATCTTTCTTTGATACTGGGTATTGAACCCAGGGGCACTTTACCAGCCTCAGCCCTTTTTATTTTTTTTTACTTTTGAGACAGAGCCTTCCTAAGGTTCTAAGTCTGGTCTTAAACTTGTAATCCTCCTGCCTCAGCCTCCTAAACTGCTGGGATTACAGGTACTCACATGTCTTGGAGCAAAGGTTTTCTTTAGTGACTTCTAGAATAGCCACTGGAGTCAAGAAAAACGCATACTAGGGTTTTTGTTCAAATCACTACAGAGTCAGTCAACTCTTTGCCCCAGGCTGTGGTTTAATGCATTTCTGTACTCTTGAACCTAAGACAAAACTTTGCATACATGTTTTGTTTGTTGAATTGATCAAATATATAAAACTGGGGTATTTTGGGGCTGGGGTTGTGGCTCAGTGGTAGAGAGCTCTACCACTGAGCTACAGCCCCATCCCCAAAATCTGTTTTATTAAGCATCAGATGTATACCTTGATTAGAAACCCATGTAGACATTAATAGTGTGGACCTAACGTTATGTAAAGGTTATTATTTCTACCTTTTTTTTTTTTTTAAATTGAGGTCAAGTCTTGTTATACTATCCAAGCTAAACTCCTGGCTCAAATGATCCTCCTGCCTCAGCCTCCTGAATAACTGGATTTACAGGCATATACCACCACACTTACCTGCCTATTTATATTTAGATTTTAGACACTTTCCTGTCTGTTTATTTAGACATTTGCCTTTCTGGTCTGTTTATGTAAAACCATCACAGTTCTTGGTGGGGGGGAGGATAATGAATGTTTTTTTCCATTTTAGAAATGCTAGAAAATAGAAAGTATTTTGTCATTTTTCATATATTCCTCATTCTTTTTTTTTTTTTTTAAAAAGAGAGGGAGAGAGAGAGAGAATTTTAATATTTATTTATTTTCTTTTTTTAGTTTTCGGCGGTCACAACATCTTTGTTTGTATGTGGTGCTGAGGATCGAACCTGGGCCGCATGCATGCCAAGCGAGCGCGCTACCGCTTGAGCCACATCCGCAGCCCTATTCCTCATTCTTTTATGGTTCGAGTATAAAGGATAATCAGGCTTATTTACGTGGTTGTTTGTATATTCATTCTATACTTCTGGGTCTTGTTTCTTTTTTCTTAATTAAATTTATTCCTTGAAGACATTATTTTTAAATATATATGACTTTATTTTATTTATTTTTATGTGGTGCTGAAGATTGAACCCAGGGCCTTGTACGTGTGAGGCAAGTGTTCTACTGCTGAGCCATAACCCCAGCCCCATGTAGTCTTAGTTAACATGATTAATGTCTGCTTTGTAGTCCATTTATATGGATATAGTATAATTTGCCTAATTGGTCCCTTTTGTTGGACCCTCACGTTAATTTTTTTAAAATATTTTTTTAGTTGTTGATGGACCTTTATTTTTATTTATTTGTATATGGTGCTGAGAATCGAACCCAGTGCCTCACATATGCTAGGCAGTTGATCTAACACTGAGCCACAAGGCCAGCCCGCTCACATTAATTTATAATTTAGATTTTTCTTTAATGCAAACAGCTTTTTAGTATCAGATGTACACCTTGATTAGGAGGCAATTCATCATTTTTTCTTTTCTTTTTCTGGATACTGGGGATTGAACCCAGGGCACTTTACCACTGAGCCAAATCCCCATCACTTTTTATGTTTTAGTTATTTATTTTTGAAGATCTGATCTTATTTGCTACTCTTAAAAACTCTTATTTTAGACTAGTCTCAGAAGTAGAAGCTTGCAGAGAGGTCAGTCCACATCTGTTGGCAGTCTGTTCCTGGCGCTTTTCTTCGGCCTCTTTCATTCTCTTGACCAAAAATTTGGCATATTCTACAGCCTGTTCCTTATTTTTCTTAGTACACTATTTCTTCAGAGCAATACATGGGCGCTTGTGTTGCAGGACACATGGAATAAGGAGACACTGAATCTTCTTTGGTGCTTCGGTCCTGGGTTTTTTTTACCTTCTTTGTTTAAAGGTTTTCTGACAACACATTGGCAGTCATCATTTTCCTTAGAGAGATTGAAAAGTTTGCAGATTCTACTAGCTCTTTTGTGTCCCAGCCTATGAGGTACAGTAGTATCCGTAAGTCTAGGAATATCCTTCTCTCATTTTTTTTTACAATAACCAAGTTGAGAATGCTCAGATTGGCATTCACAGTGCAACCTCAAACAGATTTGCGCTTCCTCTCTCCAGTTCATCTTGGTCTATAACAGGAATGCCTCTTATTCAGTAGCAGGCAAACACAGCCATGGGTCACAACACTGTGTTTTATGAGGAAACCTTGTTTGTGGTTCCTACCACTGATTAGGACCACATAACCCTTCTATTCTTCACCCAGAGAATCAGCAGCAACTTCTGTGGCAGTACACTTCTCATGATAAGTACAAAGTTTGCATTCATCATCCACTTCAATGAGTTTCTGGCAGCCAGTAGCTGGAAGGAGATATTCAGCTTCATCTTGGGCAGCTTAATTTTTTATTTTGAGATAAGGTCTCACTAAGTTGTTGAGGCTGGCTTTGAACTTGTGATCCTCCTGCCTCAAGCCTCCCAAGTCTCTAGGATTACAGGTGTGTGCCACCATGCCCAGCCATCTTATGCATCTTTTTTTTGTTTTGTTTTGTTTTTGTTAAATTGTTGATACATCTTTATTTTATGTATTTGTTTATATGTGGTGCTGAGGATCGAACCCAGTGCCTCACACATGCCAGGCAAGTGCACTACTGCTGAGCCACAGCCCCAACCCCCTTATGCATCTTGATACATAAAATATTAGTGATTTCCTTAGGATAGAGTTCCAGGTCAAAACATGGACGTTTTCTTGAGGCTTGATACATAACACCAAAAAATGTATTGCTCTATTTCCCCATTTAAAAGTATCTTATCAAAGGTAATAGAATTTTATTTGTTGGTAAGCAAATTTGTGTCATGTAGAAACTATTTTTGCCTTCAGTTGGAATGATTTTTTCATATACCTCAGCCCTTTGAGTAAGGGAGGTGTTGATTGTGGCATAAAATTTCTGAACTCAAGGGGATTTGATCAGAAAACAGAGGTATAATATGTATGAGACCCAAGAACGTGCACTTGTGCCCGACACAGTGGTGCACACCTGTAATCCCAGTTGCTCAGGAGGCTGAGGCAGGAGGATCAAGAGTTCAAAGCCAATTTCGGCAATGGTGAGGCACTAAGCAACTCAGTGAGACCCTATCTCTAAATAAAATACAAAATAGGGCTGGGGATGTGGCTCAGTGGTTGAGTCCCCTGAGTTCAATCCCTAGTACCCTCCCCCCAAAAAACCAAAAACAGAAACCTGCACTTGGCATCTTTGTGTCCATCTAACCTTTTGGGGATTGTGACTGAGAATGATACTCCGTCTCTTTTTCATGTGGCTTGGCTGTCAGACCATTGATGATGGGGCCATTCTTCCTTTGAAAGGAAGAAGGTGTAATGTTGTCTCCTGTTTTTATAAAATGGATTATGTCCTTATGAGTGTGAGAATCTTAATTTCAGAAGAAGCATGGAAAAATTAGAACCTTATAGCTAGAAAAACCGTAACAATTGTCCTGTCTTATATCTTACAATGGCAGAGGAGACAACATCACTAATTTATTGTGTTTCTTGATAGTGGTCCTTACTTAGTGGTGTACACCTATAATCACAGCAACTGAGGAGGCTGAGGCAGGAGTGTTGAAAGTTTGAGGCCAGCCTTAGCAACTAGGCAAGATCCTGTTAAAAAAAAAGGGGGGGGGGGGGAGCGTAGCTTGGTGGTAAAGTGATTCAAACCCCAGCACTGTTTAAAAAAAAAAAAAAAGAGGAACAAACAATGTCAGAGGCCCAGTGTGATAGTGCATACCTTTAATCCCATCTGAGGTAGGAGGGTCATAAGTTTGAGGTTGGCCTGAGCAATTTAGTAAGACTGTGTCTCAAAATGAAAAAATAAAAGGAGGATATTGGGGATATAGTTCAGAAGTAGAGCCCTTGCATAGCAAGTACAAGGTTTTGGGTTCAAGCCCCAGCGTCACGAAAAAAAAAAGGAAAAAAATGTTAACGTCAGGCCTTCACCTTAGAACAACTATAAAGTTCAATCTGTTGGGATAAGACACAGTTATAGATACTCTCAAAATGTAGTCCTGAGGATTTTAAGGTGCAACTAAGTTTAAGCCTCAGTACTCGGCACATTTGCTATTGCAAGTAAGATCTGCAGAGTAGCAACCTTGATTCGCATTGGAAATTTGTTAGAAAGGCACAATCTTGAGTCACTCCCCAGATCTTTTCAATCAGAATGTGCTCCCTCCATTCCCTTGTCCATCCTGGTACTGAATCCAGGGGCATTCTGTATCCCAACCCTTCAAAAAAAAATTTTTTTTTTCTTTTAATTTTGAGACAGGTATTATTAAATTTCCCGGACTGGCCTTGAACTAGGAATTCTCCTGCCTCAGTCTCTGGATAGGGAATTAACTTTTTACTTGTAGTTTTAGAAGTATTGATACCTAGGTTCCAGAGACATATTCTAGGGTTAGCCAGGGTATTGTTGTTTTTAAATAAAATACTCAAAGTGCAGCCAAGGCTGAGAAGCCTATTTCAGTTGCCTTTGCTGTCCCAAGAATAAGTACCCAAAGCTACTTCAAGGTAGAACATCAAGAATAGAAGGGTTTTTTGTTGTTGTTGTTTATTTGTTTGGTTCTTTTGGTATGAGGAATTGAACCCAGGAATGCTTTATCATTGAGTTACATTCTCAGTCCTTTTATTTTATATCTTGAGACAGGATCTTGCTAAATTGCTGAGGCTGGCCTCGAACTTGCAATCCTCCTATCTTAGTTTCTTGTCTCTGGGATTACAGGCATGTGCCACTGTGCCTGGCAAAGAGATTTTTTTTTTTTAGTTAAATGAATTTAATATTTTCTTGGAAATTTGCTAAAGGACCTAATGTACAATAGTATTAACACATTCTGATGGTTTTCCTCTCATAGGCTCAAACTGTCCAGGTTGCTGAAGTTGAACCACAGTCACAGCCACAGCCTTCCCCAGAACTTCTGCTTCCAAATTCTTTGAAACCAGAAGAAGGGCTTGAAGTATGGAAAAGCTGGGCCCAGACCAAGAATGCTGAACTAGAAAAGGATGCTCAGAATAGATTGGCACCCATTGGGAGTGAGTGTTTGGGGAAGATGGGAGATGTCTATAATCTAAATAACAGGACTATAGTAACTGGTGTCCTCTGGCTCTGTAGAGAGCACCTGCTGCATCGTGACTATCAGTAAGCAAGCCTGACCCTGTACAGATGATCATGATTTGTGGGGTTTGCCTAAAACCAAGCATTTTTATTTACATGGCTTTCTAGAGTCAATCTAGCAGACCAGAGCAAAGTGACTTTTAGGAAAAAACATGAGCCCAGTGAGTGTTTTCAATGCCCTTCTTTGCCATTAGATTTATATACTTTCCCATGTTACAGAGTGGATTCTGGTTTTTTTTTTTTTTTTTTTTCCCTGCTTTTACTTCTTGATCCTAGTAATAATTTTGGGGATATATGTGAGATGAGGCAGGTTATAAGAAAGAAACCCTTGGTGTAGTATTATATATGATTACTGCCTTAGTAGGCCGGTTTTGATCATAAATAGAAATGAACATTCCTGTACCAGCAACCTGATTCTCTGAGCCCTCCTTTCAGGAAAATGAGTACCCAATAAAGAGACACCTATACCCAGACTCCCACTCACCTTTGAGACTTGTGTTATAGGGCGCCAATTGCTGCGATTCCAGGAAGATCTCATCTCCTCTGCTGTGGCTGAGTTGAATTATGGCCTCTGTCTAATGACACGGGAAGCTCGAAATGGAGATGGTGAACCCTATGATCCGGATGTGCTCTACTATATTTTCTTGTGTATTCAAAAGGTAGGAAGCACCTCTACATAGAAGTATTTTTAAGCTCTGTTCCCATTTCGTGTTTGCTGATTAGTCAAGTTTAGTAAAATGATTAGAAGTGAAAATAAAGAAATTCTTTTTTATCTATATAATGAGTTTTAAAATAAACTGTTTTAATTGCAAAGACCTAAATGTTAGTGATCTAGAGCATTTGGCTAGCATGCACCAGGCCCTGAGTTTCCTCCCCAGCATAGTATCACAAAAGAAAATAAAGAAGAAAAAGGAAAAAAAGACCTAAATGTTCACTTTAGACCATAAAATAAGCAGACAAACATCTAAAATCGTACCATCTAGCAAAACTTCTATTAAATTATTTGGTTATTACCTTAGTAGCTTTTTTTTTTTTTTTAATCACAAAGCATTTCACACTTTTCTGTTAAAATGAACATTGTTTTTATTAAAAAGTAACTTATTTAGAACAAAGTTTGGTGCTAACATAGCTTTTCACATTAATACTACGTTAACACAAAGCTATTATTTGAAGAAGTCTGATTAGAATTGTATGTGAATATCGTTAGACTTTTAGGACACATAATATGAAGCATAAAATAGGAGCTCAGATTGGCAGTTTGGGAAGCATTTTTTAGTATTTGAAGTCTTTTGGAGAATTTATAATATGATTGAGTAGGACTTACTTGTTGGGAATTTGGTCCCTGGTCCTGAGAAAAGCCTGCCTCCCACTTTGTTCCTGTTTCTTTCTGGCCCTAACCCAGATACCATGTGAATAACATTACATGATCTCTTCACTTATGCTATACCCAGTCCTAAAAGAAAGGTATAGTCGGGCTGGGGATGTGGCTCAAGTGGTAGCGCACTCACCTAGCATGTGTGAGGCCCTGGATTCGATTCTCAGCACCACGTAAAAATAAAACAAAGATATTGTGTCTACCTACAACTAAAAAAAATAAATACATAAAAAAAAAAGAAAAAGAAAGGTATAGTCATCTCCATTTATAGTCAAGAAAACTTAGCCCCAAGTTAAAAGCTATATATCTATTATTTAAATAATATACTAGTAAGGGGCTGTCCTCAGAGCTTATTCATTATTTTGTTACCACAGACAATGCCTTACTTAGGTAAAATAAAATTCAGAAAATCATCACTGATCTAACTCTAAAATGTTGTGGGAATCAGTTCACATGATTTGGATTACACTGTTACATATGCTGGACAGTTTTGATGTGGTAGGGAGAGGTAGTGGTGCTAGTGGAAAAATGTTTATTTCTCCCAAAAGTTTATTCAAGAAACAACCAATAACTTTCATTGATTGTTTTACTTTTCAGTATCTTTTTGAAAATGGAAGGGTAGATGACATTTTCTCCGATCTTTATTATGTTCGATTCACCGAGTGGCTCCACGAAGTTCTGAAGGATGTTCAGCCTCGGGTCACTCCACTTGGTAAGTCTTTGGAGCCTTTTCCCATTTGAATTTTAAAACATAGGCTGTTTTGCACCAAATGTGGTGGCACACTCATATAATCCCATCAACTCTGGAGGCTGAGGCAGAAAGATTGTAAGTTTTGAGACTAGCCTCAGTAATTTAGTGAGGCCCTAGCAACTTAGTGAGACCCTGTCTCAAATAGGAAATAAAAAGGGCTGAGGATGTGACTTAGTGGTTAAGTGTGCCTGAGTTCAATCACCAGTACCTGGAGAGAAAAAAAAAAAGGCAGTTTCTGTGGCTGGCTATGATTATAGTAAGGGGGCATGGGACTTATAAATCCCAGGCAACAGTATTGGCCTTGGTGCTGCTTTGCCTGATATCAGAAGGGGCATTGCTCTTCAGAGAATTCTGTTAGTCCCAGTGTGGCAAGGACCCAGAGACATGCGAAACTAGTAGAGTGGTTACTATGTTTTTTATTTTTATTTTTCTATTAAAATTTATTGATTGACCAGGTGTGGTGGTACATGCCTAAAATTCCAGCTAATCAGGAAGCTAGTGCAGGAAGATGGCAAGTTTGAGTTCAGTATGGCAACTTAGTGAAACCTGTCTCAAAATAAAAAATAAAAATGTCTGAGGATCTAGTTCAGTGGTAAAATGCCCCTGAGCTTATTCTCCAGAATGGGGGTGGGAGGTGTTATTATTAAAGTCAGAATCATAGCTGGGTGCAGTAGCTCATGCCTATTATAGTCCCAGCTACTGGAGAGGATTACTTGAGCCCAGGAGTTCAGGTCAGCCTGGACAACATAGTGATACCTTATCTCAAGACATAGCTGGGTATGGTGGCATATTCCTGTAATCCTAGAAACTCAGGAGTCTGACAGGAGGACTGCATGTTTGAGGCCAACCTGGGCAACTTAGACCCTGTCTCAGAATAAAAAGGGTGAGGTTGGGGATGTAGCTCGGAGATAAAGTGCCCCTGGGTTCAATCCCTAGTACCACAAAAAGAAAAAAAAAAAAGGACACAAGCAAGAAAGAGAATTGAAAGGGGCTGGGAATAGTGCTCAATGGCAGAACACTTACCTATCATGTGAAGGCCCTGGTTTTGATCCCAGCACAACTGCACCCCCTAGTCAAAAATTTTAAGAACCATTTCAGCTGTAGAGCATAATCTTATAAATAAATATTTATTTATTTATTTTTGAGGAAAAAGTTCTATTACTTTGCCAGCAAAGATGGAACAGGGGATGCCTGTCTCAGAGGCTGTAATTCTGGCAATTAGGGGTAACAGGGTTTTTTTTTTTTTTTTTTTTTTTTAATATTTATTTTTTAGCTGGGCACAATATCTTTATTTTATTTATTTTTATGGGGTGCTGAAGATCGAACCCAGGGCTTCACACATGCTAGGCGAGCACTCTACTACTGAGCCACAACTCCAGCCCAGTTAACAGGGTTTTTAAAGAGGTGAATTAAAGACTACATTTCATATGTTCTACATAGGGAGTTGTGATTTGCTTGTTAATTTGGGAGATAGTCATTTCTTAGATCTTCTGGTGCCATCCCTGAAATCTGAATTACTTTTCTCCTGTGGTGGGCCTATGCTCAAGGACAGATTACTATCTGGGATGGGGAAGAATGGTAATCCTTTCCCTTGCCTCAGATTAGAGAGGGGGAGGGAGAGAGGGAGAGGAAGAAAAAGAAACATGTCTGGTTTAAAAAGTAAGTTGCAGTGACAGAGCAGCAAGAACTGTATTCAAAGCACAAAGTAGACCATTTTTACATTTCCCCACTGTCAATTTCTACATTCCATTTCTATGGAAAAATGGGAGTGACATCTCCAAGCTGCTTCCTACTGAGAGAGGGTAAAGTTGTGTGGTATTGACCTGAAGTTCTTGTTCTCTATCAGGTGGGGCATGGATAATTTAGCATCAGAGCAACCTAGAGGTCCATGCTGGCATTTGGTGGGTCTGGGCAGGAATCATGTTAGGACAACAGTAAACAAGACAGCAATGCTTTACTTGTTTTGTAAACAGTTAACACGAAAGCAATTAGTATTTCAGCCAGTTTCTGAAAACCATGAAGACAGTAACTCATTAAAACCTTAAGCAAAAGCTTAAGGTGGGATCCAACATGCCATTGATTTGTGAGGAGGCCATTTAAGGCATTTGAGTAGAGTTGTTAGAAATATATTCAATATTTAGTTTTTATAATGGTGTCCATTTGAGATGTAGTTAAAAGATACTTAATGTCATCTTATTTCTGTAAAATAGCTTTCTCATTAGTATTACCTCTATGTTCAGTAGAGGCATCCCTTTAACTGTGTCATTTAGGACTCTACTGGCAAAGTTAGTTAGGCCTTTTGTGTGCCACATTGCATCTTTTAGACTAAACTGAGGAATAAATATCGGGGCTAGATAATACTATCAGTGAAAAACAGATCTAAGTTATCTTTGTAGGAAGTTAGGAAGACTTGTAGGTCTATCAGATCAGGCTCAAATTGACTCAGAACAAACTTATAACTCTAGAGTTCCTTTGTAGTAGTTACTCTTAGGCACTCCCACTCTTCCTTTATAGCCTCCAGCTTTACTTTTGGTAGGGCTGACACAAGTGTACATCTGAAGTTAGATTAAAAAAATTAATAAGTTGTCTTGCCTTTTAAATGTCCACCTATGCTGCGTATGGTAGCATGTGCCTGTAATAGCTACTTAAGGAGGCGGGGCAATGAGGATCATGAGTTCACAATACCTTTATTTATTTATTTATTTTTATGTAATGCTGAGGATTGCTGGACTAAAACCAGCCTAAGCAATTTAGAGAGACCATAAGCAAGTCAGCAAGACCGTCTCTAAATAAAATATAAAAAGGACTGGGGGATGTGCTTAGTGGTTAAGCGCTTCTGGGTTCAATTGCCAGTACCTTCCCCCAAAAAAGTCCACATATTAATTGCTCTCCTGCCAGGTGTTTAAGACCAACTTGGGGGCTAGGGTTGTGCCTCAGTGGTAGAGCAGTTGTGTTGCACATGTGAAGCACTGGGTAAAAATTTTAAAAAAGACCAACTTGGTCAAAATTGACATCTACTCTTAAGAGGCAGCTGTGATTCCTCAAGGATAGCTCTTGGGAACTTTCGAAAAGCCTATTGGTTCTTCAGCCTTCCTCTACCAGTGTGCCATCTGCCAGGATGGATTGAGTTCTTGCTGACCACACGTGGCTTTCTTTGGAACCATAAGAAACATGCCCTTTGCCAGTGACCATCCTCTTTGCAGAACGTATACTGGTTGGCTTCTTGTTCTTTAGGGTCCTCTCAATCTGGAGTTGCAGGGCCCTTAGAGGTGTCCTGTTGTTCCCTGGATCCATAATTTTTTAGAGCTGTTTTAGGTGTCCAGAAGAATTTCAGAAAAAAGTATAGAAACTTTCTCTGTGCTAGCTCACCCTCATATAATTTCCCCTATATTAATAGTGTTACATTAGCATGGTACATTTGTTAAAATTTGAACCAATATCGATACATTATTATTATCTAAAGTTTATAGTTTATATTAGGGCTTACTCATTGTGTTGTAGTGCTGTGGGTTTTCATAAATGTCTGAAAGCATGAATCTACTACTATAGTATCAATTCAGAATGTTTCCCTGTCTTAAATCCCTTCTCTTGCTGGTTGTGGTGGCACAGGCCTGTAATTCCAGCAGCTCGGGTGCCTAAGCCTAAGGATCGCAGGTTAAATAAAGCCAGCCTCAGCAACTTAGTGAGGCCCTAAGCAACTCAGTGAGACCCTATCTCTAAATAAAATCTAAAAAAGGGCTGAGAATATGGGTCAGAGGTTAAACACCTCTGGGTTCAAACCTGGTACCCCCCCCCCCACACACACCCAAAAAAATAAAATCCCTGTTATCTGCCTGTGCATTCTATCCTGCCTTCCTTCCCTTCCTTGCCCTGAGTCCTTGACAACCAATGATCTTTTTCCTATTGCCAGTTTTGTCTTTTCTAGAATGTCATATATTTGGAATAATTCAATATATAATCTTTTCAGATTTATTTCTTTCAGTTATCAATATGCATTTAAAGTTAGTCTTTTCATGGCTTGATAGTTCATTTTCTTTTTAGCATATATTCCATTGTGTGGACAAACCATAGTTTATCCATTCTTCTGAGAGACATTTTCTCTTTATTTCTTCCAGGTTTTGGCAGTTTTGAATAAAGATGCTATAAACATTTGTGTGCAGGTTTTTGGTAAATAATAGTCAAATAAGCCAGGTGGGGTGGTTTGTGTCTGTAATCCCAGGTACTCAGGAGGCAGAGGTAGGAGGATCACAAGTTTGAGGCCAGCCTGAGCAATTTAGTGACCCTGTCTCACAATAAAAAATAAAGAGGATTAGGCATGTAGCTCAGTGGCAGAGCACCACTGAGTTCATTTCCTAGCACTGCCCCCTACATACAAAAATTAATGAAACAGAATGAGAGAATGAGAAACTTAAGAAATAGAATCACACAAGTATGGTAAATTTAACTGACAAAAAGGAGAAAGGGTAGTGTTTTCAACAAATGGTGCTGGAAACACCCTTTCTTCATTAAACTGCCACTATGCCTGTCCCATTTATTAACTCTTTTTTTTCCAGTTTTTTAATTGATTTTATTTTTTTAAATACAGGACAGCGGAATGCATTACAATTCTTATTCCATTTATTAACTCTTGACATTATTTCCTGAGCTTTTCTTCCTATGCTACTTTGAAGGAAATTCCAGACATTCTATCCATAAATATTTATTTTCAGTTTTTTTTGGGGGGGAGCTCAGGGTTGGTTCTCAGCAATTGAATCCAGGACCTCATGCATGCTAGGAAAGAGCTCTACCACTGAACTGTACTCAAAACCCTATGTATAAATTTTTTTAATGTGTTGAAAAGTGTTTTTGACATACCACAGGGACACTATCATAATTTTTAAAAACAACTAGAAAGCCAAACATGGTGGCTTACACTAGAAGGCAAGGGCAGGAGGATTACAAGTTTCCTGGGCAATTTAGCAAGATGCTGTCTCAAAAGTTTTAAAATAAGCTGGGCATGATGACATACACCTATAATCCGAGTGGCTCTGAAGGCTGAAGCAGGAGGATTTCAAGGTCCAGACCAGTGAGCAAGGCCCTAAATAAATTAGTGAGACCTTGTCTCAAAATAAAAAATATAAACGGCTGGGGATGTGGCTCAGTGGTTGAGTGCCCCTGGGTTCAATCCCCAATGCCAAAATAATAAGTAAATGCTAAATAATTAAAAAAAAAAAAAATTTTAAGGCCAGGCATATAAGCTCAGTGGTAGTGTTCTTGGGTTCAGCCCTCAGTACTACACACACACACACACAAAAAAAAAAGACTTTGTCACTCCAATTTCTGGATTGCTAGCAGTCCACATTGTGTGGGCGAGGCAGAATAAAGGCTTTAGAAATTTTCTGTATTTGCTTATCAGTTTTCACAGTAATGAGTTAGTTCACCAGCTTTCCCAGTTCCCAATAATGTAAAATTAAGGTTTTTTTATTTGTTTTTTAAGAATCATTGTGAACTCATGCATTTAAATATTTGATAATTTGATATGATTCAATCCACTGCAGTTATTTTTACTGATGTGCAGACTGTTCTATCTTTGGCCAATTGGATTATCTTTAGGTTGGTACCTATATTAATTCTAGTAGTTGTTGGTTACTCCCTTCATTTCTTTTTTCCTCTCTCTCTCTCTCTCTCTCTCTCTGTGTGTGTGTGTGTGTGTGTGTGAACCCAGGGGTGCTGAACCACTGAGGTACATCCCCAGCCTTTTCTTTTTTATTATTTTGAGATAGGGTCTCGCCAGTTTGCCCTGACTAGCCTTGAACTTGTGATCCTTCTGCCTTGACCTCATGAATAGCTATGTTTACAGGTGTACACTGCCATAGCCAGCAACTTCCTTACTTTCCAATTTGACAGAACATTTCATTTTTCAAACATTTGTTGTTCCATTGTGAAATCCATCAGTTCTCTATGAAACTGGTTGCTTTTAGTGGGATAAGGTATTTCAATACACATTTTGGATGTTAGGGATGCTCATTGCTCCTGCACTGGTCATTGTGTCTGTGCCCTTCAGTAGGCAGAAGTTTTAAAGTTTTAAAAGATAAAATAAAAACTTTTAAAGATAAAATACATCATTTTTATGCTTGCTGTTGAGAATCAAATCTATAAGGCTTATATAATTTTTTTTCCATATCTCCTTGCTCTTAGCCAGGAATCCTGGTTCTTAGCCATTAAAGTATATTTTATTTATCTATTTGTTTATTTATTTATTGGTACTGGGGATTGAGCCCAGGGGCTCTTTATCCTGAGCTACATCCTTATCCCTTTTTAATTCTTTTTTTTTGTAAAAAACCTCAGTTGCTGAGGTTGCTGGACTTGAACTTCAAATTGTCCTGCTTCAGCATCCTGAATATAAAATTAATTTTAAAGTTTGTTGTTGGGAATAAAATAATGTTATAGAAATGCCACTAGAGGAGGTATGTGGCTGAGTGAAGGAAGAGAAAAGTATACCAAGCTGTGGCAGGAGTTACTCCTAGGGAAATAGCTTTTCTTGAGAGAAGCTGTGTTGTGTTGCTTATCCTGCATCTTGGATGCTTCAAATATGTCCAAGAGCGAGAAAGTGCTTCCCATTGTTGCCATACCACTAAGTAGCCAAACAGTGGACAAAAACAGCACCGGAGAGAAGTACACTACATGGTCAAAGTTCTGCCTGTGGGAAGAATAGACAGTGGACTGTATTGTGCAGAGTCTTCCTTTTCTGCTTCCAGGAAGCATAACTTTCACTGTCTGGAGAATCCTGAAACCCTGTAGGAAAATGCTGTGTCTGCTGTACCCTACTATACCCTCAGTGCATAAACACTTGTAGTTGTTGAATTGAGCAAATGAAGGTAGCTTGGTGGTAAAACCCACAGTTGTCTTTCTTTAGTGCAGTCCTGGCTGCCCAGGGTTCTTGTTGATACTGTTGGTGTTTTAGTCAGATTTTTGTAGCTGTGACCAAAAGACCTGACAAAAATAATTAGAGGAGGTAAAGTTTAGTTAGGGGCTCACAATTTCAGAGTTCTCAGTCCAGAGATGGCTGACTCTATTCCTCTGGGCCTGAGATAAGTCAGAACATCATGGCAGAGTGTGTGGTGGAAAAAAGCACTTGGACTCTGCTGGCTTCTTCCTTGTTGAAGTGGGTGGAAAGAGTTCTCATCACAGAGCAGAAAGAGTTCTCACCACAACGAAATATAAAGCCCAAAGCCACAGCTGCAATGACCCACCTCCTCCAGCCATACCCTGCCTGCCTATATTTACCACCCAGTTAATCTCTATCAGGGGATCAATGCACTGATTAGGTTCTCATAGCCCAATCATTTCACCTCTAAACTTTTGTTTTTTAGTTTTGGGGTTTTTTTTTTGTTGTTGTTGTTGTTCTGTAATTTTTTATTTGTTCTTTTTAGTTACACATGACAGTAGAATGTATTTTGACATATATATATATATATACATTCTACTGTCGTATGTAACTAAAAAGAACAAATAAAAATTTGTTCTTAGAGGATAACTTCCCATTATTGTGGTTGTACATGGTGTGGAGTTACACTGGTTGTGTATTCACATATGAACATAGGAAGGTTATACCCAATTTATTCTACTGTCTTTCCATTTTCCAAATTCCCTTCCCTTTTCTTCATTCTAAATTTTCTTACATTGTCTCACACATGAGCTTTTGGGGGACACCACATATCTAAATTGGCCTTAGCCCTGCCTAGCTCTAGATTTGTCAGTGAACCTGGGTCTTAAGAGTTACACCTATCCTTTTAATGAAAACTTGAAATTGCTCAAATATCAATGTTCTTTTTATCCAGAGAAGTGATGAAATGGGCTTTCTTCCTAGAAATGATAAGAGGGGTATACATTACCAGGTCTTTGGGCCTTAGACACCTTGAAAATACAATGTAAGTTATCTTCGAGAAGAGAGAGCATGTATGCATGTTTGGTTTATAGTTTTTATGTATTCATGAACCTGAAGGCAATCCTTTTGTCTTATATTAGCCTTGGATTACAGAGGAATTTGTCAAGTAACAGTAATCATGTGAGGTAGTGGTTCTCAATGTGATTCCCAGAGCAGCAGCAGTATCACCTTGGAACTTGTTAGAAATAAATGTTCATTTTGGGTTCCACCTCAGAAACATAAGTTGTGACCCTCTATGTTTTAACAACCTTTCCAAATTATTTTGCAATACCCCAGGGAGACTTCTGTTGTTAAGACTTATGTCCCTGTGGTCCATATGCCTCACACCTCCCATCCTGTGCCTTTGTGGTACCTCCTTCCATCTATTTGTTTTAGCATTATTCTGTTCTTCCTAGGCTATGTTCTGCCCAGCCATGTGACTGAGGAGATGCTATGGGAATGCAAGCAGCTTGGGGCGCACTCCCCTTCCACCCTATTGACCACCCTCATGTTCTTTAACACCAAGTAAGTTTTCTAGAATGTCCATACTTGGCCTCTGCTGGCTTCTTCCTGGTGAAGTGGGTGGGAACTTTAGGAGGACTTCTGAATTCCTGTGACATTTATGAGAACCTTGAGCTACTGAAAGCCTCCAGCCCCACTTGACTACATTTTTTTGTGGTGACCAGTGAATCTAACAGCCTTGTCAGAACTCTACTATCTATTTCAATGTGGCTTCTCCACTGTCCACAGTGTTTGGGTATGGGCCTACCCAGATCTGGGAGTGTGGGCTCCTCTGAAATACAGATGGGTGTAGGGTAAATCATGGTGTCTGGCACTCTCTGCCTTGCTTTCACTTGTGGTTCAGGTACTTCCTGTTGAAGACAGTTGACCAGCACATGAAGCTGGCCTTCTCCAAAGTCTTACGACAGACAAAGAAGAACCCCTCTAATCCCAAGGATAAAAGCACGAGTATCCGGTACCTGAAGGCCCTTGGGATACATCAGACTGGCCAGAAAGGTAGGGAAAGGTGGCACCTTACCCTGTATCTACCAGGCTAGTAATAAATGTGGAGGGGGGTTTTACTGGGTAGGAATTTTCCATTCCTTTTTCCCCAGCCAAAAACTTTTCTCCTAGAAGCAGGGAAGCTCTGGACAAGATAGCCTGTTCCCTTCCTAGTTATTTCATGCCTCATTCCTTTCCTCTTCCTACCTAATATTTCCTAGATAGGATGGCTGAATACCTGTGGTTCCTAATCTAGGCCTGAGCTAAGACAGTCCTTATGCCAGGTCTGTGATGGTGGTGGTGGCGGCGGGGGGGGGGTGTTTTATAGTTACAGATGACATGTATGCAGAACAGACAGAAAATCCAGAGAATCCACTGAGGTGTCCCATCAAGCTCTACGATTTCTACCTCTTCAAATGGTGAGGAGGCTTTATAAATTGGCTAATGTATGTGTGTGTGTGTTTGTCCGCATGCTTACTTATATGCATATGTTATCAAAGGAAAGAGGCATTCTCTAGCCCCAGAGGAAAATCATTTCCAAAAATCTAAATAAAGAAACAACTATGTGGCTTTCCCAAAGTGGTATGCTTGACATTGATATAAAAAGGGTTCCTGAACCCTAACAGTCTTTTTTTCTTGGTACTGAGGTTTGAACCTGGGGGTGCTTAACCACTGAGCCACATCCCCAGCCCTTTTTAATATTTTATTTGGAGACAGGGTCTTGCTGAGTTGTTGAGGCTGTTCCTCCTGCCTCAGCCATCTTTTATGGAGAAGATATGTTACAGAGAGGCCACCTTCATCACAAACTAAATAAGGTCCTGCATCATCCTGGCCCTGGCCTTTTATCATTGTCACTGTCAACTTTGGGGAGACTCCTTCCTTTAGCTTTTATTTTTTCTTCCTGTTTGTTTGTTTTGGATCTTAGTATCTCACTTAGATTAAAACCTTCAGTGTTTTGTCATTACTTTACAGAGTAATCCTTAATAGTGGACAAGGACTCCCCCTTTGTTAGCCTTATGTTGATACTACTCTGAGCTCTCAATCTACACTAATGCCTTTCCACTCGGGAATTATGCTATATTTTCTGTTTTTTTATATTTTTTTTCTTTTAGTTTTCAGTGGATATTTATTTATTTATATATGGTGTGAGAATCGAACCCAGTGCCTCACACATGGTAGGCAAGCCCTCTACTACTGAGCTACAACCCCAGCCCTATTTATTTATTTATTTATTTAATATTTATTTTTTGATTGTAGTTGGACACGATACGTTTATTTTATTTATTTATTTTTATGTGGTGCTGAGGATGAACCCAGGGCCTTGCATGTGCTAGGCGAGCGCTCTACAACTGAGCCACAATCCCAGCCCCTGTATTTATTTTTTTGTAATGCTGAGGATGGAACCCAGTCCCTCACATGTACTAGGCACTGAGCCACAACCCAGTCCCTCTTTTCCATTCTTAAACATAGCTTTTTCAAGGAACAATTTCCAAATTCCCTACCTGTTCCATCTGTTCTCTCTGTAGCACTTAACTACTGGTACCATTTTTTGTGTATTTGTGTAATTTTTTAATTGTTGTTGCCCTCCTTATCTATAACCTCCATGAGGTAGGAATTACTATCTTTACTCATTTCTTTTTTTCTTTCTTCTTTTTTTTTAAGAGAGAGAGAGAAAATTTTTTAATATTTATTTTTTAGTTTTCGTTGGACACAACATCTTTATTTTATTTTTATGTAGTGCTGAGGATCGAACCCAGCGCCCCACGCATGCCAGGCGAGCGCGCTACCGCTTGAGCCACATCCACAGCCCCTCTACTTATTTCTTTAACATTGCATCTTTTGCATACCTGGCACACAGTAGCCTTTTAGTAAACCTTGAATGGATGAATAAATGTTAGAGGATGGTGTGTGCTGAATATGTATGAATGTAGTACCACAGAGTGGGTGAGCAAGGTAAGAGCCCCAGCATCATGACTACTGTTACTTTGTAGATAACAATGTGAGCCATGTGTGATGGCACTTATCTATAATCCCAGCAACTTTGAAAAAAGTCCTGTTTCAAAATAAAATTTTTATGGCTGGGGATGTGGTTCAGTTGTAAAGCACCTCTGGGTTCAATCCCCAGTAAAACCACTCCCTTGTACCCCTTTCCCCTGGAAAAAATATGGATACATAACAGTGTGAGCCAACACTTGGAGATAGATTATCTGAGCAGTGAAGTTGGCTCCAAGTGGAAAATAGATGGACTCAGTACATCTGTGATTGATCATGGCTGGGGGCTTTTGTAAAGGTGGGTCATAAAGGAGACAACCTGTCACTGGCATTCATAGTAGCCCTCACTAGAAGTCCTGGAGGTGGTATATGATAGCTATATTCAGTAACTGTGCTACCTATTAAACATCCAGAGCTCTGCTGCCTTACCAACTTTTTCTGATTGCCTCTGTCTGGGAAGTTCAGGCTGGGAGGGTTAAAGTTGTAATGGTGTTTACTTAGCTTTTACTGACATGTTCTTTAGCCCCCAGAGTGTAAAAGGCCGGAACGACACCTTTTACCTAACACCTGAGCCAGTGGTGGCCCCCAACAGCCCAATCTGGTATTCAGTCCAGCCTATCAGCAGAGAGCAGATGGGACAAATGCTGACCCGGATCCTGGTGATACGAGAAATTCAGGAGGCCATTGCAGTGGCCAATGCAAGCACCATCCACTGAGATGCCTCAGTCATACTACAAGAAAACCCAGCCAGGAAAAACTGGACAGACTTGCACACTAAAGAAGAGGCCTCCATTTTTTCTTTTTTCTTTTATCTTGGGTAGTTATGAAGCCTTCCAGGCTACTTTTGTTTAAAATGTAAAAGAAAACTTTGCCCTCTTTCCATCTTCATAGACCTGTGGCAAACTCCTTGGTCCATGGGGGCTCTAGGTTTACTGAGAGCCAGGTGTCCTAGAAAGTTACTGGCTTTTTTTTTTTTTTTTTAAGTCTGGGCCCTGGGGGAAGGGCTTGGACTGTTGGGAGAAATGTGGCGTCCCCACCCCCCCACCCAGTCCCTTCTTCAAGAAAGATGGAATTAATGATGGATCGACCCTCCAGGGAATCTCCCCAGCTGGCTTTCACTGTGGACTGGCAGACTTCACTAGAGGAGCCACCTTCTCTTCATGTTGACATAAACTTAGCATCTTAATGGAAGAAAAATGAGGGGAACTTCAATTATGATTTATTAAAGACAATTTCTATTTACAACCTCCTTTATGACAAGTGACATTTTAGATGTTAAAGTAAAAACTTTACCATGCCTTTTTTTTTTTTTTTTGGCCTAACATTGAGGCCTTAAACCTGAGGCTCCTGTGCCTGATGGAATTCTTGTAACATACACTTGTGTATCATATAAAGATACCACTCTGTTTCTCTTATGTATTCTTACTCTAGTTGTTTATTAAGAATGACAAGCACGTCTTTTCAATATGCTAGTGAACAATGTGTCTTTATTTGGGGAGGTACCTGGCAGGACAGCAGCAGCTAAGCCTTCCCGGTTCTTGAAACTACCCAAGGTCCTGTGGGAGGGGGTGGGACAGGAAATAGCCCAACTCCGTCGTGGGTGTGGTTGGTGTATGCTTTTCGCATGAGCCGGTTCCTCCCAATCAGCCCCGCCCCTGCCGCAGGAACGCTGCAGTTCCGCCCGCGCGCTCTGCGCCGTGACGTCAGCGATGCGCGCGGCGCAGTGACGGAATCGGCTGGTTTATATTGGCGCCGCCCTGACGGCGGAGGCCTCTGCGGCGCGGTTCTCGGCAACACGCGGTAGTGTTCCGCGCCGGCCATGGCGGACTACCTGATTAGCGGGGGCACGTCCTATGTGCCAGACGACGGACTCACAGCACAGCAGCTCTTCAACTGCGGGGACGGCCTCACCTACAAGTGCGGGCCTTGGGGTTTCACCTGGGCCAGTAGAGGGGAGGCACTCTGGTCTTAGAGGCCGGATGATGGCTTCAATGGAGCCCTCTTCGGTGCGGGCTTGGGGGACAGGATCCGGAAATTACCCACCTGTCACCGGGATTCATTTTGACAGATTCAAAGCGGGGTTGGGTTAGGGGGAGCCATCTCGACAGTACTTAGGATTTCAGGCTTGAGAAGACCCCATTCTCTGAACACGTGGAATTGTGAGGATTCCAGGAGCACTGGGTGACAGCTCAGTGGCAGAAAAGGTCCCCAGTTTACCGTCCCCATGCTGTGCTCTGTTTTGCCTGTGACACCTCAGTTCAGTTAGTGCCTCTCTTTGCTCTTATTCCTTGTGGGTTGATGTGTGTAGTTGATGTCTCATGGTACCATAACTCAGAGCCCTACTCCCAATTCACTCCCCTCCTCTGCAGCGATTTTCTCATTCTCCCTGGGTACATCGACTTCACTGCAGACCAGGTGGTGAGTATGACCAGGAATTGGGTTCTGAACATAAAAGTGCTGCTGTTGCCTGGTCTCTGGGCTACCTTACTAGATTGGGTTTTGGGGTGGATTCTATGGAATTGTCAGCATGCAAGTCAGATCCCATTTTGCAGGGTATCTGATACCACCCTGTAGTATAAGAGGTACTTGGCCACACTAGTGGTCCTTTGTCTCCTCAGGATCTGACCTCTGCCCTGACCAAGAAGATCACTCTGAAGACCCCACTGGTTTCCTCACCCATGGACACAGTTACAGAGGCTGGGATGGCCATTGCAATGGCGGTGAGCCTCATGGGGTTATGGGAGAAGGCAGGGACACCATCTCCCTAAGAAACATGCAATAGTGTCTCTCTGTTTATCCTGAAGCTTACTGGCGGCATTGGTTTCATCCACCACAACTGTACACCTGAATTCCAGGCTAATGAAGTTCGGAAAGTGAAGGTCAGAAGGGCAGGGACTGTGGTGAAGAACTCCTGGGAATTGCACTGAGGTGCAATGGGGTGGGAGTAGGAGGTTTGTTCTACTAAATTAGGATCCTTTCTTCCTATTGTGGGGTTCAATTACTGAGGAGAAGGGCTTGATATCCAGTTTCTTAAGCCATCAGAAGAGCACCAGGTGCACAGTGTCTCCAGCCCACCCATGTTTCTTGTTAGAGGGATTGATTTGACTTGATCCTATAGCACTACCAAAAGGGTAGTTTAGGCATAGACTCTGTGCCTAAACCAACAGTTTGATAAAAAGTGATCAGATACAATGCCTTTTCTTACCATTCCCTCCAGAAATATGAGCAGGGATTCATCACAGACCCTGTGGTCCTCAGCCCCAAGGATCGCGTCCGGGATGTTTTTGAGGCCAAGGCTCGGCATGGCTTTTGCGGTATACCCATTACGGATACAGGGCGGATGGGGAGTCGCTTGGTGGGCATCATCTCCTCAAGGGACATTGATTTTCTCAAGGAGGAGGAGCATGACCTGTTTTTGGAAGAAGTAAGTGTCACCAGCAGAGCACAGCTAAACTCTGGCAGCCTACACTAAAGAAAGCTGGCCTGTTGCCCATATAACATTTCTCTTCTGTTTAGGAAACTGAATACCTAGCCACATTTCTGACTGCTTCATGAGGTTCTTGCATTTCATCTTCCCCTCTACCAGGGTCTCAAACTTCCAAAATTCCTGTTAGCATTCATGCTTTGCTCTTTGACACCCCCAAGTTGAGTGCAGTGCTCAAGGACCATCAATCAGCCTTTTTCTTCTGGTCCTCTTCATTACTCCTGTGCAATTTTCTACAGTGTAAGAGGCTGCTCTCTATACAGTGTAGTCCTTCCTACTCAGTATTAGTATACTATGCTGGTGTAGGAACTACCAAGTTCCCTTAAGGAAGTATAGTTTGGGATTAGGTATGTGAATGGTGGTCTTTGGAGCCTCCTCTTATAGTTAGGGCAGGGTCTGAGAGGTCTGGCCTCTCCTCATCACTTCTTCCCTTCAGATCATGACTAAGCGAGAAGACTTGGTGGTAGCTCCTGCAGGTATCACATTGAAGGAAGCAAATGAAATTCTACAGCGCAGCAAGAAGGGTGAGTCCCAGAGGTGGGAAGGGGCATAGACAGAATTGATGCTCAGGTACCTGATTTGTGTCTTACCCTGACTTCAGGAAAGTTACCCATTGTGAATGAAGATGATGAGCTGGTAGCCATCATTGCCCGGACAGACTTGAAGAAGAACCGGGATTACCCACTAGCCTCCAAAGATGCCAAGAAGCAGCTACTGTGTGGGGCAGCCATTGGTACTCATGAGGATGACAAGTATAGACTGGACTTGCTAGCCCAAGCTGGTGTGGACGTAGTGGTTTTGGTAAGCTAATACATAAACAGGATGGGACAGGACTAACGCCACATCACAGTCTTTACGCGGGACTTCCTTCTTGTCTCAGGACTCTTCCCAGGGAAATTCCATCTTCCAGATCAATATGATCAAGTATATCAAAGAGAAATATACCAATCTCCAAGTCATTGGAGGCAATGGTAAGCCAAGACCGGGCACTGACAAATGTGGAGTGGGATAGAGAGCTGGGCTGTCATCTGGACCTTCATATGAGCCTTTCCCTCTCCTTTACTGTAGTTGTCACTGCAGCTCAGGCCAAGAACCTCATTGATGCAGGTGTGGATGCCCTGCGGGTGGGCATGGGAAGTGGCTCTATCTGCATCACCCAGGAAGGTAAGGATATTCTTTGGCACGGCCCAGAGACCTTGGCAATGGGTCTCACATGCCCTGGGATCGGGCACTCTTAATGGGAACTACAATGAGTCCTCTAATAGAGGCAACTCTGAGGCCAAATAGGCCTCTTGGATGGGTGACATGGCTGGAAGCAAGACGAATTCTTGTCATCCCTTACCTGCCACTTCCCTGCCTAGCCTGGCCTCCTTGCTCCTGCTCTGCACCCTCTCTAAACTCTGGTCTGTTTGTTTTATTTAGCGGCTCCCAAGATCCCTCCAGACATAAAGTCCCACAGCCCCAAATGCCCTTCTACTGTCACGGGCTGCTATAGTAAGTCCGGCCCGGCCCACTGGCCGGCCCAGCTGCCCACTGCCCGGCTGCTTGGTTGATTGTAGCTGTAGCTCCCGGAGTTTGTGGTGCTAATGGGTGGGCAGGGCAAACAGATGTACAGACCATGGTTTGGGGGCTGCTTGAGATCACAGCTCCTTTTTCTTCCTGGGTGCTTACACAGCAGGACCTGCTTCCCTAGGCGGGCTATGCTTTGTCCACATCTTCTGTAGTAGTAGTTCAAGGATCAGCCCTGTAGCCTGCTCTCACATTACCTGATCTTGCCCCAGGTGCCCAGTATTCAGAAAGTCTGGGGTTGACATGGTGCCTCTGGGTACTAACTGCACGGTGACTCCTGCCCCATCTGCTACCAGCTGGGCAGGGCTTTCCCGGCTGCTAAGACTGCATGTGCCTGAGGCTGCCCTGAACCCTGCACCCACGCACGCACACATGCAGGGATGAGACCAGCACAACTAATTGAACTGTTAAAAGGCAGATGGGACAGCAGCCATCCCAGACATCTCGTCAGTCCAGTTGCCATCCTGGTACAGATGTAGCTAAGCTCCTGGGTGCTAAGTGTGGCCTCTTGCTTGTTCCCACTAACCCCCACCCACCCATCTGTTCCTCAACAGTGTTGGCCTGTGGGCGGCCCCAAGCAACAGCTGTGTACAAGGTTTCTGAATATGCACGCCGCTTTGGTGTTCCTGTCATTGCTGATGGAGGAATCCAGAATGTGGGCCATATTGCCAAAGCCTTGGCCCTTGGGGCCTCCACAGGTGAGGCTCAGTGCCCCTAGAGCTTGGTGGGACCCCTTCTCACCAGATTCTGCCCTGAGCACTCCACATATGTCCACAGTCATGATGGGTTCCCTCCTGGCTGCTACCACTGAGGCCCCTGGTGAGTACTTCTTCTCGGATGGGATCCGGCTAAAGAAATATCGTGGTATGGGCTCTCTTGATGCCATGGACAAGCATCTCAGCAGCCAGAACCGATATTTCAGGTGAGACAGTCAGACCAATCACCCTATCCCAACTCTGACAAATCTCATCCCTGCTGTGACCTCACCCATTTCTCTACCTCTTCCTATAGTGAAGCCGACAAAATCAAAGTGGCCCAAGGGGTATCAGGGGCTGTGCAGGACAAAGGGTCCATCCATAAATTTGTCCCCTACTTGATTGCCGGCATCCAGCACTCCTGCCAGGATATTGGTGCCAAGAGTTTGACTCAAGTCCGGTGAGCTTGGGTACCTGAGACATGGGCAGGAGGACTGTTTAGTGAGTCAGCTACTACCTACATCTGATCCCTGTCCCTCTTTAGAGCCATGATGTACTCTGGGGAACTTAAGTTTGAGAAGAGAACATCCTCAGCTCAGGTGGAAGGTGGCGTCCACAGTCTCCATTCGTAAGTAACCCCTATCCTTAGCTGAGAGCATCTTCCATGCCTCATACCTCTTTTCTCCTGCCCTAAACTCACAGGTGGTCTCTGCCTACAGGTATGAGAAGCGGCTTTTCTGAAAAGGGATCCAGCGTGCCTCCTCAGTTTTTCAATAAAAGTTTGAAAAAGAGTGATGCCTGATCTTTGGGGTCACCAGGCACATGGGGGATCTGCAGATACAAATAGCAACCTCATTTTGTTCCATGGATAAAAGTGCTCCATGATCCTTCTAAGAGGGTAGTTCCAGTTTAAAAACTTCTTCCTGGGGGCTAAGGTTGTAACTCAGTGGTAGAGCACTTGCCTTGCACATGTGAGGCACTGGGTTCCTAAAAACAAATATATTGTGTATATCTGACTTTAAAAAATACATATATTCCATAGGGGGATGTTCTCAAATCAGTTCTGGCTTCTTAGGGTTTATTTCACACTGAGAATCTTTAACTCTGCTCTTGAGGGAGTTGGGGGTGTCACATTATAGTCTGGAACGGGTGTATACAAAGCCTCCTGCTAGCCTAAAGCTTGGCTGCATGGGACTAGTTCAAGACTTGGATGTGTACTCCCTAATATGAATCTTTAAAAGGATCCTGGAGAAACTCATATAAATGTCCATAAGATCTGAAACAAAACATCTGCCTCCTGGCCTCTGAAGTGAAGGAATAGTCTAGATAAAATAGTGACCCTTTGCTTTCTCCTCACCTCCATCAGTGGCCCACTGACCCAGCAACCCCTGGCCAGCAACACACCTGATACAAAATGGGAGAATTGTATAAATTATATTCCTGTCAAGCATGAAAAGTGTTTAGTGCCAATGGAGAGGACAGTGAAAACAATGGGAACATCTGCACTTTATAAAGTGTCCCTCCTGAACAGCTGATCACTTCCTGTTCATTCTGCATCTTGGCTCATATATGTGAGTGAAGTCTCTCCAGGTGGGGGGATGAGAACAGCTCCTGTCATTCGGCCTTCATGACACAGGAAGTTGAAGGTGGCACAGGCACTGGGCTGCAAAGATAAGTCGTTAGTTTCCTTGGGGTTAGGCCTGAGCTCCCACAGCATTTACAAGACTTACTGTGTCTTGCACTTCCAGAGCGATGCCCCGCTGCCTAATGGCTTGCAGCACCTTAGAGTGTAGCCGCTCAGTCCTGTTTCCAGTGCCCACCACAACAATCTCTAGGGAAGTGAGAGATGGCTATTTTACAATCAGGTCTGTTGAGAGGATCGGGTATCCTTTCCAGGCTTAGAGCACCTCAGTCTTCCCCTACCCTTCATACCTATCCTGGGCTCCAGCAACCAGAAGAGGGAGAAGCTTTCTTCTGTGATGTTCTGGTGGGATCCCACCTGTATGGGTGGGGGCCAATTCAATACGACAATCAAATCTACCCAAGTTACCTTCTAGCCGCCGCCCTCCAAACTCTGACTACCGGATAACAAGGAAAAGCCAAATTTGCCAGGGACACAAGCAGGGAGGAGGACTGTAATTTGGCCTGTTTGCCCACTGCGGGGAAGGGCTCACATTCCACTGTACCACCGAGTGCGGGAGCAGCGCACAAGGACCAAGCACTCGATTTCCGTTGATAGTGAAGCCTCGGCTGTTGTAGCTATCAATGTACATGACATGCGGGAACTCGCGTTGCAGCAGAGAAATGTGAGTCCGCTGATACAATTCATCATCAGCTAGCGACAGTCGGTGCCCACGCTGTGGAAACCTGCGGAAGGGGCAAGGTCGGGCGCATATCCGGGGCTGTGCGGATCTTGGAGCTGGGAGGCAGAAGGTCGGGGCCGGGGGGACCGGACTTACCACTGCAGCGCAACATGTAGGAAGCGCGGCACTGGTCGCGCTCTGTAGAGGTAACGGAGCGAGAAAGCGGTGGCCATGGCTGCTCTGAGCGTAGCGAGTCCTCCGCAGGAATAGTGAGAAGGTAGCGGAGCCTGACCTAGTGCAGCTACAGCGCCCCATACGTCCGGGAGGGGACTGCGCAATTAGGCCGGCCCAGCAGGCAATTTTAACTCTCAAGAGCTCGCGTTCCAGGCGCCGCTCGGGTGACGGCACCTGCCGCCAGCCCCTCCCCGTTTCTCCGCCCATCGTCCCTAGGGAGTGGACACCTGGTCCCGTCGCCGTCCTCCGGGCATTGCCTGGGTCGCAGTCTCGGCCTGGCCCCGAGGCTCTCAGGCATTCTGCGGGGCTCCCGGGACCAGGGGCGGAGCGACCAAGCACCTGGTCCTCTGCTGCACACCTGGCCAGGGTGTGGTGCCAGCCTCCAAGCACCTAATCCCAGGCTTTTCGGTGTCGGGCTTCGTGGGCGGGACGGGTGGCTAAGGTTTCCCTAGCTAGTTTCGGAATCACGGCCTTCACCAACCGTCATTCGCGCGACCGTTGGCTGCACTGCCGCGCGCTGCAGAAGGCGTGGCCGCGCGTGGATTGGCTTCTCGGGAGCGCGAGGGGGCGTGGCCAGGTGGTTTCGCCTTAAAATGGCTTCAAGCCTGAGGACAGCCAGAGCCAGCGGAAGGGCACGCCACGGCACGACTAATGTAGCTGTTCAGGTGGGACTAACTGGGCCGAACCGGACCAGACGTGAACTACACAGCACCCGGAACATCATCCCGTCCTCCTTCACTCTGCTTGCGCGTTCCGGGTTTCCCTGCCCCCTGTTCTCAGCCAAGTAAAGGGCCTACTGGCGCAAGACTCACGAACGCCCGCGCGGGGTTCGGACATCTCCGCGCGTTGGCTCTGTGGTGGCCTCAGCGAGACATTGTCGCGTTTGCTACCCTCGGGGTCGGGTGGGCTGGAGGCTCAGCGCAGTCTGGCCTGGGGTTGGATTTGCCAGGGCTAGTCCCAATGGCCTTCCAGTTGTCCTGTTACTACTGTGTGGGCCCATTCGGCCCCTGGCTGTCTGGACGCTGGCAGCGTCAGCGGACAAAGGCCCCCGAGCGCGGGGGTGTCCCCGAAGTGGGCGCGCGCGTTGACTTCCTCTCCGGCCCCTACGGGCGCGCTTTCCTCTTGGCAGATTCCGAAGCTCGCCCCACCACCGTCACCGCACCAGTGGCTCCAGCTGCGTGGGACCCACAGGGCTAATCCTGCCCTGCGGATCTAATCCGGATCGGGACCTGGTCCCAGGGGAGGCGCCCACCTTCCCTCCTATTGTTCTGGGGCCCAGGTGAGCGCCTCATTCTCACTAGACTCGATTACACCACCTACTTCTGCCTAGTCCACACCCTGGGACTGGGGATGGGTGTGGGTTTTGAGCTGATCCCAGTGCGAGTGACCTGGGGGCAGGAGCCCCCCTCCAACGGCTGGACAGCGGGCAACGGAATCCCAAAAGCAGCTGTTGTCTCCAGAGCATTCCAGCTGCGCTTGGATTTCGTTCCCTGCTCTTCTGCCTGAGCAGCGCCCTAGCCCAGATGGAGTGGCCCCTGATCCCCAGGCACACTGACTGTACTGGGCCACTCTGGTCTCCGTCCCTCTCTCAGGTGCTCCCTCAGGCTGCAGATGGCAAGCGTAGACATCGAATGCTTGGGCTGGTGGCCTTCACTGGAACTCCATGAGAGCTTTGGTGAGGGAGGACCTGGGTCCATAGGGTAGGGCTGCAATGGCGGTGAATCCCACAGGCCGCCCCAGCCCACGGCTTGCTAAAGATAGCCCTTCACTTCCTGGGGAAAAACCACCCCAACCGTCTTCTTGGACTGAGAGTAGCTGAGGTCCCCAGCTTGCCGGTGGGCCCCTGCTAGCAGCTGTCTCCAGGTCTTTCGCCTGTGGCATGGAAAGTGCTTTGGAATGACACGATCACTCCCGTTGAGTGGGCACCCAAGAAGCCATCGGGAATGTCGTGTCCGCCCAGTGCTCTTTCGGAGCCTTCCAACAGGGCCTCATAGCCCCAGCCCAGAAAGGGACCTTGCTAACCTTTCCCTCTCCTTAGAATTCCCTCTTTGTCCAACCTCTGGGCACCTCCCCTCTTCCAGAGATCATGAGTTAGGTTCAATCGCTATTAGAAGGGCAGCACAGGCTTAAGTTACATTAAAATGAAAACATTTGGAACCCTTTTGGTATACAGAAAAAGAGCTTTCCTGCTGGTATAAAAGCAGGATACTCCTATGACCTGTTTAGTTGAGTCTTCTCATGGTCACATTGTTTATTTGTGTATTGTTTTTAATGCTTACTGTAAGTATTAAAGGGTCGCTAGTGAAGTACACCAGGTTAAAGGAACTGGTAATTCTGGAAACCATGAAGGTTCTTTTTTTTTTTTTTTTTGGTGGAGAGGATACTGGGGATTGAATTCAGGGGCACTTGTCCACTGAACCACATCCCCAGCCCTATTTCATATTTTATTTAGAGACAAGGTCTCACTGAGTTGCTTTGCTGGCTTTGAACTCCTGATTTTCCTGTCTCAGCCTCGCGAGCCGCTGGGATTACAGGCGTGTGAATCCGAGCATGGTCCATGATGGTTCTAATTCCTCAGGTGTCAAGAGAAGGAAACGGGCAATTCTATCAGATTGGGCATTTATTGGGAGTAAAGACTACTTGAATCTCAAGAGAAGGCTTGCCAATAACCTGAAACCATAGAACACAGTTCTTTTAAAAATAAGGTTTTTAAAAGTAGGTCGTGAAAGTGTTTTACGTTACAGCCCCATTCCAATGACAACTCGTTTGGTACTTCTGACATTTTCATAACGTTTAAAATGGGGGAAATGAAAGATTATTTAAAATGAACAGGAACACACATTTGAGACTGATGACAAGATTTCTTGTCTGCGCCCCCTCCCCTCACAAGAATTCTTTTACTGATTGCTAATGCAGAGCAGCAATAAAGAACCCTAGGCACTCTCGGGGCCCAGAAGTGCAGGAGGGCCACACGGAGGGAACACTGGGTAGGTAGGTCGAATGCGGCTGACTCGGCTCACTTGAGAGCTCACCTGTCCACTTAACCAGACCTCCACCAGATCCTCCCGGAGCGGTTCGGGGCTCACCCGGAAGTTCCACCTCCGAATATTTTACTTCCGGTCGCCATGGCGACTGGGCGACTTGGGGTCGGGGAGACGCTGGGGGCCCTTAACGCTGCCTTAGGACCTGGGGGTCCGGTGTGGTTTAAGGAGACCCGTGCCCGGCACCTGCGTGTCCGAGACTTCCTGGCACCGCGACAAGCTCTACGGGCGCGCTTCGGGGACGAGCAGGTGTGCGGGAGCCCGGCGGAGATGTAAGGTCGAGGGTTTCAGGGAAGTTGCGGCCTGCTCACACGCCTGTCTGCTCGTAGGTGCCGGAGCATGTGTTCCATGCGGTCGCTAGCCTGCAGGGTCCCGGTGTGGCCCCGGTGCTGCGCTGCGCGCCGACACCAGCGGGTTTGGCGCTCCAGTTGCAGCGACCTGCAGTCTTTCAGCGTGTCCTCGGCTCAGATGCCTCCTATGCCACGCCCACCAGACCTGCCTCGCCGGGACCGCGAGTAGTCCTACACTGCCCGGCTTTGCGTTGCAGCCCTGACGCACTCCGCCTGAGCCAGCTGCGTGCAGTACTTGTGGCGGATCACCTGGCGCGAACTCTGCGTACTCAAGGGTAAGTGCAGACTTGAGGTTAGAATGGAGAAAGGCGGTATCTTTGGGGATAGCCTCGGAGAGTGGGCACCTGGGACTCGGTGCCCAGGCTGAGGTGACCACCCTCGCTTTGCAGGATGTGTGTGCACCTAGTGCCCGCTGTGCGGGACCCGCACATGCCAACTTTCCTGCAGAAACTGAGGGTGGACTGGCCCACTGCCTCGGCAAGAGCGTCTACTGAAACCCTGAAGAGCCGTGTGCTAGCAGAGCTAACCTCTCTGCATGATGGGGAGACACTGCCCCCTGGCGTCTTGGGAAGACTATGCCTGAAGGATCTGGTGGAAGAACAGGGCCACAGGGCTGGCTATGACCCCAGTGTGGACAACTGTCTTGGTAGGACCTGGAGCCTAGCAGAATCAGAAAGGAGGAAGTATCTCTGTCAGTCTCAGTGCCTGTTTTATTGTTCTGTTTGCAGTGACCGAGGACCTGCTCTCTGTGCTGGCTGAGCTGCAGGAAGCTGTGCAGCATTGGCCAGAAGACAACCACCAAAGCCTGGTTAGTAACTTCCAGTTCCATAAGCCTCTGGCAAACCAAATATCCTGCATTTTTGCAGTAACTGTCGTTTTTCTTTATAAGAGGGTGGCTCCAGATGCTGGTGTAGACAGCTGCATAGTTGTACATGTGGTGAGCTGTGAGGAGGAGTTCCAACAACAAAAGTTGGACCTACTTTGGTGGAAGTTGGATGACCAGGCTCCACTCAGACAGGTAGGTTAGTGATAATAGACTCCCCCAAACTGAAAGAGGCTCATTAGCTGGTAGATCAAGAAACTGAGACTTGAGCTTGAGCTTGCAGGAGACTAAATGAACAGGCATATGCAACAGTTGCAGAAGCCCTGGAGAAGGTAAAATCTGAAGGCATATCCTAGGAATATTGAATAAAAAGATAAATTGCACCATGTCTTGAGGAACTGGGCTTGAAAGGGAGGCACTATGCTTGGTGAATACAGGTTGGAGGGAGGATGGAGTAGAGGCACCAGATTTGGGTTCCTTAATGGACTAATGGCTGGAATGCAGTGCCAATTGGGCTGAACCCCTGATGTCTTCTACAGAAGCACCTGGTCTGTGGCCCAGTAAAAGTAGCTGGTGCACCTGGAACTTTGATGACTGCCCCTGAATACTATGAGTAAGTGAAGCTGGAAGGAAGGCCAACCCAAGGCAGGGAGATTGAGATTGGGAGGTAGAAATTTTTATTAGGATTGTGCCTATTGGCTCTCTTCTTTCAACATGCAGGTCCCGACATACCCAGGTGTGCAAGGCCTCAGCTCTGAAGCACGGTGGTAGTCTGGCACAAGGTGCACCTGAGAAACCCTAGCTGTGCCCTGGAGTAAGGCCAGGTCATTTGTACCCGTTCCATTTGCAGAGACTGAAATACTAACTTATATTCCCCCAGACCCAGCCTGGATAGAGATCTTTGGGGTTCTGTCTGTGGCTGCCATCAAGTTTGAGATGCTAAGCACAGCCCCACAGAGTCAGGTGAGTCTGGACACCTCATAGGACTAAGGCTTGATGTCTACTCTCTCTGAAATTGTGTCTTCATTCTCTAGCTCCATCTGGCCCTGACTGACAGTAACATCTCCACAAAGGGCACAAAGAGTGGCACCTTTGTCATGTATAATTGTGCCCGTCTTGCCACACTCTTTGAGGGTTACAAACGCTGTATGGAACAAGGTCTGTACCCTACTTTCCCACCTGTGAGCAGTCTGGACTTCTCGCTGCTACAAGATGAGGTGAGTGCCCTTCTTGAGTATCTGACACAAGCAGTACCCTTGGACTTTGCCTCCCAGCACCCTTGTACCCCACAGGGCGAGTGGTTGCTGCTCTTCAACAGTGTCCTTCCCTTCTCGGATCTGTTGAGTCAGACTGCAGTCCTGACCTGTGTATCCCCGGGGCTCCGTGTCACTGCTCACACAGAGATGGTGAGGCACAGAAGACCAGACCAGACATGTCACACTCTATTCTTTATTCTAAGATGGAGCACAAAAAGACATGGGCCAGTAACTATCTCTGTCTCTAGGTATGCAGATTCCTGATACAGCTCAGCATGGATTTCAGCTCATACTATAACCGGATACATGTCCTAGGGGTGAGTACACAGCAAAAGGGAATATGTGGGAAGGGCAGAGGAGTTCAGAGTGAAGGCAAGGGAAGCAAAAAATGAGACCAGCAGGTCCCTTCTCCTCCAGGAGCCTCGGCCACACCTCTTTGGTCAGATGTTTGCCCGCTTGCAGCTTCTGAAAGCCGTGCGTGAGATACTCCATACTGGCCTGGCTATGCTGGGCATCCCTCCATTGAACCACATCTAAAGCCACAGAGGGCCAAGTATTTGGGAATGTTTGGCATTTTTCTTCCAGTTGATAATTTTACAAACTCCACAGACTTCGGGAGCTTAAAGCCAAAATAAATTGCTTCTGTTACAAGGTTATGTCTACTATGGGGAGTGGGGCATATTCTTGGTCCACCTAGGCAGTACTCTACTCACCTCTAGCTCCTGCTGTGGAGTCAGGAACCCACAGCCTCCACCTTCTCCCCTCCTCAAGGCACACTGGACATGAGCACAGACAGTTGACTCCTGCTCCACTATCTGTGAGGAGACCCCTTGCCCAGCACACCAGCCACTGTGGGACACCTCAGTCATACCAGTTGTAAACCTCAAGCCCCTGGCCCCCAAGAGCACAGCGATGGCCAAATTCGGGGCTCACAGGCCAGCAATCCATATCAGCCACATCTGGCACATGGTATACAGTGCTGTTCATGAAAATGGGCTCACCATGCCCCAGACGCCAGAAAGTTAGCCGTTGGTCAATAGAGGCTGAGACCATGAGGCTTGTGCTTAGGATCTTGAGGCCTGTCACATGGGCGGCATGTGCACAGGGGACAGAGTATTCTTCAAGCACACGCAGCTGGGGCACCAGCTCAGCCTCCCCCACAGCATCTTCCAGCTCTGGTATCTCCACAGCAAGCTTGAAGAGATGCAAGGAGCCATCCTCACTGCCACTGGCCACAAGATGGTGGCCCTCACATGTTGGTAAGGTGTGCAGACTGTTAACACCACAGCTATGAGCCTGGAGGGTCAGGCAGGGAGTACCCAGCTCTGAAATAAAAGGTTGGATTTTAGGGCCCTGCCTGCCTTGTATGTAAGGGCAAAGTGAGAAGTGGGAAGGGACAGTCATGGCTACACATTAACTACTCACGGTAAGGAAGCCCAGGGTGTCCTGCAGGTTCCAGGACCATGGAACCACGGTCCAACACCGTGGTGAGATCCCAGAAGGCTAGGCTGCCATCAGTAGCTGCACTGCAAAGAAGCAGCCTCCTAGGAGCCAGGAAAGGGCAGCCAGGTCAGTGAGGAATGGAGAGAGAAGCAGGAACTCCCCACCTAACCCATGCAGGACTGTCATTCAGCCCCTTACCGCCGCTGGTTGGGTGCCTCATGGGTAAATGAGTAGACTTTGAGGACACACCGCTTATGGTGGAAAGTTTCAGCAAGGAGCTGTAGAATTCGCCCAGAGTCCTGCAAAAGAAAGAGCCTGGGGGCCAGGAGGTGGCCCAGCTCAGAAGCTATGTCAGACAACCTTATACCCTATCACCCCACCTACTGGGCCCCATGCTCTCACCTCACTGCCCCATCACTACAGGCTGCAGCCACAATGGGGCCAAGTCCAGCCCGGTCAAGTTCACAAACAGCAAGGGACATGTACCTACAGTAGAGAAAATATAGCTGTCAGATGGAGTCTGAAAGCCTGGGGACACCACCCAGGACTTGCCCTTCATATTTCCACCCTATTCCCCTGCCTGAAAGTGCACATTACCGGGTCTCAGGATCCACCTTGACCATCCGATGCCGATTGCGCTGCCGGTCCCAGTACTCATCCAGCCGGTGAGATGAAAGGTGCATAACGTGGCAGGCAAGGCGGCTTGGGGTGCTGGGGTCAGGAGTGACCATGATGCTGAAGCAGTGCATCTCAGCTCGACCCCCTGCTGACACTACATGAGCTGTCAGACCTGGTCGAGGATCCTGAGGACCACCTGGGGTGCCAGTGCCCCACACCGCAACAGCACGCACCGAGGAGATATGGTTACATATAGCTGTGAGTGCATGGGCTGAACCTGTGGCTGTGGGGAGTGCCAGGACACAGACAGTAGTGTCTTCACTGCACGTAATCACAATATCTGTCAGACCAGGGCCCTCACTACCAGGCTCTAGGTAATCAGGCTGCTCAAGGCTGGGTACCTCAAATTCAGGCCCCAGGGTGATGGTGCCCACGCGCTTTACACAAGTGATCTCACGACCATGTAGACCTTCCCGAAGAATTACATGTGGCCGGGTGCAGCCACCTAAAGCCCGGTATAGCATGACGTCTCCATCCTTAAGGTAGGCAAAGGCCATGGCTGCTTCAGTATCTGAGAAGGCCCAGGAGCGGTGCCCTCCACCACAGTTGATGATATGCAGCTTCTCATGTGACCGGGGGCTCCACACCACAAATTCATTGGCATGGAAGCCCAGGATGACCATGCTCCCATCAGGCACCATGCGAAGCCCAGCCACCCAGTTCATGCCTCGACAGGACTTCTGGCGCAGAACTGGCTGAAGCTGGCCACCTTGCACAAAGAGCTGGTAGTAGGTGCCATCACGCCCTGTGGTATACACATAGCCACCATGGCAGGTGACTGAGGTCACACCCTGCTTCCCATGCAGAGAATGGAGGGTAGATACAGGGCCCCACCCGGCCACAGCATTCCCACTGCCACTACCTGCTATAGGTCCCTCAGCAATAGCCTTGCTTCTAACCCCAGAGTCCTTAAGCAGACCTGGTCTGGATGGGAATAGCAGCACAGAGCCGCGACGGTCACCACATACCAAAAAGTCACCTGGAGGCAGGAAGGCACTGCATGTGTGCCATCTCTGCTTGCTTGGGGGCAGGAGATACTGGCAACGCTCCTTGACAAAGATGGCCTTGCCAGAGGGTGCAGCGGAGATTTCCAAGCAAGCCACAACCCCACCAGGGCCTGATGCCAGCAATAGGAGCTCCTCATAGCCACGCAGGGCCCAGCTCAGGCTATGAACCTTCCCATGGAACAGGGCTTGGTCTACAGCAGCAGCTGGAGTGTTGATGGGGACAACCTTGACACAACCCTCACCATTGGCCATGGCACACAGTCCGAAGCCCTCAGGACCAGGAGCTGCCTCCAGCAGACAGTAAGACTGGAAGTGCTTGTCTTCTAGCAGCTGCTCCCAACACTTGACCTCAAGGTCATAGAGATAAAGGGCTCCTGTATCAGTCACTGCCAGTAGTCGCCAAGATCCAGCCAGTGTCACGGCTTTGAGGGTACCTGGCCGGCTAGGAGACTTGAAACAGAGAGCTGAGACCCCCAAGCCTGGGTAGCCACGCCCTACCAGGTGCCATAGCCGAATGCCTGAGTCATCACCCCCAGTGATCACCCATGCCTGCCTTTCATGAGCAGCGATGGCCCGGATCCCACGGCCCTGGTGGCCCCTAAAGGCTTGGAGGATTTCACCTTCATGGCTCCACACCAAGCAGACACAGTCCTCTCCTGCACTGATAAGGTAATTCTCTAGGAGCTTGACTTGCCACACACGGGCACTGTGCCCAAAGCAGTGTCCAATATTCTGCACCCGCCCCCCAGGTACCCGCAGGTCGCCCACCTTCCAGATACGGACACTTCGGTCTTCTGAAGCTGTTGCCAGCAAGCCCTTGCTTTCCAGGTATGACATGCTGAAGATGACACCCACATGGCCACTGACTCGTCGGTCAGGTGCCACCGGCTTGTTGTCTACTAAGGCAGCTGCTGGATACCAGACTAGAAGCTGATTGGAGACAGCACCTGCCACAATGGTCAACTCCTTCCAGGTGTCTCCAATCAAGCATGCTGAGGAGAGGGTACACCTGTCTGTGCAGGGTACATCCTGTAGCATGCATCCTATCACAGGGTCATATAGCACCACTGAGTTGTGGCCCAGGGCCAAGGCGACATTGCCCTCAAGCCAGCGTACATCCCAGATCCAGTCGGACATATTCCATAGGCCAGAGCGCCAGAGCTCCCGGAAGCGGCTCTGGCCCCAGCTAATTTTCACAATTCGGAGTCCCTTGCTCCCAAACACAGCTACCATGGCCTCCGAATCATCTCCATTGGGCTCTGGCCGCACTCGGAAACCATGGATAAGGTAGTGGCCAAGCAGGTTCTGCACTCGCTTCATCATCCGCAGATGCCCGCCCAAGTCCAAGCTGTACACCAGGACATCAGGTCCCTCACCTAGACAGAGGCAAAGAGCCATATCAGAATCACTCTCCTAACTCTGATGACCCATGGAGAGGAGATGGGGGCAAGGAGACTTCAGCATGTAGCCTATGAATGAATCAGGTCACAAATCCTCTAGCTTGAACCTTCAAACATCCTTGGTTTCATCTTTAGCTCTCTCGCATTGCAACTTTCTGCTCTCCTCATTAATCACCATGAAATCCTCAAACTCACAGTCCCCCTCCCTCTCACATTCAGATGGGAACTCCCTCCCTCAGTTTTAGTTCCTGAATCCTCAGCTTCCTCTATTTCTACATTCATTCTTCCTGATTCCCCTTCCATCAGGAGCACGGCTATGCCCAGTAAGGCAAACTTTCCTGTGTTGGGGCCATAGCAACCTATTCCCTGGACTGCAGAATATATGAGCATATTCAGTATCAATGAAGGGAAGTAGCAGAGGCAGCCCACACATTTCATATGTGTATATGTATGTATGTGTGTGGTATTGGGGATTGAACCCAGAGCCTTGCACATGTTAGGCAAACATTTTACTAAGCTACACCCCGACCCTGTTTTTAGGGTCTTGCTAAGTTACCCAGGATGACCTCAAACTTGCAATACTCCTGCCTCAGCCTCCCAAGTTGCTGGGATTAGAGGTGCACACTTCCATACCAGGCAGTAGCCCACACTTTGGTGGCAGAAGTGTGGGCTTGAGTTCTTGCCCTACCACTGCTCAGCTGTGAAAGGCCCCTCTGTGTATGGAGACTTAGGCTTAGAGAGCTCTGGCATAGCAGCCACACAAAGAGCCCTTAGAAGGCATAGTTGTATTGTCATCAAAAGCCTACACAGGGTTTGGCACATACTAGGAACAAAACAAAAAGCAAAAATCTCTTCTGGCTTCTGTTGCAATGTGTTCAATTTGTTTCTCTCTTCCTTCCCTTCCTTTTTTTTTTTTTTTTTTTTGGTATTGGGGATTGAATGCAGGGTGTTCTTTCTTTCTTCTTATAAGAGCAACACCCTGTCTTAAAATTTTCAAAAAAAAAAGGGCTAGGGATTTTCCTCAGTGGTACAGCAGTTGTCTAGTATGTGGGAGGCATTAATCCCTAGTACTGCATAAATAAATAAATAAATAAATAAGGAACTAAGGGTGTAATTCAGTGGTAGAGCATGTGCTTAGACATGCAAAAGGCCCTGGGTTCAACCCCTGCATTTTATATATTTGAGATATACACATGGGTGTGTGTGTGTGTGTGTGTGTGTAATCCAGTGATTCTCAGCAAGATTCCCCCAGGAGACATTCAGCAATGTCTAGAGACATTTTTTGTTATAACTAGGGGTTGTGCTGTAGGCAACTAGGACCAGACATGCTACAAATTATCTGATCTCAAATGTCAATAGTGGCAATACTGAGAAACCTTGTTCAATCTTAAAAGACTAGATGAAAGTCATGGGAGGCCAACATGAAGCTACAACATTTAGGGTGAGGATTCAAAGATAAAGAACTCGGGCTGGGGATGTGGCTCAAGTGGTAGCGTGCTCGCCTGGCATGCGTGCGGCCCGGGTTCGATCCTCAGCACCACATACAAACAAAGATGTTGTGTCCACCGAAAAATAAATAAATAAATATTTTTAAAAAAAAACAAAGATAAAGAACTGTCAGCTACAGGAAGGAAGAAATTGGCAGAGAATACAACAGGCCCTAAAGTGTGCAAGAGCTTTGGGTAACGTGGCAGGAGATGAAGGCTCAAGAAAAGGCTAGAGAGGATGCAACTGAGGGGGTCATGAACATGATGATCATAAAAGCAGAGAAATAGACAGGTACCACATGAAATAAAAGTCATCTAGATTGGCTTGGAAAGTGTGGTTCAGTCTTGGGCACCCAAGTGGCTGGTGTTCTCCTGCAGAGCTGGACCACCCAGCTGGAGGACTGCTGGAAGTGGCAGGAATATTTCTATTTGTAAGCACTTGTGTATTTAGACCTAGAATTCTTTCATGAGAGAACAAGGCTAACTTTAGATTATAGATGTACATGGATGGAATTTAAGCTGTAGATAAGGACTGGGATGTGTTCTATAATACAGCATGTACTTAGCATATGGGTCTGGGTTCAATCCCCAATAACACTGAAAAAGGAAGGAAGGAAGGTGTGGGATGTTGAAGAGTATTATGGCAACCTAGCAACCCTCTGCCTGTCATCCCACCTACTTGGGAGGCTGAACTGGGATGATCACTTAAGCCCAGGACTTTCAGCCCTGCCTAGTCAACATAGCAAGACCCCTTCTTTTTTTAAAATTTATTTTTAGTTGTAGATGGACACAATACCTTTATTTTTTTTTTGATACTTTAAAATATATATATATATATATATATATATATATATATTTTAGTTGTAGTTGGACACAATACATTTATTTTATTTATTTTTATGTGGTGCTGAGGATTGAATCCAGTGCCTCTACCACTAAGCTACAACCCCAGCCCACAAGACCCCATCTTAAAAGAAAAAAAAAAAAAAAAAAAAGGCCAGACGCAGTGGCAGATGCCTGTAATACCAGTGACACAGATGAAGCAGGAGGATCGCCAAGATCAGCAACTTGGTGAGACCCTAATCAACTTAGCAAGACCCTGTCTCAAAGAGTTGGGGATGTGGCACAGTGGTAAAGCACCCCTGGGTTTAATCCCCAGTATCAAAAGGGAAAAAAAATTGTAATCTTATGAAAGTATCTTGGGGTCAACCTCCTAAGTATAGTGGTATCCTGCTTGTCATGTCGTGACTAAGAGGCACCCAGGCAACTGCCCTTTAAACAAGACACAGTGGCACATGTCTATAGTCCCAGCTACTCTGGCAACTGAGGCAAGAATATCACAAGTTTAAGACTAGTCTGGAAAACTTAGCAAGATCCTGTCTCAAAATAAAAAATAAAAATGGCTGGATGTAGCTCATAGAGCATCCTTAGGTTCAATCCCCAGACTTCAAAATAAACAGATAACCCATATGAATAGGTGAATTCACTTGAAGTGCTTCCTAACCTTTATTTCCCAAGTCCTTCTCCTGCTTAAAACCCTTAATGTTGCCTGATGAGAATGGAGCCAGAAGCCAAGATCTGGGAAATGTAGAATCCTGTTGACTCAATAATCTGGAGTCAGTCATGCCAGTAACTACCCCTGACTTTTTTCTTTTCTTTCATTTTTCCTCCCTGGGGATAGAATCCAAAGCCTTGCGCATAGCAGGCAAGCATTCTATCAGTGAGCTACATCCAAGACCTACTATCCCTGATCTTTAAAATGAAAAAACCAATAAATTATGTTTTCCCTTTAAAACTTTTGGGCTGGGGATGTGGCTCAGTGGTAGAGCCCTTGCCTAGCATGCACGGGCCATGTGGGGAATTTCCAGTAACTAAAAGCCAAAAAACCTATACTATCCCACCCCGCCACATGCACATTCATACACTTGACCCTTTTAGGTGGTAGCACACTGAGGCCTGATAGCCAGTGCCCAGCCTAGGAACCCTTACAAAGCTCAGAGCACCATCTTCAATCCCTAGCGGTTTCATGTCAAGCCTAAGACTGAGACCTCGGGTCCCAAGCCTTTGCTGATATGTACCAAGGCATATGCTTCGCCACCAGTCTTCAGGTACCCCAACCATCTTAGTGGGGAACTCATCTCTGGTCTCTCTGGGCACTGCTCCATTAAGAGGTCTCACGCGCAATCTTTCGCGACCCCACCCTCTTCAGAAGACCTACATCAACCCTTTACCTTCTGGAGAAGAGCCTCACCAGCCCACGAGAGGCCACACCCCTGCCACGCCCCCCCCCCCCCCCGCGCCAAATTCTTGACCCACCGATTTACTAGGGCGTTCTCAGGAGAGGCCAAACATCCGCCCAGCTCTTCGAGACATGCACCCCATTCCCCCAACTTCTAACGACTGCGTTCTCTGCACCTTCCCGCGTCTCTGCCCACCCTTTCTTTCCACGTTGGCTGCAACGTGGGGATGTAACAACCACATCAACTTTCGGTCTCTCGGGCCCAGCCCTCCTTAGTTGGCCCTCGTTCCCGCCATCTAATGGTCTCAGTTCCAATCTTCCAGCCGGCCTCATCTGGCCACCAGTCCACCTCCGGGCATCCCTTTGTCCCTGTGGCCCCGCCCAAGCAGGCTCTCAGTTTCTTAGCCCGCTAGCGCGCCTCGAACCAAACCTCACCCGCCAACAGCCGGTCCCCCACGCACTCCAGTCCCGTGACTGGGAGAAGTATTAGCTCGGAGGTTGCCCGCGGCCAAACGTAGTCACCGAGGGCGTCCATGACGGTCTTCTGGCAGCCTTGACTGTCACCGCCAAGAAGGGAGCTGCACTCTCGCGAGAACGAGCTCTCCCAGCGCGCCGCGTTGCGGATCAACTGAGCACTTAGCTACAGGTAGCAGAGGCCAGGGCCGCCCAGCTGCGGACATCCAATGAAGACCCTTCGCCCCGCACAATCCAGCTGATGATTGGCGAAGCCCGCAGAGGGAACCCTCACCCCGCCCCCTCACATGACGCTTGCAGGGTAGCGGGTGGCGTCTCCCCCAACCCCCCACACCGACTTGGAGCTTGTTGGCCAGGCAACTCGAAGCCCTGTGATTTTATTTGACTGAGCAGCATAGGAGCTGTACACAATAAATAACAATAATATACTTTCTGCACCGTAATCGCGGCTGGAGGCAGGGGTGGGACAAGACATTGGCCAGAACTTGAGTCTGAAGCAGTACATGGGGGCCAGCTGGGCACCAGAGACTTTGGGTGGCGTGAGACACGCAACTGAGGGCTGGGACTGACCCTCCCCTCAGAGTTCCACGCGTGCATCACTGTAGGCCCGGTCCAGGGCCCACTCAGGTTGCGAGTTGGCGCCACCTTCGCGGGCCAGACGCGCCATCTCCTGCTGGAACAGGGCTTGCCGTGCCCGGCTGGGGTCCACGTTGATCCAGTTGTTGGCTATCCATTTGGTGCCGCGTGTGACCAAGCAGCCCCCATGCAGGGAGTAATCGTCCACGTCACCCACCCAACCTACAAAAGGAGCGTTGCATGAGAAAGGACAGGCTGGGAGGGACCCTAGGCTGAGCTGACCTGAGCTAAAGACCAGTAGCATGGCAAAGGTAGGGCCAGTTGTGCATACCTTGGCCCTTTCCCCACTAATTTATAGTAAACACCACTGGCCCTCTGAAACCAGTTTTCTTGCTGCTGAGCCTTGTCCACAGCTCTTCCCAGCCTGGTTTAGTGAAAGACATGTCTCCAGCTCCAGAGTGAAGAAAGAAGGAAGGGTGAGGCATCAGGGAATGACAGGGGTTGAGATAACCCAACAGGCTGCACAGATGCTGGAGAGGCCTACTGAAACTAGACAATGATCTTTGGGAGACATCAAGACAGAAAACCATTTGGAGGACAGCCAGAAACAGCTCTCCAGGGTGGCAGACAGGAGCAGGGTAAGGGGAAGCTTCCCTCAGATAATCCCCTGGTCTAGCCATAAGCCCTCACCTTGCCCATCAGGCAGGTAGTTGTACCAGAAGACTGCTGTACCCTGCCGGGGTTTGACACGCAGGTTCCCCTTGTCACAGTGCCTCCGAGTATCACGGAGGTCAACATCATCCTGAATTAGACTCTGTGGGCAGCAAGGTGATGGTGTTTTCAGGCTGGCCCCCATTGTATGGCCAGGCAGCCAGAGATGGCTAGAGGAAAAACAACCAGATGTGCCTAGGGGACCACTTAGGCCTTCATCCCAAGACCGGAGGGGTGTGTACTACACTTGCCCAAGGCCCTGCCAGCCCACAAGAATAGCCCAGTCGACCCTTACCATTTCATCGTAGGTTCTGTTGTCTGCTACAGGGAAGACAGTCTCGCCCCCACCGGTGACGTTGTTCAAATAAAACAGCACTGTCATGTAGCTGTAAGGCAGGGGGGCTTCTGAGCAGGTCCCTAGCTACAGACATTCCCAAGGGCTTACTCGTGGGTAGGAAAAGCTACCCAGGTTCCCAGGGGTCAGAGGGACAGGCTAGGATGGATGACAACAGGGTAGTCCAATGCCAGAGTATCTCTAGCCCCTCCTTCTTTCCACAAACCCAGTCTCTTTTTGTGTGTGCCAATGCTTTTTTGGCCAAGATCACGCATAGCTGAGTTACATGACTAAGGGCCTGGCTGGGAAAGTTAGCTATTAGAAGCAGGAAGATCATGCACAAGGTCTTTGTGGGGACTATAAAAGGCTGAGCCAGAAAGCCACATGAAAAGGAGAGACCTAACTTTGTGCCTTGGCAGGGGCAGGGACACAGCTTTAGAGAGAGACCAAGACCTCCAAGCAGTGGAGTCAAGATCGATAACTGGGGGAGTAGATTGAAAGAGCTGAGTGCCCAGCATTGTCCCTTGCTTCAAAGTTTTGGGAGCAAGTTTTGGTGTCTCTGGATACTTTAGTCTACATTGACTCAAGTGGACAAAATGGCCAGTAGCCAGCTTTTTCTGCCATTTGGTAAACAACTTTGGGAAGAGATTAAGAGCATCATTGACCAGGATGGCCAAGTGCCTTCCTGACTCCATTCTAAGAGTCAGGTCCATAGCGTCAGGCTGTGCCAGTGTTATGAGGATGCCTGATTTGGGAATTGAAGCCAGTCCCCAGGTGGGAGGTACTTGCCGACAGGAGGTCTCAAAGGGTACCGACTCGTTGGCCACCAGCTTGGTATGGGAGCAGATAGTCTCTGGATACACAGGCCCACTGTCCACATGGGCATGGTAGTGGCCTCCCTCACCATACCGCACAACTTGCAGTGGCTCGCTGAGCTCCACGATCTCAGGTGACAGGCGAGTGAGGCGCAGCACCCTGGTGAGTAGCAGGTATTTGGCTGGGCAGCACCATGTAAGGTGGTAACCTAAAGGAGCTAGCCAAGACCTGCCACGAACTCTACCCTTGCCCACCTCCCATGGAAGCCCTAGAGCCATGTTTTTTTTTTTCTACTGGGAATTGAAAAAGGGGCATTTTACCACTGAGTTACATCCTCAGTCCTTTTTATTTCTTGAGACAGGGTCTTGCCAAGTTGCTGAGGGTCTCCCTAAGAGGCAGAGGCTGGCCTTGAACTTGTGATCCTCCTACCTCTGTCTCCTGAATCATTCAGATTAGAGGTGTGTGCTACCACGCTCAGCTCAAAGAGTCATCTAAGATTGGCTTTACAGGAGCAGGAAGGAGCTACTCTTGATGAACCCTTTTTCCTAAATGCCACCCACTATTTGGGAAAGATGAGATTTTCACAAAATTGGGGGGTTGGGGAGAATTGAAGTCCTCTCAAGAAGGAGGCTGTTTATCTAAAACTCCTGCTGGTTCAGGGGCAGGGCTACTATGAGCAAAGATAAGGGGTCGTTTTTCTAATTAGCAGAAAACAAAAACTTGATTTATTTCTAATCCCATATGTACATTGTTTTCCCACACTGGGGATAAGTTGCCTTTGCTAATTGCCTTTCAGTGGGTCCCATTCTTGGTCTAACAAGTGGCACTTAATCCCCATTGGCTAATTAATTCTGTCCTCTTAGCCCCCTCCAAGGACTTATATGGAGACTCTGCCCCAGGGAAAATGGCCTCAGTGCTCACCTCTGGCGGATGGCACGCATGACATGGTGGGCACCCTCACCCTGGTAGAGCCATGTGTGGTGGCTGTTCCGCACCAGCTCACTGGACTCCGCCTTGTGGCTCCTCATGTACTTGTGGAAGTCCCGAAGGTCCATGTTAGAAAACTCCTGCAGACTCAGCACTCCTGTACAGGGCACCCACCATTAGTGCCTGACAGGCCCATGAGGGGGGACCACAGTGGCAGGCAGCACCTCCCTACCTACCCCAAAGGCAGCAGCAGCCCCTGGCCTCAGGCACTGGGGGCCATGTGCACTTGTCCCCACCTGGACTCTTGGGTCAGATGAACCTGGTTTCTGTCACATCGGGCCCTAAGGGAAGACCCAGAGAAGTTCATTTTCTCAGTTTAAGCCTTGATTTGGCTCCCAAAAGGAAGAATCTCAACACCCATTAGAGTGCCAGAGTGGGGTCTCCAAAGGAACTTGAGCCATATGGCTAGGACCTCAGCCCATGAGTCACCCTACGCCTTCCAGCCTGGCCATATAGAGTGTGGTGGCCATACTCCAACCTGTAGAAGGTGAAGAGCGCAGCAAAGTGCTGAGTCCACCCAGGGCCTCCCACATGGTAGGGTGCAAGCAGGGCAAGTCCCCAGGGAAACCCCCATGAACTCAGGTCCCATCCTGGGTGGAACCAACCTAGCCAGTCTTGCCTGCTGAACTACCAGCCCACTTTAGCAAAGAAAGCCAGGCCATGTCCTCCAAATGAGAACATTCTCCCTGTTCTTGCCCAAATCAGAAAGCAGAGGCCCCACATTCTTGGGGTTCTGGATCTGGTGTCTTTGCTCCAGGTTATTCTAGCTGACCCAAGGGAGATAATTTCCACCCTTTGGCTTAGATTCCCCTGAGGATGGGGAACATCCAAACATTGTGAATCTGACACCATTTCTATACTAGGAATAGCCACAGGCTATTCTTCCAAGACCTTTTGTTCACCAGTCACAAGATTGTTCTTCCAGGACCTATTTGACTGCTCTATCTCTTCCTCAGCTGGTCCATAACTTGGGCATAAGGGTTAAGACTACACCTCAGAAACCTCTTGGTTGCTGCCCCATGCTCCTTGCAGTTAGCAAAATTAGTAACACTACCACTTCAGTGCTCCATTAAAACTCCAGGTGGGCAAAAGGAAGGGAGAGAGGCCTCAGTGAGATGAGGGAGGCCTGGAAAGGCAGATGGAGCAGGGTGAATGGAAAAACTCAAGCTGCCCTCATGTCTCCTTGCTTCCACTTTACTCACTTTGCCATTTCCCAACCAGGAGTCCTGTTTCCTGTGCCCCAGACTCTATAAACTTTGCCTGATAAGGTCAAAATGATCTCCAGGAGCTGCCCTTTAGACTGTCATAGTCTGGGGAAAGGAGGTGGCTCACAGGGACAGAACTGTGGAGGGATGTGAGCTCACCATCACCATCGGGATCTGCTTTGATCGCGGAGTACATCTCCTGAATATTCTCTGGAGTCATCCACCGTCCATTTCCCAGGCGAGTCTGGGCCAGTACCTGAGGTATAAGAGGGTCCCTCAGTGGGGTGACCCTAGGGGTAAAGAGCCATCAGAGCATAAAAGGACCAGTTCTTATGGAGTTAAGGGTTGCAGTAATAGGGCATGGGTGAGGACTCAGGACAGAGCCCAAGGTCTCTGGGCTGAAGAGAGGTCCAGAGATATCTGAGGGAGCCAGGAAAAGGGTCAAGAGGCATGAGGACCATTGGCATACCCAGCCCTGCTGGGACTCTGGCCTTCAGGGGAGCACTGTTGGCCTTGTATCACACTCAGATACCTCAGGTAATGTGGAGGAAGGGAGAGTCAAAGGTCTGGTTATAAAGAGGGAAGAGGCAACAGGGGGAGACTTGTCCAGGATATGACCACCACCAGAACCCTCAGGAAGACCAGACTCAGTGGAGTGCTCTGTGTGAGCAATGGACCAATACCCCACCCCCCAACACACACCCTGCGGGATTTCTCTCAGAAGCCCAGGTGTGAGAGGCACGTGAAGAGAGATGCAGGCTGCTGGCTACATCAGAGCTGCCAACCCCATCCACCATAATGGGTTTCTAGCCATGGCAGCAAGGAATCCAGACCACAAAAGAAATACCATTCCAAACTGTGGTGATAGATGCCATCACCCCCATGTGGATCCTCCTGCAATCCTCTGGGGTTTCCAGGGTAGTAGGGACTCTATAGAGAGGAAAGAGTGACCCTGGGACTGGGCATGCCCAAGAAGGCCTGAGTTGGCATCTGAGTATGGGGCCAGTTGAGCCAGACAAATGGCATGGCCACCAGAAAGGTAATTCTAGGAACTCCCTCCCTGTGCCTCCTCAGGCCCCAGGATCCCAACCTCTCGGAGCTGCAGGCGACCGTCGTGGTTCTGGTCCAGCAGCCGGAAGAGGTCCAGCTGGCTGACCTGCATACTGCTCATTGCTTCTTCATATTCTTCAGTGGGCAGGATCTGGCTGCGCTGTAATCCCTTCATCTGTGCCAGGTGGATGATGAGCCGACACTCCTCGTCACTCAGGAAGCCAGGAATTTCTGCCATAAGAGGAGGTGGGTGAAGCCAAGGACTGAGCTGGGGCACTGTGCACTGAGTATCCTCCTCCCCGCAGGGTTTCAGGGGTCCTCTCTGTCCCCTGGTGGTCACAATGTTTGGAAGAGTCCACACTCCCCTTTGTATCCGTTCTTACGTTAATGTGGAGTTGTCCTGCAAAGGCTGGCCAGCATTGGAATGCAGGGCCTCTTTTGTTGATGATGACAGCACACATTTTCCAGGGGGGTTACTGGGAGCAGGCTATAGCTAAAATGGATACGGGCTGACCCACCTTGGAGTGGAACTAAAGGCCAGAGAGTGGACTTGAAGAGCAGAGGGTTAACCTCTTCTTCTTACTGGGAATATTTACTGGGGATTGAACCCAGGGGTATTTTACCACTGAGCTATATCCCTATACCCTTTCTTATTTATTTATTTATTGAGGTGGGCAGGGATTTAACTCAAGGGCACTCACCCACTGAGCGACATCCCCAGCCCTGTTTGTATTTTATTAAGAAATGGGGTCTCACTGAGTTACTCAGTGCCTTGCTTTTGCTGAGGCTGGCTTTGAACTCTGGATCCTCCTGCCTTAGCCTCCCGAGCTGCTAGGATTACAGGCATGAGCCATTGCACCTGGCTTATTTTTTATTTTAAGACAGGATCTTGCTAAATTGCCTAGCTAGGCTGGCCTCCAACTTGTGATCCTCCTTCCTTATCCTCTAGAGTTGCTGGGATTACAGGTGTGAGCCACCATGCCCAATTTACATCAGGTATATATATTTAAAGCAGAGAAATGCTGGCTGGCTCTTGCTTTCAAGCATTATTCAAATAAAAACAAACAAAGCCCAGACATCCAATAGTGTAGGTTCGTCCAAGGGTTGTCCTCTCTTCTCCCGTATAAGTAGGTTCTGGTCATCTGACCAGGGCTGAGTTGCCTAGTGCTGGGAAGTGAGTGTGTGTGTGTGTGTGTGTGGGGGGGTAACTCAGCACCTACTCTGTGCCTCTAAGCTCGTGAGTAAGTCATGCTTGAGACCTAGGAGTGGCTGGCTGTCCACACACTGGCCACAGTTTGTAGGTGGCTTGGTAGAACTGCAATATAAGCCTTATATCTGGGAAGTTCCCAACCTAATAGCCCAGGTACTTTCAGGTCAGAAGCCTAGGTCCTGCTTCCTTCTCCTTTTCCTAGGAGGAGAACTTCCTTGGGGAAAAAGAGGTTCACAAAAGAACAGATTAGAGGAGGGGCCAAACTGCCATCTACAGGGTGGTCTGTCACTTCTCTCAGTCATACTCCCAGCATGAAGTTCCAGTCATTGCCCAGGGTAAGGTAAAGGTCTCTCAGAGCCAAGATGGTAGTGATTTTTAATAGTGATCATAGCAGATCACACTCAGGTAGCACAGTCTCTTGAAGCACTTTGTATACATCAACTCCTTAGTTCCCTATATTCATCTTTGAAAGCCAGGCCCCATTAACTGACCCTTTCAATCTGTGAGAAATCACAAGCACAGACTTGCCCAGGGCCACCCAGGCTGCTCTCTCAGAATCTATGCTCAAATCCCAGGGGTAGGTGACATGATCCCAGATGTGATAACATTAAGGATAGAACAAAGGCCACCCCCCCACCCCTGGCATGCATAACTCTCAAACCATCAAACCCAGAAAAGGTATGAGTCAGCCATTGGGAGACAGCACTGCTGGACAATGGGTTAGACCAAACTGCTAATTGTCACCTCTTGATTGCTTAACATATAACATTGAAAAAGAAAGAAAAGCTAGCCAAAAAGGAAAAGAAAACACAGGCTGAGTTTTCTTCAGTTTATTAGGTGCCAGTAAATCCACAGGCCTAGTGGAGAATGATTTCAGTCTCTATTCCCTTCATCATGTGCTAATCAAAAACAGCCAGCCCAGTCAGTATGTTGTGGCCTAATCAGGTGGGTGCAGGTACCTGGGAGCTTTGCAAACACCTGCAGGACCTCCTCCTCTGTTGGTTCCTTGGAGGTACAGCCCTATAAAGCCCTGGACCTCAGTTCAGTGAGGCCAGGATAGAGAAGGCAGGTGATGGAGAGAGGACTGTAGCTGCTGGTGGTACTGTGGAATGATGGTGCAGCTGGGGCTCCCTGGAGCTACACACGGAGCATGCTCATTCCCCAAGCAATGAAACTATGTTATGACATTGGCTACACAGAGAGGCAGTTGACCAACTTGCTGGACCATGACACAGCAGCTGAGGCCATCAAACAGACAGTCAGCAGGTTGCCCCTGCTTGCCCAGGAGTGCCCACCCTGATGTTGGCCTCTTCCTTTTGCTCCCTCTTTGCCCCTGTGTGCCTTGACAGGTAGAGCAGGGGCAGATAGAGGGGAGGATGTCCTTAGCCAGGGCCTGCTCTGGCAGTTGAGCTCTTCACTAATCCTCTGAGCACCTGTCACTGCTGGTTATTCACAGGGGCAAGGAGGAAAATGAATAATTATTTTTATGAGTGTTCCCAGTAGAAGGAAACAGGTACCCAGGGGACAGAGGTGACCATCACTGGGCAGGGTATCATCAATGGTGGGCATGTGGGGCTGGTCCCTCAGTCTATACCCACAACCTATAAAAGGCTCTTCAATGTCAAGACAGGGACAAGTGGCAGGATGCTTCAGGCTGGGGTCTGTGAGCCCCTTTGCAGGGAAATGTGGAAGCTCTAATCTGCCCACAGGATGCTGGCAAGAGATGGAGCTGAGATCCATCTGGTGACATTTTCTCCTAAAGCCCCGAGGTGATAAGGCTAATTCTTCTTCCCCAGCCTAACCTTCCTGTGACCATTACTTCAGCTCCCCCACCCAGCAGAGGAAGTCCTTCCTGGAATCTCTGGTGACTGTCAGTACCAACAAGAATGGATTCTTTCAGAACTGGAGGGTGGGCCCCCTGCACTCTGTGCCAGCACCAGCCCTGTCCAGAGACTGCAGTGCCCTGAAGGTCTTTTAGGACAAAAGGGAGGCCCTGCTTTTTCCCTCTGACATGAGGGGTGAAGGCCAGAGAGCAGGGCCTCCCACATCCCTCACCTGATACTAGATAACCTTGGAGCTGGAGAGGGAGTTTCAAAAGCTGGAAAGAAGCTAGGTTATAGGCAGATAAGCAGGGAGGCAGAGCTGAGGGCTGAAATGTGGCACAAGTAGAAAAGCAAGGCTGCAGGGCTGTTGCTAGGTGATCAGAGTGCCGTTGCCAAGCAACCATGGAAAGTTCCAGGTTGATCTGGGTGCCCAGTTACCAGCCTAGTCACACCAATTGTTTTCTCCACCCTGCAGGGTCATCTACCTGTGCTGCAGCCTGTGTGAGGAAATGGAGGCCGGCTGCTCACCCATCACGGCTGGCTGTGGTTACCCCTGGCCAGCTATCTTGAACCGTGGATGCTTCCCTGTGGGCCATGATCTCTGTATCTCAGCCATGTCCGATGACTCTCTGTGTGACTTCCCCACAGGTCTTCACCCCCTGTCTACTGTGTCATTCTAGGAGGGGATCAGGTAAACTGGTCGGGGAAAGGGAAGAGGACCCCTAGAGCAGGCAATCTGTCTCAAAGAGAGTAAAACAGGAGGGGCAGACAGGAGGGATTTCGTCGATTGCCCCCCCCCCCCCCCCCCCCCGCACACACACCTCTTGCCTGCCTTCTCACTTGAGTCTCTCCTCCCAGTGTCACATGCCAGCTGCAGAGATTGTGAGTTGCAGAATATAAGCTTACCCCAGGAGGTCCTGGACACACTCTGCATCGTGACTTTGTAATATAAGCCCTGAGTGGACAGTATCCTTTATACAATGTTTACCTGGCTCAGTACTAAGGCAAATATTAAGAAAATATCCAAATATGCCTGATTAGAGCTGAAAACTTAATTCCTTTATAAGCATGGGATGTTGCTAAAAACAAAATAAAACAAAAATTCTGCTAAGGAGGGTGGCATCCCTAGGAGACTGATTCTAAAGGGAGAGCATCAGACAAGAGTTCAGTAGCCAGGGGATGGGTGGGGGCACTCTTGGAAGTCCAGCTGATCATTTGGCCCCTCTGATTCCATTCAGCAGTGAAGGTCAGGCTCTTCTGATGTAACAGGACATCCTCTGGCCCCTGGGACCGTGACCTGGATTCAAGACTAGATGTGTTGAAGATGGGACCACTGCTCCCCACAGAGTTAGTGCCTACCCTGAGACACTGGCTGCAGCTGGATGTCACATGTGTGTATAATCTCCTGTGAGGAAGGCACACAGAGACCTATATATTAAGTGAGAGGATGCAGGGCAACCACCTGTTGGTAACCACAGCCTATGCCTGGAGCCAGAGCCACCAAATTCATAGGTGTCACTATTACCAGTGCCAAGAACAGGGACTAACCATACCAAAGAAAGCCTTGGACTTTTAGCCATGGCCTCTGCACTGGTCACACTATTCATGTAAGCTCTCCTGGACACACATTGAACCCTCTTTCTGTTGTCCCTGCCAAGGGGATTTGCAGACCAGAGAACAGAGAGGCCCCAAATCTCAAACAGGGTGGGTCTGCTTTCTTAGCTCTCTCCAGCCCAGAAGGCATGCAGGCTAGCTAGGTTCCTTGGAGTATGCTGAGCATACTGGGAAGACAGTCTAGACACTGCCCTGCTACTGTCCACAAGCCCTAGCACCACAAGCCGTATTTCAGAGCAGGCACACATCCTTGGGCTATGCTCACTTTGGGCAGGATGGTGCTAGTCCAGTCCCAGACACACTCAACTATATCCACATGAGCTCTGTTAAGTCTGCCAAGCAGCCAGCCAGTGAAACAGTAGGAGTGTGCATGTGGCTAGGGGAAAGCGGCAGTCCACAGAGAAAACTATATTAATACGCTTAAAAATTTGAAATTATATGCACATTAAAAATTCTTTTTTTGCTGGCCGCAGTGGTGCACACCTGTAATCCCAGCAGCTCAAGAGGCTGAAGTAGGAGGATCATGAGTTCAGAGCCAGCCTCAGCAACATAGTGAAGCCCTAAGCAACTCGGCAAGACCCTGCCTCTAAATAAAATATAAAAAAGGGCTGGGGATGTAGCTCAGTGGTTGAGCACCTCTGGGTTCAATTCCCAGTACAAAAAAAAAAAAAAAAAAATTTTTTTTTTCCCTTACTTCAGGGCCTTCAGTGTTTGTCATGGGCATAGTGATCTGACATAGCTGCCTAATTATTTTAAGCTGAAAAACAATATATTTGGAAATCCTATGAAAAAGCAGTCAAGATTTTTAAATAAATTGTTTTATATACTAGTGATGATTACTCATTCACCTTAAGTAGTTAAGAAAAATGGATTAAAACTCTCACTGGCTAACTAGAGGTGCTAACTGCTGCCCTTGAAGAGGGTACCAAGTCAGGAGGGTGGTGGCAGAGCACACTCTGAGCAAGCAGACAGGCCTGAGCATCTAGTCAACCCCTCCAAACCACCCAAAATTTATCAGCAGAAGACAGAATTCTTGACTACTAAACACATAGCCAGAACAAATCAAGCCTTTCATTCATGCAGCTCATCTTTGTGGGTAGAGGCACAAATGACAGAGAGAACAAAACAGTTTCTAGCAGTGCTGAGCATTAAGAAGAAAATCAAACAGGCCGATGTAACGGGATGCCTGGGAACCTCTCAAGACTGGTTTGAAGACAAGAGAGGTCGCTGAGGAAGGGACATCTGAGCAAATGGAGATAAAGCCCCATCTATGGGAAGAGCCTTATAGTGAGTTAACCACACATATAAAGGCCCTGAGGCAGCAGTGAACTTGGTGTCTCTGAGAATCCTCAGGGAAGGAGGGAGAGTGGCAGGAGATGAAGTCTAAGAAATAAGAGGGCTTTGAGGCACCAAGTAAGACCTAGGAGTAAAATGGGATTGCTCAGTGGTAGAGTACTGCCTAGTATGCTCAAGGATCTGGGTTCAATTTCCAGCACTGCAAGGGAGGGAGGGAGGGAGGGAGAGAGGGAGAGGGAGAGAGGGAGAGAGAGGGAGAGAGAGAGAGGGAGAGAGAGAGAGAGAGAGATGAAAGGGGGTTATCTTGGAGATTTTTAAGATAGGAAGAGAAAAGATCTAATCTGTTGCTTAAAGACAGAACAAGGATGAAGAAGCTGTGTTTGAGAGAATGTAAGCCACATTTAAGAAGGCAATGTTCCCAAAGAGGTCACAATGACTCAGAAATGGATTCCTAGTGTTCCACATCTTTGAAAAATACCTACTACCCTTGTGTAACTCAGAGTAGGGCCTTTTGGTCCAGATCCCACTTGCCAAGTGTCTCGAGGAACAGGCTGGGAAAAGGAAATGTTCCCCAAAGGGAGAGATGAGAGGCTGCATGGAGTGTTTCCTGCAGTGCTGGGTTCTTTTCCACAGAGAAGTAGGCACCTTGGGATGGAACCCAAGCCCCCTAGAATGAACTCACATCTTTTTTTTTTTTTTTAATCTTTGTTTTTATTTTTTTGTAGTTGTAGATGGACAGAATTTCCTTTATTTTATTAATTTTTACGTGGTGCTAAGGATCAAACCCAGTACCTCACCTCTACTAGGCAAGCGCTCTGCCACTGACCTATAGTCCCAGCCCTATTTTTATTTTTTATTATTATTATTTTTTCGCAGTATTGGGGATTGAATTCAGTGGGCATTTACCACTGAGCTACATCCCAAGTCCTTTCCCTTTTTATTCTGAGCCAGGGTCTTACCAAGTTGCCAGGTTAGCCTTGAACTTGCAATCCTACTGCCTCAGTCTCTCTGAGTAGCTAGGATTACAGGTGCGTGCCACAATCCCTGGCTCCCAACTAACATCTTAGGTACCCATCCCAGGCCCTGGCACCTTGAGTCTCTGAGGCTGGCATGTCACAGATTTGGAGCCAGGAACAGCAGGGCAGAGGGAGCACAGCCTACACTCTCCTTGGGCTCTGCCTGCCTTTTTAGGATAACAGTGAACTCCAGACCAATGATGAACTGATGGACATACAAATACAGAAAACAGACACTGCTTCTTCTTAGGATAAGGCATCCTTTGGATTCATCCAACACCAAAGCATTCTGGAAATGCCTGACCTTGGACACTCTCCCCTGTGGTTTCCCTCCCTCACAACTGGACTTTTCATAACCCCTGATCTCTTTTTCATTCACCTAACTCATTTCACCAAGCAGCATGTTCCAGGGCTTTCAGGATGAAACCTGGGATCTTCCCCCAACTGACTAGCAGGCAATGTAAATGTTTTGGAGAAAATGAGGACTACAAACAAGAAGTCCATGCCACAGCTGTCCAAATCTCTTGGCTGTGCCCTTTGTAATTGCAGAAACAGGGGCCCATCTGATAGCCTAACCAGAATAGTTTACCTGTTATCACATCTCTTCTGCTTCTTGTAATTTATTTTGGGGGACTTCAGAAGTGGCTTTCTCATTCTCTGCTTTATAGGACAAGCTGCATGTTAGAAGGATTTTGGCTTCATGGCTCACTTAACCTAATGTGGATTTGAATTAGATATATACAGGTTCCAGGAAGGCTCATGAAAGAAAACAAAATCACTGAGTATATCTGTTCACAGCAGTACTGGTAATTGAACTCAGGTCCTCATGCATGCTAGTAAGTACTCTACCACTGAGTTTACATCTCCAACCCACGGCAGTATGGTACTAATAAGGCAAATGCTGTACCCTTTGCCTAGATCACCTTTCCCTGACAGGATCACTTTTTACTTGATCCTGTACTTCCTATAGGGCTTTGCTCAAATATTTTTCTCAAGGAGGCCCATCCTGGCTACCCTATTAAGAGCTCCAACCCCAGGTGAAATTCTGCCTTACTGGTCTGCAATCATATATCACCACCTGATGTATTTGTTTGTTTATCTGTTTCCATCTGAATGTCAGCTTCAGGATTTTGTTTTGTTATGGTTCCCTTCATTTTTTGTTCCATATTGTGTTCCCTTGCACTTAAAATAGTGCCTGGTATAGGATTCAATGTCATTCAGTAGTAATATTGATAACAAAAGCCATCATCTTTTAGGGCCCTTCTCACAACAGAACTGACAGCATAACCTAATTCCCCATGAATAGGATGCATGTGACATACTTACAGGTCTAGTCATAATCCCCAGTCAGAGCCCTCTGCACAGGGACAATAGCATATGTTTAGGTGCTCTGCCTCAGCCCCCTTCTTAATACTCCTTATTAATTTCATTCCCTTGCAGCCAGGGCCTGTCCTGGGTCTACCTATATATGTCACTGAGGCCAGGTACCCAGGACAGGGCTGTACAAATTTATCTTTGACAAATTCCATAGGTCTGGGGACCCTTACCTTGTTGACTCTGATAATCTTTGGAAGGCTTCTGGATCTTCCCAGTTAGCACTGTGGCTTCTATGAGCAAGTTCTAGAGGCAGGCTGCCTGGGTTCTAATCCTAATGTGACCACTGAACTACTATGTGAGCTTAGCCAAGGAACTCTGCCTCATTTTCTCACCTTCTTGCCTGTGGGTAGCATCTACATCCACCTCAAAGGGGGTTTGTGAGAATTAAATGAAACAATCACATGAAGCCTATCATGTAATAAGAACTCAGACAGGCTGGGGTTGTGGCTCAGTGGTAGAGCACTTGCCTCACATGAATGAGACACTGGGTTCAATCCTCACCACCACAGAAAAATAAATAAAATAAAGGTATTGTGTCCATCTACAGCGTATATATGTATATATACATACTCAGAAAACATGAACTATGATACGGCTATGAATGGGATCACCCTGAAAGGTTCTGCCCATGATGACTAAAAAGAACACTAAGAAGATTCCTAGAATGCTGGCAGCAAAAACTGTGCCTCTGACTGGTGTCCTAGTTGGCATACTTGGGGACATCAGTTTATCCACATTTGAATAGCCTGCTTCTCTTCACAAGATCCCACAGGCCCTGAGATCAGCTGGGAATTGGTTATTGGACCCCCACTTTCCCCCCCATTCTAAAAGATGACAGAATTAGTTGTGGCATGGAATGTCTAAAGACAATTTCAATGAAATTGGAATTGAAATTGGATGCTAGCTTCAGGGTCACATTGCCTGGCCATGTGATGAAAAAAATCTGCTGCAGGGAATAATGGATCTGAGAGGGGGAATGAAAAGGCCATTCTATTACCCTATCATGGAGAAGGGAGTGGGTACTTCATATTGGTAATCATCTAGATGGATAAAGAAAGGGCTACTTTGAAGGAGCCGTTTTCAAAATAGAAAGCATGTGGTCAGAAAGAGCCTTGAGGTAACCACAGCAGCCCCTGGCCCTTCCCGGGAGCATTTGGTGGACTTACCAAAGAGCAGCGGCTTCAGGCTGAGAGTTCGGATGAAGTGATCCCTGTCGGTAACCAGCTGGACCTTACGCTCGTACCCCACCTAAAGGAAAGGCGCACAGCGGATAGATGAGGTGCCAGGGTGCCAGGTCACACTACTCAAAACGGGCTCAACAGCTGGCCAGTGCTTGTGGGTCAGTGTGGGGGACAGGGCCTGGACCGCGGCTTGGGGGCTGGTTGTCCTCACCTTGATGCCCTCGAGGCGAGTGAGGGGGCCCAAAGTTGACTTGGGCCGGGGGCTTTGGGCGCGGCGTTGGGGTCCGGGATCCGTGCTCTCATCGCCGTTGCTGTAGTGAACGAAGAGCAGTAGAGCCAGCACGTTGCCTAGGTACAGGTGCACGAACACCATCAGCACCAAGAAGTAGGCGCGTGAGCATATGCCGCGGGGCTTGCACAGCGGCCGCACCGGTGCATCTTGGTCATCGCCTGGCCGGGTTGTTGCCCCAGCCAAGCTGTGCTCCGGCGACACCCAATGCGGATTTGCAGCTTCATCCGCTACTGCGGCCTCCGGACACAGGTCTGTAGCTGCAGCCGCCGCCGCCATGGCGCCTAGGTCTCGTGCGCGCGCGCGCGCGTCCAGGGGAGGGGCCACAGGGTGCCTGCGCTGCGCAGTCTCTGGGACAACAGCCTCAAGAGTCCGCGCACACTGCTGTCAGCAGGAGACCGTTCCTGGGGACAAGCACCTGCCACTGTCGCACATAGTGCTCGGCCTCTCTGCACCGTGAACCCCAGCCCACACTGGGTTTTCTTTTCCAGGAGCTAAACACTCCCCGGAGCAGACCATTCACCAAATGAAGATCTAGACAGGAGCCGCACCATTAAGGCAAATCCATCTGGTAATTTATCTGTCCTTGGTTAAGACCCCCCCTTCCCTCCTCCCACCCAGAAAAGTATAGGATCTGCAATTATCTTGCTCCCAGGAGTGGGGGTTGGGGAAGGGAGTAGCCGCATGGAGGAGACAGCACCAGGAGATGACTCAATACTGCGGAGGCCGATGACTGAGCACGTGATGATGTAGCAGGTCCCACGACCTTCTTGTAGGTCCATACCGCAGTGGGTCTACATTTTCTAGGGAGTCCTGCAGGAATCAGGCCTTAGGAAGAAGTTGCGTGAGTGTGTGTGTGCGCGGGGGAAGGGGGAGAAGGTCAGAAGATTCTGGGGAGGTCAGAGGATTCCTGGAGGAGCCCTGGCATCAGGAAGGTCAGCTCTGGGGGGTCACCACCACCACAGTAACACCCAGGAATGCGGGAGGTGCTCCATGTAAGGAACACTTTGTCTCAGAACTGGCACATAGTAAGAGGGAGGAAGGAACTTTTCCACTATTGAGACACCATCACCTCAGATTATCATAAAAAAATGGGAGTGGAAGGACATACAGTGGCCCAGTGCCAAGATATTTTTGTGCTGCTTTTCTAGGTTTGGGTTATCCTTAGGATATGCACACACTCTAACCACCCATGCTTTCAAGAACAACACATTAACACTGAATTTTCTGGTCTTCTCAGGGCAGGACCACTTCCTTATCCCCAAGATTCTACAATGACAGGCTTCATCAGTGCCCTAATCTAGCCACCCCTCTTTATTTATCTGACTCCACAAAAGGAGAGGTTCTGGACTTTTTCTGCACAGAGGGGAAACAACAGCAATAGCTGTTGTGAGCCAAAGTTGGGTGAGCCAAAGTTGGGATGCTAACCAAACACTACCACCAGAAAGCAGTCCAGCATCTCACATCAGAGGGAATGGGAACCCACAGCTCTGGGGGGAATTAGCTAGGTCTGGACCTCCTTATGCAGAGGAAGTAAAGGGCCTAGTCCCTTTCCCCTAAAATGAATTGTAAAGGAAATATAATCACTGCTCAATATTTGTGAGTCCAATATACAAAAAATTCTATTTACCAATTCAGGATTGTTCAAATTTTCTGCAGCCTGTCTTTAATTAATCCTAGTTAGGTCAGAAATCTGTTTCTAAGTACAGTTACAATAGAAATAATTCCGTTTCCAAAATTGAGAACCAATGTAATTAACCAATGTAACCAATGTGTAATTGAGAACCAATGTCAACCAATAGAACCACAATTTTACCAAGGATCTCATAATTTCCTGGTACCAATGTAGGGATCTCTCTCGCCTTCTAAAATCAGTTAGATCACCATAAAATTGACTTTTGACATTTTAAACCCTCTGACCCTTTTGATGCTAGGGCAGTCTTACCTCAACAGCCGATACACACATATTGCCAAATTTGAGAATTGTGCAGAGCTATGTTCTAATTTGTATTAGAAAAGTTGAACTTCAGCCTTGGGCAAATTATTTCTCTCTTTTTTTTAGATGGATTCTATATTGCCCAGGCTGGTCTCAAACTCCTGTTGTAATCATCATGTTCCTGCCTCAGCCTCCCAAGCAGCTGAAACTACAGGTGTGTGCCATACCTGTATTTTCTTTTTAAACAGTTATATAATGTAGACCCTGACAGCACCTATTGCACAGGGTTGCCATGAGGACATGAGTATGTGCTCAGTCAACATTAGCATGATTTGTCTTGGGGTATAGGCACTAGTCTGGTTTTTTGATTGATGGCCTGTGCCCAAAATAGAGCCTATGAACAGCTGAGGCTCAGATGCCATACTTTCTCATTGAATTTAGATGGGCAGTGTGAGGTCTCTGCTGGCATGCTACCAGTTCTGAAGATGACTTTATCACAGAGCTTCCTACCACTAAAGTTGCTGGCATTCCTGACAACACAAATATGGATCTGTCAATTAGAACCCAAACCCTGTTTCCTGTCCTTCACCCTTGGGATTAGGACCTAAATCCTTGTTTATGTCCTAAGTTGTCTCTTCATAACCCTCAGGGCTCCAGAGGCCACACTGTCCACTGCCATACCTTCCTACATCTGCTTTGGAGGAACACAGAGGTCTGAATAAAGGGGTTTGGCACATTTGTATTTACCCTACCACATCTTGGGGATGTAGGGAATGATTCAGCCTACACCCAGAGAGACGAGAGTCAAAACTTCCAGCATATTCTACTTCCTTCCGCAGAGACCACCTTACAGATACCCTTTTTCCATACAGCCAGAAAGGGGAAAAAATCTGACCAGTAGGGCCTTCACAGCACCCAAGTGGGGAGAGGGCAAACAGGAGTACCCTCATCTGGTATTCACTGGCCAGAATCTGGGACTCGGAAATCTATCTGTATCCTTTGAAGAAAGACTCTACACACATTTTTATAATCAGAAACTTAAATTTATTTTGAATAAACCACTCAACTTTGAGCAGATGACATTGCTTCAATTAACTTTTTCTTTGAAGAAAAACAAGATATATGATAAATTCATGAAAACACTGTGCCTCTCTTCTACCCTTGGCAGGGGGGCGGAGGAATTCTGCCTGACATCTCCCATCTTCCTAGTAATGTTAATAAAGGATAGCCACTGGGGGCACAAAAGGAAGCTCTCCACAGGTCAAGTGCTAGAGGTTATTCTGGACATAGAACCCCCTGTAGCTCTAGTGGTCAGGGTCACACAACTGGATGTAAGTAAAGAATGTGGCAGCCATGAAGTCCAGAGAATACCCAGCCAGGGTATGACAAAGATGCAGAGCTACAACTCTGTTCTGTGCCCTGGCAGTGCTACAGGAAGGACTTGACAAAGAGGTAAAGGCTCCAGACACCAAGATATTTCATATGCCAATGCAGAATTCACATCCCACCCATGGTCCTGTAGAAGGTACCTTCTGTTCACAATTAGCTCCCTGTTGTCCCTTTCTGGGATCATTTGCTACATTCCTAACCTGTTCTCCCAAATCCCCTCCCTTGTTGGGGACTATATGAAGAGATAAAACTTGAGGGAAGAAAGTGAACCTGCAGTCAGCCATGTACCTTAAAAGTCACAGCTGTCCTCTGTCTTCAAGAATGACTCTGTTTACAGCTTACTCAGTACCTAGAAAACTGCTGACTGGAGGTGAAAATGTATGGACACTGAAGAACTCCCACTATAATATTCACAGATTTTCCTATAGGCTCTCCTAGGAGGTGAAGGAGGCCCTGTCAAGTATAGATAGCTCTGCCAGTCTCAGAGTGGAGGCATTGAACAAAGCCTCAGAAACCCCAGAGATCACAGATCTAACTTTTCAAAGGCCCACAGGACCAGGTTCAAGAAAGGCAGGATACAAGGCAAACTGCTTACTCCCTTGCACTCAAGTATGTGAAAGTTGTTCCTATACTCTGGCCAGCCTTTCCTCCCAGTACAAAAACTGGGACCATAAACCAAGGATTCTCCTGGCCTTATACTCCCAGACCCTAGAGGTGGGGTCTTCTGACAGCTGGAACCAGGCAAAGGGAAACATATTCTGCCACCAGAGTAGCTGCTGGGCACACTCCAAGTAATATGAAAACAACTTGCACAAACTGAGCCCCTGAGCCAGGAAGGCCAATGCCCTTGAGGTGGGCCATGTTGAACTCTGACCCTGATGTTTGTAAGGAGAGTGCAGCAGGTCAATGTCAGGTATGGCTGCATGTGACCCTGGTCAGAGTTACACCACTTGAATACTGGCACAAAAGGAGAGACCAAGGTAAAGCAAATTTATTTTAAGGAACAACTCCCTTTCGAAATGATTCTCTATAGGAGACCAAAGGAAGCATGGGGCTAAAACAGCGTCCCCTAGTCTGGGTGGCCACAAGCCCACCTATGTTCTGCTGTGGGTTCTGGCTTCAAATGCCAGACCCAGGTAAACCTCACTTTCAAGAATAAAGATGAACCCACAGAAGACCACCTATTCTGTACTATCTCCTTACTGTCCAACTAAGGCAGGAGGCATGATGTGACTCCTTGTGCTCCATGCCCGTGACAAAGGCCAACTCAATTCCCTACCATCTGTCACTCATGTTCTTTCATTGGGACTCTAGCTGTGGCCAAACATGTGAAGCTGGAAAGCAGAGACCACTCCAGGGCCCCTTGAAGTACAGATATTTTTGAGGCAGGGTAGGTGGGCAGCACATGTTACATTCCAAGTAAAATAGCTACAGGGTAAAACACTCCAATGCCAATTTATTTTTTAAAAGGGCTCTGTGTTATCCTATGGTTTGCCTTTTTTTTTTTTTTAATATTGTACAATCTTTGAAAATTACATAAGTTGTAATGATCTAATCCTATTAATAGCCGTTCAAAAAACAAATAAACAAAACAAAACAAAGCAAACAAAACATTCCCTCCCTCCCAACAACCATCTGGGTGAATTAAAAGTCCTGAAAAGAAGCCAATTCAATATGAACTCTACCCTGGTAGAAACAAAAAGCAAAAAGATGAGAAGAAAACAAATTAACTAAAAGGTGTGTTGCCAGTGTCTCTCAGGAGTGGGGCCCTGGCTGTTGCCTGGAGTCGTGAAAGGCAGAGCCTGCAGCATGCAGTATGGCAGCCGGGAGTCCTTGCAGCCACATTTCATCCCGGCATGTCCATGTCCCAACTTAGGTATCATGGAAATCCTTCAACAGGGTTCTTCTCCGCTGTTCTGCTATGTGCATCTGGTTCTCTAAGTCCTGCACAAAGGAAGCAAGGATGGGTGTTTGCATGGTTCAGTGCCAGGAGTAGGGAGTAACCAAAGCCACACCTACCATATCAATGGGCTCCAAGGAGCCAAAGCAATGCCCTTTCCACCCTTCTCAGCAGCAGCTTCCAGTTCTCATACCAACACCCTGTTATCTATGACCCCACCCATCTTCCCTTACCTGCACTGCAAGAAGACAACAGGCACTTACCCCTCTGTCATAGCTGTCCGCTCGCTCCACTTTCCACGAAAGGTTTTCAATCTCAGCCTCTAGCTGAGCCTGCTGGTATTCAAACTGTATGGGTAGAGCAGGAGGGTCAAAAGGAGAGGGGAATGTAGCCGGGCAGAGCCTGAAGATAGAGGGTCACATGCAGTACCTCAGGCTCGCTTCAACCCCTAACAGACTATCTCTAGAGTCTCCAAACAAAAGGCAAACTAAAGAGTATAGCCAAATGGCAAGACCATACTTGTCCTCTAACACCAAGGAAAGGGAAAGAATTTAAAGACATTAAAAAGAAGGCTCCCGGGCTGGGGATGTGGCTCAAGCAGTAGCACGCTCGCCTGGCATGCGCGTGGCCCGGGTTCGATCCTCAGCACCACATATAAACAAAGATGTGTCCGCTGAAAAGTAAAAAATAAATATTAAAAAATTCTCTTCTCTCTCTCTCTATAAAAAAAAAAGGCTCCCAACATATAGGGAAACAGATGCTGCAAAAAGTCAAAATGGATATGCTCAGACACTGTATTCACACTGAACATTTCTCTTTTTCGTTTTACTAATTATACATATGAAGAGAGAAAGCACAACAATTTTCCTCAATGTCTTATTTATATAGTAAAAAACAGAAACAATCAAATGATGGTATAACCGCAAAATGGAAAACTGATAAATAAAAAATAAATAAAAATGGCTTTATTTTATTTATTTATTTTTTTTTTTTGAGAGAGAGAATTTTAATATTTATTTTTTTTTTTTTTAGTTTTTGGCGGACACAACATCTTTGTTTGTATGTGAAGCTGAGGATCGAACCCGGGCCACACGCATGCTAGGCGAGCGCGCTACCGCTTGAGCCACATCCCCAGCCCCGAAAAAGCCATTTTTAAAAAGGAATCTACCAGTCTGGTAAATAGTGACAATTATCAAAATTAATTATGGTAATAATAAAATGTTACATTTATTACTATGGACATTTATACATATGTATGTGTATATGTACACACACACACACACACACACACACACATATATTATATGTGTGTGGTGGTGCTGGGGATTGAACCCAGAGCCTCAAACATGCGAGGCAAGTGCTCTGCCACCAAACTACACCTCCAACCCCCAGAATATTAATTTAAAAGCATGGAAAATGATAATGATGGTCATTTCTGTTTGGTGGGAATATGGCTGATATAAATGTTTCTCTGTTTTCCAACATTTAAACAAAAAATAGGAATTGCTTTAGCAGGAAACAACCCATATTTAAGATGAAGAATTAAATAAAGGGATTGAAAACAATCAACTTAGAGATTGAGGGGGAAGAGAGCAGATTCAAAGGGGTAAATGGACAGAGGTCTTTTTGGCCAATTGCCCCACCACACACACACTTTTTTTTTAAAAAATAAAAGGGGAGGTACTGTGGATTGAACCCAGTGGCACTTTACCACTGAGCTATACCCTCAGCTGTTTTGTATTTTGATACAGAGTCTTGCTAAGTTGCTGAGGCTGGCCTCTAACTTGTGATATTCCTACCTCTGTTTCTCAGTTGCTGGGATTATAAGCAAGTGACCAGGCCCAATGGCCATCAATGTTCAGAGGTTAGGTGCATCTGCCTTTCCATTATACAAAATGACAGTACTGAATGCCCAGAATAGAAATGGAATTTTGCAATTAGACAAGTTTTGTTTTGATTTTGACCTTCCAATACCCAGGGTCAGATCCCTGTTCTCCTGCAAAAGTGCTGGTAGACAAGGGTGCCTCTGAAGCTATAGGACAAGCATGCAGGGATTGCTTTGCCTTACCAGCTTCTTCCTGGGGCCAGACTCCATGTAGTATGCATATGGGTAGGTATATTGCAGGGTATATCGACACTGCATAGGAGGAAAAGAAAATAAACCTGTATCTGTAATTCTAACCGACCTACCTCTCAGGTGGCTCTTACAACTCTTACCTCACCATGAAAATTAACCAGGGTCTGTAGATATGGGACTGAAAGAAATGAAGCTAAACTAAAGAAAGAATGAACTAGGGGAAGACATGGGGAAAACTGAAACAACAAAGCATGGACTCAGAATACCCAAAGTTCTTTTTCAAACTAATCACCAGTAGCTACCTCATAACTTTCCCTCTTAAATCAAATATCAGAGTCCAGTTATCTATGTTACTATTTGTCCAAAGATAATAATCTCTTTTCCCTTGAGTGATGCAGAGATGCAACAAAATGAGAAGAAAAAGGGTTCCAATTTTTCCTGCAGGCAGAGGCAGTGAAAGATTCTTCTTAAAAGGTGAGGTCCTTGATAGTCCTAACACAGGGAAATGTAAATCCATAAACAAGCATGAACGTATATGCAGGATGGCAAATCCCTCTATCCTTTAGAGATGGGGTCTCAGAAGTCTGCCCCTGACAGGGTTAGGCAAAACAGAGGGTGATCATTATACCCATAAGAAAACCCAAGAGTGAGTTGGTAGATACCTTGGCCAAGAGCTTGGCAGCATTCTGTAGATACTGCCAGTCAATCCAAGTTCCCAGATTGTTCATCACCCTCTCCTGAATCTTCTCATGAATCCGCTGGTATGTTTGTGCCTCCAGCTGTAAGCTTTTGTTGTGGTTTTCCCACTACGAAGCAGAGAGGATGGAGAAAAGTACAGGAATCCCAAGAAAGTACAGAGGTCCACATAGATGTTCAGGACAGCCACCTTGGCTATCAGGACATGACCACAGACTCCTCTAACTTATGGAAAAACTTGATGGCCCTTCATTCAACCAAGTTAAGTACCAGGTCTTCCCAGTCAGCTGTGGCTGCCCTGTATAGCCAGAAAGCCACATCTAAAGAGACAACACCCAAGGCTGCTGTAAAAGCTCCCTTCACTGACTTCTGTGTGAACAGACTGGCTCTGGTCTTCAGTTACCCCAGTTATCCTATCTCAACAGGTCAACTAAAAGAACCCTACAATGGAACAGAAGGTGCTGGAGAGAATACTTACCCTCTCAAAATAGAATAAGTACTTCTTGAGGGCCTCCCTGGCCTGGGCTTGCTGACTCTGGTTGACAATGTCAGGATTCTCTTTGTACCGACTGCACTCATAGTACTCACTGCCATGAGTCTTCCAATCTCCTAGACACATCCAGCAGAAGTCTGTGCAAAACAGAGGGTGATCATTATACCCATAAGAAAATCCAAATTGGCAAAGCAGTTAGATGAACAGACCCTGCTCCACAGGGGCAGAACCTCTCAATGGTGCCTCTTTCCAGAAGGAATGTCTATCTCTCATCCCAGTCACATCTTACTGTCCCCATATCCTGTGCTGGTCAATAGAAATGACAGCCTATGCATACTTTCCATTCCATAAGCACATGTGCTATGCACCTTACTGATCTCATAGACAGATGCTGAATGTATAGTCACTGGTCTGTTATGTTGATTTCATTATAAGCAGCAAAAACTTGTTCAAATGAGGCCTACCTGATCATCGAGACTCCAATCCTCACAACCCCTGCTTATTCTTGACAGAGTTTTTATATGTGAAGCTGGGAAGAAAGGCTTTTTCTTTTCTTTTTTCTTTTTTTTAAAGAGCTCTTTCTATAAAAGCTATATTCAGGAAACAATTCATACTCAGAATTATAATTCTGCTTCCATAATAAAGAAATCAACACGGTAGAGCGCTCACCTGGCATGTGCAAGGCCCTGAGTTCGATCCTTAGCACTACATAAAAATGAATAAATAAATAAAATAAAGTTATTAAAAAAATAAAAAAAAAAAGGAGGAGGGCTGGGATTGTGGCTCAGTGGTAGAGCACTTGCCTAGCATGTGCAAGGTCCCGGGTTCGATCCTCAGCACCACATAAAAATAAATAAAGATATCGTGTCCAACTACAAATAAAAAATAAATATTAACACTGGTAATACTCCTGTCTATTTAATCAGCTAAGTTGTGCTTGTTCCTGTTTCGAGTATAAACAGGGCATGGTGGAACATGCCTATAATCCTGGTGGAACATGCCTGCAATTCAGGAGACTGAGGCGGGAGGATTAAAAGTCCAAGGTCAGCCTCACCAATTTAGCAGGATCCACAACAACTCAAATAAAAAATTAAAAAAGGACTAGGGATGTAGCTCAGCATTCCTGAATTCAATTCCTAGTACCAAAAAAAAAAAAAAGTATATTGTGTAGGGTCACTCTATTAGGTGGTATAATTATAGATGATCATTAACTCTGGGTGTTAGGAAATTGGAAGACTATAGCTAAGGGTGGGGCACAGAGGGGTCTTCTGAGGCACTAGGAATATGGTAGGTACTAGAGTATCTGTCATCTTCTATTTTTATTTTTTGAGAGGGGGTCTATGTTACTCAGGCTGCCTTTGAACTCCTGGGATAAGTGATCCTCTAGCCTCAGCCTCTGGAATAGCTGGGACTAAGGGCACACACCACCACATCTGGCTGTCACTCTTCTTTAAAATATGTTTGCCTAACATTGTTCCGTGTATGATATACTTCTACCTCATTCAAACATCTTCAGAGTCACTCTTTCCATCTAGGATCCTGTAATATGCATTCTGATTTATAAACAACCTACTATAGTTTCCTAGTCCACATCAATGAAGCCATGTAGAAGGCTACTTGAATATTTTTTCTACTTGGAAGAATTTTATTTCTCGATCGGGCAAGAAGGAAAGCAAAATCAACAGGCTCTAGTTATGTGAAGTGTTCCTGATAGATAAAGGAGATTTGAAAAGCCACATCAAAAGCCTCTCTGAAAATTCCTCTGGTAGGAAAGTATGATTTTACTACATCTGGTAAATCCAGGTGCAACCTGCTCTCAAGTATCTAAAGGTAGCACAGATAAGCTCCTTGCTACTTACCTTCCTTAAAAAATAATAAAGTTAAAATTTTCTTAGATGACCGAGGATCACAGATTCATCCCAAGCTTGACTTCTGACTACACGTCAGAAGGCACAGACACATACAACCACACTTGGCTATCACTCTTCAGTGGGATTACAAAAGGGACCAATAAATAATAAATAAATAAAAAGCTATTTTATGCCTTATGATGACTACGAGTGACTAAGGTTCCCCTTTATTTTGTCATTTCACTACAAAAGAACTTTACTAAAGAACCAGTGGAGACCCAAGCACAAGAAACATAGACTGTGCCACTGGGCCTTAGGCACCAGGCCTGGGACTCACCGTGTTTACATTTGGAGCATTGCTGTCAGAGGGAAACAGAAGAGAACACATTAGGGGCACGCTGACCAAAGGCTCCATGTCATACATGCAAAGTGTACAGGCTTCTGCTCACCATATGATTGCAGCCTCCATTCTTCTCAATGCAGATGTTGCACTTGGGACACTGAGGAGACAGAACGGTGCCATTAGGCTCACGCACCATCAGGCCAGTTCTAAGACAAATTACACAAAACTCCTGGCTCCTTTGCCTAGTAGCTCATCATGCGAGCACTTCTGGGGAGGAGCATCTCATTTAAATGTGGCAGGTCGCTGAAGCTGGAACAGCAATTCAAGGAAATGAGGTCAGCATGTTTGGCTTTGAAACAATTCAAGCACCAGCTGAACCCCACTAAGTCTTCCACCATGTATCTTGCCATGAAGCTGCTTAGATTAAGCACAGGCTGAATCAGCAGAAGGCCTACCTGCTGGGGAATATTGCCAAAGAAGCCTAGAACTGCCAAACTGGATTAAGTCTTAGTTGGCTTGCCTAGACTTCTGCTTCCAGAAGAGGACATTAAATCCCAAACAGCAATGTAGACTAGTCTGATGCTGTGTCTCCTAGCACCATGAAAGAGACTGTTTATTGTCATAGTCATAACTGTGCTTGTGAGCACACTGACTTGGCAAGTTAATTGGCCCAGGGTACAATGGCCTCTAAAGCCTGCAGGACATTCTTTCCCACAGGAAATGAAAATTGGACAGGGCTGTGCTCATATCACAGCTTTGCTGTTTTGCTCTTTTATCAGGTATAGATGATAAAAGCATTCAATCAAAACTAGTTTTCTTTTAATTAGTTTTCCTTTGGGTCAAACTTTCCCAAATATTTTGGCATTTTATTAAATTATATACACCCAAAGCACCCTATGACAAATTGCTACAAACTCTGCCCACTCTGGGTGAATATCCATAACCCCTAGCAAAAACCCTGGGACTCTATGTGTTCTATTCTCAGGTGGCAAATCTCCAAGCCAGAGGGCCCTGGACAGCACTGAGGGCAGATTCATGACAAGTAAGATATAGTCCTTACATCTTTAGTGTGAGCACTAATGTAGTTGGCCGTTTCAGAGTCATCTGCACACTTCGTGAGCCATTTCCGGATTGTGGCGCAGTCTGTGGGGGCATGATACATCTGACGACACTTGAAACTTAAAATTAGAAAAGAAAAACATTCAAAAATTCATTAAGTCAGGGTCCAACGTTTTAAATTTTCCTTTTGTTCAAGCCAGTAGAACTTGAATTAAAGATTTTCAGAGACAAAGTCACCTTTCAAAGCCTTTGGAACCTTTACTTAACCAGGATTATACAAATAAAATGTTTCTGTTTAAACACCTTGTGTGGTGTCAACTCTTTCTGAAAGGATGTCAAAACAGAGAACCCAGCTTCTTAATGTGTGTGTGTGTGTTGCTGGGGACAAAAGCAGGGCTAGACAAGTTCTCTACCCCTGAGCTACAGTCCCATCCCTGACCTCAGCTTCTTTTCCCCCCACCTGCAGTGGTAGGGATTGAATTTAAGACTCTTGCACATGCTAGGCAAGTGAGGTACCACTGACCTACATGCCCACCTGAGTCCAGCTTCTTGAAGGGTATGGTGAGGTGCTCTAAGAAGGACCCCTTGATTCAGACCCAAAAGACTAACTTCACCTCCTAGCCACATGTTACATGAGGATGCATAAATTCCAGAACTTACAAAATCTGCAGGGTCAAAATATATCTGATAATACTTAAGACTTAAAATCAGAAAAGAAAAAGACTCTGATACCCATTGGTCTAGGCTCTCATGTTTTCAACTTCCTCTTTGACCAAGCCATTAGTACTCTGTGCAAAAGCCCTTGGGTGGTAAGCCAAACAAATGCCTTAGAAAAATGAAGTTCATAATGTGGGACAAAGGATAAAGAACAACTATTTAGTTATTCTTAACTTTTGGTCCGACATACAGTCCCTTGATGATGTCTTAAAAGACAGAAGACATGTACACACACATCACATTTTCCATGTACTTCCTCTAAAGCCCCATCATGAATATTCCAGGAAGTTGCCAAGTAGGACAGATCTGAACTTAAATTATGACTCTACCATTTACTATCACTCCAATTTAGCCTGTATCCCAACTGCCTTACCTATTACATACAGCCAATCATACAGTTGTGATAATGCAGGAAAAGTAATCAGGACAGTACCTGTCATCAGGTAAGCCATTAGTTAGATATTACACTATCTGCTGTATAAAGTAAACCCAAATATACATTCAAATGTAGATGTAGAATACATTTATGAATTCACATTTTACAAAAATTAGCCAAGAAAGATCATGACTGGGAAAAAAAATTTAAAACACTGTCGGGGCTGGAGCTATGGCTCGAGGGTAGAACACTTGCTGGCATGTGTGAGGCCCTGGGTTTGATCCTTAGCACCACATATAAATAAATAAAATAAAAGCTCTATTGGCAACTAAAAAAAAAATCTTAAAAAACAAACACTGAGTGTTGTACCTTTCAAACACATATCAATGTCAATCATTTGTGCAGGTAGATCCACACAAACACAATCTCTAGGCTATGATTATAGCATAAACCATTACACATTTTCTTTTAAGAAACTATGCTATTCCTTGTCTCCAGACTGAGCATTAATGGAACATGAGGTGCTGGGCACAAACGTGCCTACTGAGAACAGAGTTGCTTTTCTGGTTCAGAGACCCTGTTTCTCTCAGCCCCACCTTCACACAGAGCAACAACAGTGGTGCTACAGAGGAAGGATGAAGCACAAGCCCAGGGCTGCTTAGCCACACACTCAATCTTACCAGAAGACCTCATTGCACCGATTGCACTGCACTCGACGAGCTCTAGGCTCCTGTACCCGAATAACCATGGGGCAGTCTGCACCAGGGCACAGCTGGAGCTGGTAATGACTCTGTGAACACAGCAAAGGGAAACAATGAGAATATTACCAATGTGCTGCCTCCAAAACAGACCTGTGTTGAGTGCTAAAATGCTTTCTTTCTGTTCTTCCACTTGTTGACAAAGATTAAGAGGCTATATACAAATTCAGAACAGATGCTGTACAGATCAGACATTGGCCAGATAGTGAAGAAGAACTATAAAAGTTTAACTTAAACCTGGTAACAACTCACTAGAATGACCTAAGGTTATATTACAAAATCGAATATCGAAATGTATCTGTGGGCCAGGTGCAGTGGAAGGTGCTTGTAGTTTTAGCTACTCAGGAGGCTGAAGCAGGAGGATTACTTGAGCCCAGCAATTTGAGGCTAGCCTGGGTAACATGAGAAATCATCTCAAGGGGAGCAGGGAACTATCACTGAGATGAAAGTACATATGGACTTGGGCTGGAAAGGAACACATTCCACTCAGCTGTGAATATGATAGCTCTGAGGGCTCAATGATCCTCAGGAATCTACTAAAGGCAGCAAATATCACAAAGAAGAAGGCCTTCTGCTTAACCTGCACCATGTGCATGAGATCATAAATCAATCCAATAAGTTTAGACATAAAAGACAAAGATGAAAATTGTGCTGCATGGAATTATCATCACCAGACAAGAGCTCAAGAGAGAAAAAAATTTCAAAACTGATAATGATGGAATTCTGGATGAGGTTTCAAAATGCTAAAAAAGAAATATCCTACTAGGCACAGTGGAGCACGCCTGTAATCCCAGCTGCTGGGGAGGCTGAGGCAGGAGGATCGTGAGTTCAAAGCCAGCCTCAGCAATTTAGGAAGACTCTGTCTCAAAATAAAAAATAAAAAGAGCTTGGGGATGTGGCTCAGGTTAAGCGCCCCTGGGTTCAATTCCCAATATTAACCACCCCCCGCCCAAACAAAAGAAAAAAGAAATATCCCTTCTCTATGCAGAATCACAGTGAACTGAATGGAATCCTGAGGTTCACCTGACTTGTGTTCATTCCAATATACAATAGCTTGTTTAAGCAACTATGTATAAAGTAGGGATTTCTGTCCAGTCTATGGAACAGGAAACCAAGACTCAAGAGAGGCAAACGAATTAGTCAAAGATCACAAACAAGGAAGCAATATATCTGGGATTTGCACAGTGGTCTACCTGACTACCGGGCCTATGTTCTTCACTACCACTCTAGTGGTTTTTGAACTTTTTTAAAGCCATGGAACTATCTCTCCAAACAACAATACCTAAAGAAGCCTCACCTATAAAATAACTATGGTAACCATCAAATACAGATAAGCCCAATAAAAGAGAGGGCAGAAAAACAGGGGTCAGTCATACCTCCACGTAATCCCTGAAGAGGTAGCGCCTATATTTGTCTTTCAATTCTTCATTGGGAAGCAATGGAAACACAAAGTCTTCTGGTGTACGGAGTGGACAGTCCTGAGCCATACAAGAGACTCCTGTTGAACAAAGACAACCTGATGGACAACCATATTGTAGGAGACATAATACTTGCCCACTGGGTTCAAACAACAAATTCAGATTCCATAAGAAATGCTTGGGGACTGGGGTTGTAGCTCAGTGGTAAATCACTTGCTTTGCATGCGTGAGGCCCTGGGCTCAAATCTTAGCACCACATAAAAATAAATAAATAAAGATATTGTGTCCATCTACAACTAAAAAAAAATTTTTTAAAAAGAAAAGAAGGGGCTGGGATTGTGGCTCAGCGGTAGAGTGCTTGCCTAGCACCGGCGGGACCCGGGTTCGATCCTCAGCACCACATAAAAATAAAGGCATTGTGTTGAGTCCATCTACACCTAAGAAATAAATATTAAAAAAAAAAAAAAAGAAAGAAAAAAAAAAAGAAATGCTTGAAGCAACAGAATTTATTCTAAGAGGAGAACCTACACATTTCCATAGCAATGCAACAAAAATACTGATCCAGATTTATATATACATATATATCAATAACACCACAAAATAACAATTTCTATGGATCCTTTTTTATAGATTTCTTGACTAATGAGATAGTTCTCTATGATAGTTCTGATATTTAATATTATGTGCTTATGATTATTATTAATACAATGAGATTTTATAGATACCATTTAATGTGATAATTAGTATCAATGTCATCAAGTCATAGTAAAACAAATACTCCTGAAGCTAATCACTAAATCTGATTTACGCTATGTTGTCTAAATAGCAGCAAACTCTCATAGGTGTTTCTGAGTTATGGCTGCCACCAAGATAAGGGTAAGCAGCTTACAGGGCTGTTCACCTAAAAGGTGAGAGATACCTTGTGCATACACACCTAGTATTTACAATAGCTTTAATTTCCTTGTTTTGCTGAGGATTGGGGCAACCTCTGCCACTATGTGAGCTGATGTGTTTAAAAATCACTAGTTCTGATGATTAAAAAGCTCAGTCTTAGAAGAAAATAGTCAAGTTAAATAGAGTATGGAGTATGAAAAGGCAGATTTGAAGATAAGTACTTCATATACCAGCCTTTTACAAGTTTCATGACAGACTCACCCACACCCACGCCATCCTTGACTAGAACCGAGCAGTGCTGCTCCCAGCAGCTGCGGCAAAACTGGTGCTGGCAGGCCAGAGACAGTAGGTTTTCCTTCCGCACAAATTGCATACACACTGCACAGTGATGAGGGGGATGGGTGGTAGGGACCTGGAGAGAAGTAAATCCATGTGAGCAAAAGAAGCCTTCAGGTCTAGGAAGTCCACAGGACAGCCTCAAGTAGTTGGGTACATGGAAGGTGATCCTGACTTTGCAATAAGTGTCAAAGCCCAACTGAAATGTGTGTACTCGAGTCCCAAAGGGGTTAAGTAGCAAAGGGACTAAGTAGCAAATGGGATAAAATATACCAGAAGGGCTTTCTGAAGGAAACAGTACCTGAGCTGAGCTTGCAAAATCACTAGGAGTCAGAGGAAGAGAGAATGAAATTAAAATTTACAGTTATTTATAATGTAAACCAGGTTCAGTGAATTAAATTGGATTATATAGGATTGTCAGACATGGTAGTGCATACCTATAATCCCAGCAAACTGGGAGGCAGGGGGATCTACTCCCATTCAGCACAGCACAGAGTTGGTCCTCAATAAGTACAAACCCAGTCATAAAGGTTCTTAGAAGCTGAGTCTGTGAAGCGTCTCACAGCATATACTGCAGTATTACATGTCAAGGACAATGGTTTTTCCATATCAATATGCTCAAATCACTGGATGCATACCCATAATCCCACCAATTTGGGAGCTGAAGCAGGAGGATTGCAAGTTGAAGGCCAGTCTCAGCAACTTAATGAGGCTCTAAACCTCTATAAACAACTTAAGCAAGAGACCCTGCCTCAAAAAAAAAAAAAAAAAAAGCGGAGCAGGGATTGGGGGGGGGGTGGTTTGCAATGTAGACCAGTGGTCAAGTGCCCCTTGGTTCAATCCCCAGTTCAAAAACAAAACAAAACATTGACCAAACCACAAAATATTATAGATTTTACCAAGTTACAACTCATCCTTAATATATCAAAAAGATGTCACAGATAATTAACTTGGAGGGATAAAGAAGGAACTATTCTAGAATGTGGTAAATGACCACAGAGCTTTAAGTCACTTTAACACTATGATACATAAATCGGCAAAGACAATTTGGATACCCTGGCTAAAATTACAAGCCAATGGAAAATTCCACTTACAAATTTCATTAGGTTCTTTTTGGTTCATTAGCAAAACAAGAAGTTGAGGAAAAGGCCTATATTCTGTATGTCCAGTATGCTTCTAGAAATCTTTCTCCTAAGAGGGTGCAGAAACTATTTGGGGATCTATGCTCCAATTCTTTTTCCTCGGAGCTCTTTTAATACAGCCCTCACTTAAAAATTATTGGACAAATGTTTGCTAAATATACCCAGGATTTTGCTATTCATTGTTAAGACAGTTCCTATGGTAGGGAGGTAAGATATGAATTAATCACTACATCACACAATGTATATATAATCAGACAAGTTTGGAGGGAAATGATCTCAGGGAAAAGGCTTTGTGAAATGGTGGCTTGGATTTGAAATCTTTCTTTTAGTTCCAGGCATTGAATCCAGAGATGTTCAACCACTGAGCCAGCCCTTTTACTTTTTCTTTTGAGATAGGATGTTACTAAATTACTTAGAGCCTTGCTAAGTTGCTGAGTTTAGCTTTGAACTTTGATTCTCCTGCCTCAGCCTCCTGAACTGCTGGTATTACAGGCCAATGCCACCATGCCTGGCTAGGTTTGAATCTTTTTTTTTCTGTGTGTGTGTGTGTGTGTGTGTTTGTGTGTGTTGCTGGGGATTAAACCCAGGGCTTTATTCATGCAAGGCAAGGTACTCTACCAACTGAGCTATATCCCCAGCCCCTGGATTTGAAGGTAAATTTACCCCTTTATCTTTAAAGGTAAATTTCAGTCACGTGTGGTGGCAAATGCCTTAGAGGCTGAGGCAGGAGAATTGCAAGTTTGAGGCCAGCCTTGCCAACTTAGTGAGATCATGTCTCAAAAAAAGAGATAAGGTGACAGAGGACCAATATTGAGGGGAAAAGAAGGCAAATTTCATTCCTACAAGTCAATATGGGGACAGAGTCCAAACATTCTGGGTCAGAAAAGGCGTAAACAGAATCAAAGAGGTATGCAGTGATCCTGACAACACCAAAGCACCTAGAAGGAAGGGAGTACAAGCTATGTGTAAGTGCAGACAGAAAGGAAGGTAAGGCAAGGCTGGAAAGAACCCAGGGACAGGCAATGAGTTACTCTCTATAAAGGAAACATTTTTTGGCTGGTGGTACTAAAGATAGTAACCAGGGCTTCACATCTACTATACAAATGTCCCACTCTGGAACTACATCTCTGGCCTGAAACTATAAAGATATAAAAGATTTAGGTCTGGCATGCTCACTGGTTGGACATGCTTGCTACAAACAAAGCGAAAATGTTTCTCCGTGATACTAAGCCTTAGCAAGAACAATGTGAATCCAGAGAAGCCTCACTCAAATCGAAGATACTTACATGTTTTGATGGATTGGGCTGAACTCGTGCCTCAACAAGCAGTTGAGAAGAATTGGACTTGTATCTACAAAACAGAAAGCAGAAATAAAGGAAATCAGAAGCTAAAGACATTTTTACTAGTAACAATGAAAAGACCACCATATGTTGTGGTTACATTACCTTTTCACAGAACTAAACTTCATTTTTATCTGAGTAGAAAGATTTTGTTCTCTTTCAACATTTCAGCTCTCTATCAGTATAAGGAAAAATAACTGCTTCAAACTTAATGAACTACAAAAATATTTATGATAGACCAGATCTGTTTTAGATCTAGTTATAGAAATATAGGCAAATATCTCAAATACCGTCTTGATAGAAGAATTCCTTAAGACTCAAAAGGCAAAATATAAGAGTCTAACAAATTATGCTGCATTTAAGTTTATCAAAAGATACCATATAGTGAAAACCTGCCATATATTGGAAGACAATCATTGTGTGTATCTCTTATCTATAAACTGGCAAAGAATTAGTATCAGAAGAAATTAAAACTAAAAGTCCATTTCAAAAGACAAAATAACAAAACAAACAAACAAAAAAAAGAACAGGCATTTCACACAGGGGACAGAAAAAAAAATTAAATTAAAAACAAAAGCCAGGGATGGTGGCACAGGTCTATAATCCCAGCTACCCAAAAGCGGAGGCATGAGAATTCCAAGTTCAGGGCCAGTCTCTGAAGCTTAGTAAAACCCTGATCCAAAAGAAAAAACTAAAAGTAAAAGGGTTGGGCTCAGTAGTAAAGTGTGCCCCTAGGTTCAATCCCAAGTACCAAAATTATCCAAACATCAAACAAACCAAGAACAACAACAACAAAAAAAAGAGAAACATTGAAATATCATTTATCACAAAATCAAGTAAGACAGTATCAGGATCATTCAAATACCACTGATGGAAACAAAGTTGAATAAACACTTTGGAGAGCAATTTGGGCCAGGTATGGGGACGCATGCCTATAATTCCAGCCACTTTGGTGGTTAACGCAGGAGGATGGCAAGTTAAAAGTCAGTATATCAGTATGGACAATTTAGCAAGACCTTGTCGCAAAATAAAATAAGAAGAGCTGATAGCCGGGTGTGGTGGCACATTCCTATAATCCTAGAGGCTCAGGAGGCTGAGACAGAAGGATAGCAAGTTCCAAGTCAGCCTCAGAACTCAGTGAGGCCCTAAGCAAATTAGTGAGAGCCTGTCTCAAAATAAAAAAATAAAAAGGGCTGATGGAGCTAGGATTGTAGCTCAGTGGAGAGCACTTGCCTGGCATGTGTGAGGTACTGAGTTCAATACTCAGCACCACATACATAAATACATAAATACATACATACATACATACATAAATACACAAATAAATAAATAAATAAAATAAAGTTGTGAGGGGGAAAATTTTTTAAATAAATAAATAGGGCTAAGGATGTGGCTCAGTGGTTAAGTATCCCTAGGTTCAAACCAGTACTTTTAAAAAGGGGGACAGCCTGGGAATGTAAATCAGTGATCCAATCCTCAGTACTGCCCCCCAAAAAACAAGGTAAGTTAATTGCATCAGGCAAGGACCGTATCTCCTTTATGTGATTGCCTTTCCCTATCTTGTCAGAATGCTTCCTTCAGCTACCTTTGTTAAAAGATCTGTTTTATACCTGGTTCTCAAACTAGTGTTTTAAACACTTTTAGCTATTCAAATATATACTCTCAAGTTATGCTGGAGAGTTTGGACAGTTGAGAGAAACCCCATTACCAGAACCCATGTCCAATAATAGTAATAAAAGTTCATCTGCAATTGTATCCAAACATACTGAGCTCTGAAGTACAGAGCATGCCAAAGTTAGGGAATCAGAAATCATTTGACTTTTCCTGATTGTGCTGAGCTGCTCCAGTTGATATGGCTACCCCAGCCATACATAGCTTGAAGAATGGAAGGCATAATCTTCTTTCATGGATCAATGGAAACACACTACATGGAGAAAGGAAGACTTGCTGCACTGCAAGTGGGTGGAGATAGTAATTCTGCTTCTCACCTAGGGAAATTTTGTTCTCCAGGGATTATTTGACACATTTTTACTGTCAAAGACTTAGGGATGACTTTCCTTACCTGACTTCGAGTAGGCCAAATCCAGAGGCACTATCAATTATTCTATAACCCAGAGAGCAGTGCCCCACAAAACAAAGAACTATCCACTTGGATGCAGTGGCACATATTTGTAATCCCAGCTACCAGTGGGGCTGAGGCAGGAGGATTGCAAGTTCAAAGCCGGCCTAGGGAATTTAGTTGAGACATAAAAAAAATATCCAAACATGAAAAACTTAAAAGGGCTAGGGATATTGTCTGGTGGAAAAGTGCTTGCCTAGCATTGGCAAGGCCTAGGGCTCAAACCCCAGTACTGTTTTTTTGTTTTTAGGAGGAGGAAGAGGAGAAGGAGGAGAAGGCGAATGAAGGATCTAAAGAAAGAAGGAACGAGCTAGCAATTCTACTTTTGCAAATTCCTTCTTAGGGGAAGGAGAAGCAGGTGGGGGAGATGAGGAAGAGGGGGGAGAGGGGAAGGAAGGGAGAGAGGGAGGGAGGGATGATATAGCCCAAAATGTGCTAAGGATGAGAAACACTGAGCTAGACAGAGGCATATGCCTCTGAAGGTAGGACACAAGAGATCTATCCAGAGAACGTAAGAGGAAGAAGACACCTTTTCATGACAACATCTAAAATATCTCTAAGGTCTGAGGTTCAAGAACTCTGGTTCTGGAGGAGGTGAGAAGGAACACTTAAATATCCTAAGGCAGAGGTATATGGTAAAGTGGCCACTTTTTCTTTTTCAAATTTTTTTTAGTTGTTGATAGACCTTTATGGATAGACCCCCATATAAATAGAGGTGCTGAGAACAGAATCCAGTGACTCACACATGCCAGGCAAGTGTGCTACCCCTGAGCCCCAGCCCCAGCTCCTTTTTTCTTTTTTTAGTATTAGGAATTAAATCCAGGAGTGCTTGACTGCTGAGCCATATCCCCAACCCTTTTTATTTCTTATTTTGAGACAGTGTCTCACTAAGTTGCTTAGGGCCTTGCTAAATTGCTGAGGTGGCTTTGAACTAATCCTCCTGCTTCAGTCTCCCAAGCCACTGGGATTACAGGTGTGTACCACCATAGCTGGCTTTTTGTTTTGTTAACAGTACTAGGGATTGAACCTAAGGCTTCAAACATGTCAGGAACATGCTCTACCACTGGACTACATCTCTAGCATTTTTTATTTTGAGACAGTGTATCGCTAAATTGATGAGGGTGACCTTGAACCTGTCAACCTTTCCTGGCTCAGCTTCTTTTTTTTTTTTTAGAGAGAGAAGTTTTTAATATTTATTTTTTAGTTTTCGGTGGACACAACATCTTTGTTTGTATGTGGTGCTGAGGATCGAACCCGGGCCGCACGCAGGCCAGGCGAGCGTGCTACCGCTTGAGCCACATCCCTAGCCCCTGCATGGGCTTTTTTCTTCTTATTATTTTTTGGTATTGGGACTGGAATCCAAGGACACTTTACTACTGAGCTACATTCCCAGTTATTTTTTTTAACCTTTATTTTATTTATTTATTTTTATGTGATGCTGAGGATCGAACCCAGGGCCTCACACAAGCACGTCTATTGCTAAGCCACAACCCCAGCCCAATTATTTTTTTTTATTTTAAAGATTTTACTAAGTTCCTTTAGGGCCTTGCTAAGGTGCTGAGCCTGGTCTCAAACTTGTAATCCTCTGCCTCAGCCTCACCAGTAGCTGGGATCACCGGCATGTGTCTCCGATTTTTTCTAAAGGCAATATGCCATGTTTGAAGCCTTAGGTTCAATCCCTAGTACTGTTAACATCCTTACTTGATATATCCAAAAGAAGTAGCTGGAGATGTTGGCAATGTTATCTAGAAGGAAACTGATTAAAATCAACAATAGCACAGAATATTTCAACTAACTTCACTAACAATAGAAATTTAGATAAAGTATGGAACGCCTATAATGAAATACTGTGCTAGCATTAAAACTGAGGTAGAATATGCTGTAGACATGGGAAAATGCTCATAATACACTGAAAGAAAGGGATGTACGATATGATCCAGTGTTTTAAAAATTTAATATGCACATTAGAAGAATATACTCCAAAATAAAAACAATAATCACTAGTGGGTAAGGAGGCAGAGCAGGGAGCTATGGACAATGTCATCTCCTCTCCCCTAAAGACCTTACCTGTCCAATATCTCTGAGACTTGCCAGTGGAAATTAACTAATATGAGTTTGGCAACTGAATGAGATACCTGAAAAGAAGAAAGAAAAATCAAATTAACTGAAGTTGCTTTTAGAGTGCTATATACTTTGAGAAATGCATATATTCACATCTATCCGAGGCTCAGGCTTGAATTCCATTTTTTTTCCTGATACTGTTTTTCTCTTTTAAGTTCAGATTCATAAAATCCTAATGATTTTATGAATCTCCTGATTTTCAATCTTTGTTTTGGTGAATGACCCTTCTAAAAAAATTGTAAACTCTAATTTGAAACTTAACAAAACCACTTATTCTACAGTAAGTAACAACTTAGCATCTAATATGAATGAAAGAGCTATGGATTCTCTAATGTAATGTATATACCTGCAGGGTGTCATAGGAGGCCATACACCTCTATTTAGGCCTTATATTGCAGAAAATCTCCCAGCCTCATCCTTGCATGAATTCCACAAAGAAAATAACCAAACTCCTGTCTAGAATCCCTGGATTCCTAGCATCTGATGAGCACTAACTGCAAAGACTTTTTAAACGTTTGTGGGCAGTCTTTCTGGCCCAGACATTCTATTAGGGAACATTTAAAGCATATGGTTCTAGCTATTAAAGAGCCTCAGAAGGTATTTTAAACTAGCAATTCCTTTTGCAAATTCCTTCTTAGAAAGGACAGTGGATAAGTGAGCCACTGGGTTATTTACAATAGTAGAAAGTTAGAATAACTTAAATTGTCCAACAAAAAACGAGCTAGGTAAATAATATAATGACAGATTCATGCAATAGGCTACTATGTAGTTTTTGAAAAGAACGTTGTAGATGTTTATTGAGAGAAAGAATTTCACATTTCCATATTAGGTTAAAAAACCAAGTAGTGAGATAGCATATTATAGTCATAATATCAGCCATAATATCTTGGTAATTGTCAAGTAAAAGCTAACAATTCACCTTAAGTGTCAAAACTAGGGTGTGTCCACAAAAGATTGGGATGTGGTTGGAGGCCTAGATCAAACTTTCCAGATAGCACTGTAACAGAATATGAGGGTACCACTAAATCAAGAAATAAGGAACAAACTTCAGGCTGGAAAAATATGTAAAACATACTCTGCTCACTGGACTGAGTCCTTACATGCATCCACTAATGACTTGTAAGATAAGGCCTGCCTGGTCCACAAAAAAGAACTTCAGGAGGAAGACAAAGTAACCAATATGTGATCCACATCCCTGGAGCTCAAGTCACCCTTGAAAGGAGACTAAACTTAACATTTTTAAAAGGGCACACTCATTGTCAAAGGCTAAATAATCAATGAATGTCTTCCTTTTCTACAGTCTGTCTATCTAGAGGACTCAAAGACAGTTTACTTCAAATGGAGCAGGGGTCCCCACTTGCCTTCCACAAATTGTAAGAAGCATCTGGAGCCACGCATGTTGCCCAAATATTCTCTTACTGAGGCCCATGGAAGGCCTGTTTCCTCACTTAGAGCTGATGTTTTCTAATTGTGGCCCTAACAAAACTATTCATTACAACAGACCACTATCAAGAAATGAAAACAGAAATCAGACATTTGGTTTAAACTTTAACAACTGAATGTAGCTTTTGTTTAAAAATACTTTTTTAAAAACTTGAGTTATGGGCATGGTGGCACACACCTGTCATCTTAGTGGCTTGGGAGGCTGAGGCAGAAGGATCAAGTTCAAAGCCAGCCTCAGCAATTTAGTGAGGCCATAAGCAACTCATCGAGACCCTGTTTCTAAATAAAATATAAAAAAGGGTCTGGGGATGTGGTTCAATGGTAAAGCACCCCTGGGTTCAATCCCCAGTAACAAAAACATAAACAAAACTATGACAGTTGTTACTATATTGTTTTGGATAAACTCGTTCTTTTACCTAGTGAGGCTTAATCAGCATCACACCCACTGCTTCCTATATGTCTCACTATGCTCCTCTCAGATCCACTGAGCACAGAACTAGACTGGATACAGAATGGCCACTCAGTTATTCTGATTATTAAATGATAACATGCTTTAAAAATAAATTCTGCTATTTCTTCAGGAAAGTCAAGAAAGTTTAACACTGAAATAAATCTGACACCTTTATCTCAACAGCACTAATAGCAACAACAAAGCTTCAGAATAAAACATGAGGTAGAGTCCACCTACAGATAACATAGCCCTGTTAAAGAAGAGCCAGGGCAGGGAGACACTAGCCCTTTATAAAAGTGGAGTGACATGAATATTTTTTAAAAACAGCCAGGAATACATCAATATACACAAGATAGCAGACACACTCAAGTGTCAGCCACACAAATCTCCTACCAGCCTCCATAGGAGGAACTATTTTGATAACCAAGTCACAGCAGTGACAGACTGCCCATATAGTGTCCATAGATCCACTAGAGGACTGGATAAGGTGGCACACACCTGTAACTCAGCTACTCAGGAGGCTGACGTAGCAGGATCATAGGTCCATGGCCAGCCTCCACAGCTTAGGGAGACAATGTCTCAAAATTAAAAGGGTGTGACAGCCAGGTAGGGTGGCGCATGCCTGTAATCTAAGCAGCTCAGGATAGAGTTCAAGAGTTGATAGAGGATCAAGAGTTCAAAGCCAGCCTCAGCAACAGCAAGGCGCTAAGCAACTCAGTGAGACCCTGTCTCTAAATAAAATACAAAATAAGGCTGGGGATGTGGCTCAGTGGTTAAGTGCCCCTGAGTTCAATCCCCGGTACCAAAAATAAAAGTGTGACTACACCTCAGTAATGGACACCAGGTTCCAAAAAGCCCTGTAAGTAAAAGTAGCACAGGGATGGAAGAAGACAAAGAGAAAATGGTACTCTAGAAGAATTTACTCTGAAATATTGTCTCAGAAGGGAAGCTATCCTTTTCCTGATTTAGGTCACAATGAAGAACTGGCTGTACCAACTTACCTAGCCCAGTAGTTTTCCCAAGGAAGAAGTGGCTTCCTGGCAGAAGAGATAGGACAAGACTTTTGGGGTGATATTAAGCCAGATTAAAGGTAAAAAACTCAGTCTCTGTGCAAATAGCCGATTTTTCTCAGAACTAGTATTCAAATCATGCTACTTAATATTCCAAGAGCTCAGCAATCTGCTGGGCTCAGTGGTACATGTCTAGAATCCCAGGTATTAAGGAGGCTGAGGTAGGAGGATCAAAAGTTGGAGGCCAAAATGAGAAACTTAGTGAGACCCTGTTTAACAATATAAAAAAAAAAGGGGGTGGGTGGGTGGGATATAGCTCAGTTGTAGAATGTTTGCTGAGCATGTGCAAGATCCTGTTTTCAGTTCCTAGTACCCGCCCCCCAAAACACACACACACACACACACACACACACACACACACACACACGGGAGTGAGCTCAGCAATCTACTCAGAACTTATTAACAGCCAACACTTCTAGTTATAGAAAGGTCCTCCACCCATTCTGCCCATTCAGTATATGTTCTATGGAGAGAAATCTTCCAACAGATTAGGAGGAACTCTTGCTGTGCTATTGGGCTAACAATCTATTTGCAGTAAGGATTAAGTATTATGAAGATGACTTATAAGGAAAAGGACAAACCTTCAGCAAAAGGAAAATGGGTCCAGGGTAGTAATATATCATTACATGCTCCAAAACTTATTACTTAAGAAGGTATATATATAATCAATATTCTGTTAGATCAATGTAAAAAAGGCTTATAAGTCACATTGACTTATGAATATTTTTTCTACTTTAGAAATATTAACCGAGGAAAACATTATAAATGAAAAACTAGGGGCTGGGAATGTGAGTCAGCGGTAGAGTGCTCGCCTAGCACCAGAGGGACTCGGGTTTGATTCTCAGTACATTTAAAAAAAATAAAAATAAAGGCATTGTGTTGTATCCATTTACACCTAAAAATTAATAAATAAATATTTTAAAAATAAATAAATAAATGAAGAACTAGAAAGTACGTTGTCCAAAAATTCACATTCCCAAGATAATTACTTGCAGAGTAATCTGCATCTGTAATCACAGAGATAGAACCTACGTTTATTGTTCTCTTCATCTCAGGGGCCAAAGAGTCCCTCTCAATGGGAATGGGTCACTATTTCTATTAAATCCTTATTCCACTATTCCCCAGGAGAAAACTATCTCTGATAGTTACTTGGGACACTTACAAGATCATGAGTCAAGAAATGTGTGTTGGGGTTGTGAGTGCTGGGGATCAAACCTAGGGCCTTGTGCATGGTAGACAAATACTCTAAGCTATATCCCCAGCCCAATTACAATAAATTTAAACAAACTCTCAACAGCAGAGAGATGTTTCCCCCATCCCAAATGTTAAACTACATATTAAAGCCATTAAAAAAAAAAAAAGAAAAAATTTAGTTGTAGATTAATAGAATGCCTTTATTTTATTTATTTATTTTTATGTGGTATGAGGATCGAACCCAGTACCTCACACATGCTAGGCAAGTGCTCTGCCACATTCCACTGTGGCTCTGTTGAGCCACAACCAAGCCCCTATATTAAAGCCATTTTTTAAGAATTCATAATTTGGGCTGGGGATGTGGCTCAAGCGGTAGCGTGCTCGCCTGGCATGCGTGCTGCCCGGGTTCGATCCTCAGCACCACATACAACTAAGATGTTGTGTCTGCAGAAAACTAAAATAAATAAATATATATATATATATATATATATATATATATATATACACACACACACACACACACACACACATATATATATATTTAAAAAATTCTAAAAATTTTTATTGTATAATTTATATACAATAGTTCAGAAAGTTTAGTGGCTTTGATTACTAAATTCAGCTTAAAAAATCCTCTTGGATTATTTCTGATTTTAATTCCATGTTTCATAATGTGACGATTTTTTATTTCAACCACTAAATTTCAATCTATTTAGAATTGCCAACAGTAGTTATTCTAAGATATTCATTATACATATACACTAGACAATAAATACAAACTCCCTTGTTGCCAAATTCAACAAACATCTCTTATGTTTCTTAAAATTATTTATTGTATCTATTTAATTTTTAGTTGTCAATGGACCTTCACTTTATTTATTTATATGCAATTCTGAGAATCAAATCCAGTGCCTCACACATGCTAAGCAAGCGCTCTTCCACTGCACTACAATTCCAGCCCTCATGTTTTTATTTTTTAATTTTTTGCAGTACTGGTGAGAAGGGTGGGGGAGGATTTGGTTGTGTGGGGGGTGCAGTGCATACCATATTCCCATACCTTTCAAAGTAGGCTTACTTTTGAGTCCACATCTCACTCTTCCTTACCACTTCACCATCTTCATTCCACTTCCCAATCTCTAGTACTCCATCTCCTCAGCACTCCCATCAAGAAAGTCTCACTACTATCCAGAAAGTCTCACTACTACCCAATTAGGAAGAAAAGTGAACTGCCTAAATCCAACATAGGGCTTCTATGAAAAACATCATTCAATGATGAAATAGTCAATGTTCATGCATATGCCTATCAACTGTCCCGACCCCTCTACTTCATTATCCTCCAGATAGGCTTCCCGACATGCTATGTAACAGTAAGTATCAGATAATTCTTACAGAGTCATTATATATTGCCAATTCTTACTTGTTTAAAACACACTACTGCTCTCCAGTACTAAAGACAAACTTTATGCCTTGTAAGAGTCAACAGGACCTACCACTGAAACACCACCCTCTTTGGAGTATAGCAACAAACCAAATTATTCCAGCATTCCCATGTATTTCTCTAACTGTTCTCTGCCAAAAATGACCATCTTTGTAGCAAGCAAGTACAATTACTTCTACAGAACACATGTGACAAAGCAGAAATCACTAGTAAAAAATCTTTTAAAATAAATAATAATGAAAAAGCCACATAACAAAATATGGGGGGTGGGGTTTGCAGCTAACATAGAGCCTACAGGGAAATTTACAACTGTAAGTAAATGTTTATATTAGGAAAGTCCCCAAATCAAAGACATAAGGGTTTACCTTAAGAAGCTAGAAAAATATGTCTAAACTCAAACTAAGTGGAAAGAAAATAAAACAAGATCAATAAAGAACAAAACAAGTAACAGCAAAGTCCATTTAAAGCCATTAAAAAAAAAAAGTCCAGTCGGGTACAGTGGCACATGCCTATAATTTCAGCAACTCAGGAGACTGAGGTAAAAGTATAGAAAGTTGGAGGCCAGCCTCAGCAATTCAGCAAAAAGACCCTGTCTCAAAATAAAACATATAAAGGGTTCCATACCCAGTAGCCCCCACCCCAAAAAAAAACTGATTAAAAAAATTTTTTTTTATTTTAAGTTGTAGATGAACAGAATATTTTATTTTATTTTTATGTGGTGCAGTGAATTGAACCCAGTGCCTCACACGTGCTAAGCAAGCACTCTACCACTGAGCTACAACCAGAGTGACCAAAAGTTGATTATTAAACAGTTCTGGTGGTTCACACCTGTAATCCCAGCAACTTGGGAAGCTGAGGCAGGAGGATCAAAACCAGCCTCAGCAAAAGTGAGGTGCTAAGCAACACAGTGAGATCCCATCTCTAAATAAAATACAAAATAGCGCTGGGGATGTGGCTCAGTGGTCAAGTGCCCCCAAGTTCAATCCCTGGTACCCCCACCACACCCAAAAAAGGGGGATAACAAAGTTGATAAAACCTTATGCAATATGGAAGGAAAGAGAGAGAATACAAGACACCAAAGCAAAAAAAAAGAGGGATTATCCGTACAATTTTTTTTTCTTCAGTGCTTGGGATAGAACCCAGAGCCTCGAGCATGATAGGCAATTGTACTACCAAAGGGTTATATCCCAAACCCCCTACAAAAATCTGAAATATTAACAGGAAAATAAGAAAACACTATGAACAATTTGCTTATTTTTTCAGGAAAAAAAAAGAGACTTTGGATAAAATTTAAGTTCCTTGAAAAATACAAAAACTGACATGAAGCAGAGAGCCCCAGATTTGATCCCTGCCACACACACACACAAACACACACAGCAAACTGACACAAAATGAAAAACAAAATATCTCTTTATTAAAGATATTGAATTCATTATCAAAAACTTTCCCACAAAATTCTAGACCTAAGAGTTGTACTGGTGAATTCTACCAACACTAATCTTTACACAAACACTTCCAGAAACTTGAGAAGAAACATTTCTTCCAAATTCATTTCATGAGCACAAAACTCTGACAAAAGCATAACCAAAAAAAATTTAAACAGACCAATGTTCTTTATAGACATGTAAATCTTTAATTCAAAAAAATCCAGAAAATTAAATCTAGGAATTCAGAAAAGGATAATATATTATAATCAAGTGTAGTTTAGTACCGGAATACAAGGCTGATTTAATTTTGGATTCTCCTGAATATAATCCACTGAATTAACTATATAATGGGGAAAACAACCCAAATCATCATTTCAATAGATGCAGAAAAACATCTGAAAAAATTCAATACTGATTCAAGACAAAAATTCTCAGCAAATTAGGAAGAAAAGTGAATTGCCTAAATCCAACATAGGGCTTCTATGAAAAACATCATACTCAATGATGAAATAGTTAATGTTAATATCAGGAAAATGGCAAAAAATACTCATACCATTTAATATTATACTGAAGGCTCTAGCTAATGCAAAGAAAAAAAAGACATGATATTGGAAAAGAAGAAACAAATATAGAAAAAATGATTGTTTATGTAGAAAAGATATTCCTTGACAAAATGACTGTCTATGCAAAATATCCTAAAGTTATCTACAAAATTAGTACTAAAAATAAAAAATGAATTTAGTAAGTTAACAAAGTACAAGATCAATATATCAAAATCAAAATTTTAAATAACTACAAACAAATGGCAAAGAGAAATTTAAACAACTCAAATTTATTTTAATATTTTAACCCAATATACCAAACTACTACTTCAACATGTAATGCACAAAAAATATTTTCATGCCTTTTTTTCATTCTGATTCCAAGGTATATTTTATATTTTAGCACAGCTCAATTCAAACTGACTATATTTCAAATGCTCAGTGACCACATAGGACTATAGCTATTATACCAGGTTATACAACTATAGATTTAACACAATATTAAAGCCAAAATCAAAATCACAGTGGGCTATTTTGTACAAATCATTAACTGATCCTAAAATTTGTGCAAATATAAAGGAGCTAGAATATCCAAAGCAATCTTGAAAGAGAAGATCAAAGTTGGAAGACACAATATCTGACTTCAAGACTTACTGTAGTAATCAGGACAGTGAGAATACAGATTTAGGACAGACACAAATCAACAAAACAGAGTCCGTAAGTAAACTCTTATGTGTATGGTCAATATTCAACAAAGGTGCCAATTTAATTTCATAGTGGAAAGGAAAATCTTTTCAACAAATGGTTCTGGAATCAATGAGTAATTATGTATACAAAAACATACAAAATGCAGAAATAGACTTAAATGTAAAACCGAAAAATAAAAAACTCTGGGAAGAAAACAAAAAAGAAAAGCTTTGCAATCCTGATTTAGGCAAAGATTTATTAGATATAACACTGAAAGTACAATCCTAAAAAAGGAGTGGGGGAAGGGAGGGGAGGGGAAAGGAGGAGAGGAGAGAGGGAATAAATTAGATCCCATCAAAATTAAACTTATTCTTTGAAAGACATTATTAAAAAAATGAAAGAAGCCACAGATTAGGAGAAAATATTGGCAAATCTTACATCTGATAAAGAATTTAATTCAGAATATATAAAGAACTCGTACAATTCAAGAATAGAACACAATCCTCAATTTTTAAACGTTTTCCCCCCTTCAATGCTAGGGATTGAACCCAGGGCCTTGCACATGCTAGGGAAACACTCTACCACTGAGCTACACCCCCTACCCCACAATCCAATTATTAAAAATGGGCAAAAAAACAGGGCATAGTACCACACACCATACTTCCAGCTACTAAGAAGGCTGAGGCAGGAGGATTGCAAATTTGAGGACAGCCACAGCAACTGGCAAATCCTGTTTCAAAATTAAAACTAAAAGCACGGGGATGTAGCTCAGTGGTAGAGCTCCCTGGGTTCAATCTCTGGTACCCAAAAAAAAAAAAAAAAAAAAAAAAAAAAAGGCAAAAGATTTGAACAGACATTTCACCATTTCACCACCAGAAAAAAGGAAAAAAAAAAAAAAAAAAAAACCAAACAAGGAATGAATAGCAAATAAGCACAAGGAAAAATCATTAATTACATTAATTACCATGACATCATTAGTCATTAGGAAAATGCAAATTAAAAGCAAAAGATAACACTTCACAGTCACTAGGATGATGATAACAATAATAATAATAATAAAAATAAGACTGACCATCCCAAGGTTAGCAAGAAGGTAGAAAAACTGGCGTCTTTACATAATGCTGATGGAAAGATAAAACAATTGAGCTGCCTTGGAAAACAGTTTGGCAATTTCTTTAAGATGTTAAACATACACTTACCATGTGACCCAGCAATCCCATTCCTAGATATCTATACAAGAGAAATGAAAACACACATCTACATTAAGCCCTGGACATGAATGGTCACAGCAGCATATTTTATAATAGCCCCAAATTGGAAACAACCCAAATATTCATCAACTCATGAATGGATGCATGAACGTGTTATATCCATACAATGGAAAATCATTATTTAGCAATAAAAAGGAGCATGCAACTGACATGTGATACAATATGAATGAATCTCAGAAACATTATGTTAAAAGACAGGGGAAAGTTGGGTGCAGTTGTACACGCCTGTAATATCAGTAACTCATAAGGCTGATGGAGAAAGATCACAAGTTTGAGTCCAGTCTCAGCAATTTAGCAAGGCCCCAAACAACTTATTGAGACCCAGTCCCCAAATAAGAAATGAAAAGGGCTGGGGATGTGGCTCAGTGGTTAAGCGTTTAATCCCTGGTACCAAAAATATAAACAAACAAAGCAACAAAAATCTACAAATTATAATTTCATTCATATAAAATTTCTAGAAAAGACAAAGCTTTAGAGACAGAAGATTAGCAGTTGCTTGGGGCTAAAAGTGGCTATTAATTGCAAATAGAGGGAACTTTTTGGGTGATGGAAATGTTCTAAAACTGGGAATGTGGTATGGCTGCACAGATATATAAATTTATTAAAACATAATGGTACACAAGGATGAATGAAATCAATAGTAATGCTTCAATAAAGCTGTTTAAAAAATAAAGCTGATTGATGAAGCAAATGTAGTAAAAGATCGGCAATTAAAAACCTGGATGGCAGATATATGGATATCCACTGTACAACCTTTTCGAATTTTTAGATATTTATAAGTTTTCATATTAAAAGAGGGGGAAAGTTTGTCAAACTTAATAGCAATTGCATGCATTAACAAATATCACAATATACTAATGGCTGACCTTTATACTACTGTATCAAATAACTTGGACTATTTCTTCAAAAATAAAAATTCCCCTTTAGAGTTTTAACATACTTTTAATTAAAGGTTGATTATACATTATGAATTCTAGTATAAAGCTATATAATTTCCACACAGGTTTACAATGTTAATAACTTCAACACTTTGGCCTTTCTCAATCTCCCTGACCAAACTTTCTTAGTTTCCCACTGGATGTTCTACTTAATCTGCCAGCTCCATAAATATCATTGTTCCTCAAGATATGGCTCTCACTCTTGTCACTCTCTGTCCTATCTTTGAGCAATCAAATTTGTGCCTGAACCTTAACTGGTGTGAACATAAGCACAAAAGTCAAGAATTCTTCTTTCATTTGCTGACAACTGAGAAAGGTAGTTTAACTGCACAAAATAGGGAAGGAGAGGTAAACAAACAATGGTACAAAGTTCATTAAAGAGTGAAGATGCCCACAAGTTTCTGGGAGGCCTAAAGAAAGAAGGCTTTTACACTAAAATGCAGAGATGAAGAAAAGGAGTGAACTGTGGGTCAAAATGGGGTCAGAGCAGAGGCCTAATATATCCCATATTCCCCCCTCTTCTCCCTCTGCCCTCAAAACCCATACCACAATGAATCTGACAGTGATGGGGAGCTTCCTTTCCAGCTCAAAGGACTGTGGGTTCATGTTTGTTATCGTTTACTCTAGAAACTGCTCCGCATTACCCACAGGCCTCAAACCAATAGAGCTTTGTTTTGCTATTGCACTGAAACCTCAACTACCTGGTGGTTTCCAGATCTTTATTTCACAAAGCATTTAGCTATATGCATGTCAAAAAGAACTTTGCTTCTGATCATCAGTACTTTCCGAAGGTCACGAGCCTGTGTTTATGACAGAAACTTGAAAGGTATGTATCACTGACACAGGGCCTGAAACACATTTAGTAGTAACCACTTGGTTACACTATGCACAGATACATAAACAAGTCAGCAGCTACAAAGTCAAATTTTTCTTTCTGCTTTTTAATAAAGAACTAGTAAATCTATGATCCCAGTTCTTGGGAGACTGAAACATGAGGATTCCTAGTTCAAGCCCAGCCTGGGCAACTTAGTGAGACCATGTCTCAAAAGAAAAAACAAAAAGGGGTGGAGATTTATTTCAGTGGTAGAGCACTTGTCTAGCATATGTGAAGGCCCTGGGTTCAATTCCCAGTACTGCAAAAAACGTAAAACTAATTAATGCACCATATAATTCTATCCCTGCTCCGCAAGCTGAGCTGAACAGCTGAGAGCAGAGACCACGGGGAAATCCAGGATACCGGTTAATTTTTCTAAGATTTTTCTCACAGACATACAATGAAGTATATATGAACGCTTTAGCTGCTGTTACCAGCAAGCAGTTACTGACATGATCAATAGCACGGCACACAAAACCAAAACTTCAGCATTTTATAAGATGTTCTGGAGGCATTTTCTTCCACAGTCTCAAAAGGTTTTAGGGATCAGAGAAATGAACTCCAACTATCAGTTTAGAATGGAAACTATCCTGGTAAATAAAACTTCTGAATCTCTAAGGTCTTTGACAGACTCACTACAAAGAGACAGTTGCAGGGATTCAAGATCTTAAAGGAAACAATGTCAACAGGAATTTTGTTGTGGGCATACACTTTACAATTTTGTGACTTGCTGTTCCACTTTATTTTTCAACTTTAATCAGTATTTACTTTCTCCACTAGGTCTCTAAACAGAAAGCAGACTGTGGTGAAATCATTTTTCAAATTGTAAGTCCCAAGCCAACATCTTTCTTTCAGACAAAAGTTTTAAAGAGTTTCAGGAAATTTAACTTTAAGTCTACATGAAGTGTGTTAGTAAGTGACAGTCACATTTTTCTGGTTTCCACCAAGCCTCTCCAAACTAAAAACTTTAGGAGAGAGTCTATCAAAATTTCAAATTAATCACTGGAACAAACATTTGGGTCCCCTAACCACAAAAAAAATAAGATATATTCTGCTACTGAAGGAAATTCCAAGCACATTTGATATTTAAGACCTTTTCTACAAGCCAACACTTTTCTTTCAGACAAACGTTTTAAAGAGTTTCAGGAAATTTAACTATTATTTGACATCCCAGAGAGAGCACTTGGAGTGTATGTTTATATTTAAAACAATACACACAACATACTAATTTTATATAAAGATCATGGCACATACTGAATTGCTTTTGTTCCTGACAATTCCCCCAAGGAAATCCATGAACATGATCAGTTGCTTCATCTTTTTAGCTTTCTCTAGCTGGTTCAAGCTGTCTAGCCCAAAAGGACAAGTTAACACAGCTTGCAAGTTATTTCCCCAGAAAAAAGAAATCCAGCAGCCCACCAAAACTGTCAACAGCCCTTCCCAAACTTACCAGTGCCATAGGGAGGATGCAGCTGATGGCAGTGAGCATCAACGGCCTGAAAAAATACAGGTGGTAGTTTCAATTTTTATTTAAAATTCTTACTTGCCAACTGCCTGAAATCTTTTAAGGCTACATGAATGAGTCTTCATGCCTCAGCCTCTGTTAAGCCACTCCGTGGTCCAATCACATTTTTTTTAACAAACACTAGTGGTCATTCACTAAAATGTAGAGATGAAGAAAAAAAGTGAATTGTGGGTCAGCTTCTGATCTTGGGGTAGAAGGGGATATGATACAGGAAATCTAGCCTAAAGAGGTCAAGATGGATGGATTCAGGTCTTAGGAGGTCAAAGAGGGGAAGGACATAAGAAGGTAATAAAGGGGTAAGAGGGAGAAACAAGGTTAAGGCACAGAGACAAAGGAATAGGTGAACACCAGTATAGGATGGGGAAAAATGAGCGTGGGTGGTGGTGGTATAGAGGATGTCCCAGAGAGCTTCTGAGTTAATAGACAAGGCTTATCCCAAAGTCTAATTTAAGTGGTGGAACTTCACTTTTCCCATACTTCACACCTGCATATTCTCAGTCTCTATAAAGGTTAAATCTCAGGCACCTGATCATAACTTTACCCCCTTTCACTTTATAGGCTCACTAGAAGGATGACTGACTTAACTGAGGCACCTACATTATACTTGCTTCAAATCCGATTAATAAAAACAAATTTGAAAATTTCTCACTAGTCTCACTACTATGGTTGCCGATCATTGAAAAACTCAATAAGAGTTTATTTATGCAAAATATAGTAATGAAAACAAAGTCATTCTTTGACCGTAAGGGTACTTTTTTATTATTATGAAAAATCTCAAAACATCTACAAAAGTAAAGAAAATAATAAAAACCATGTATCTATCACCTAGCTCTAACATGAACTTGTGGCCAGGCCCACTGTGTCTGCATTCCCACCCTCCAGATTACTGAGAAGCGAATCTTAGCCAGCATATCTTTTTAGGGTGCATTTAATTGAAAACCCTCTGGGAAGTACTTAGTACAAAATGCTAGTTTCAGTCCCTTCTAGAATTTCCAGGGATGCATCACATACAGTAACTTCATTGCAGCAGATGAAGGTCAATTCTAGCAAATACAATCAAAAGAAATGTAGATGGGAGCCAGTAGCAAATGAACCACACACAATAAGTAAAAGTTGAAACTCTATTCCTACAACCACAATCCCATCTTTTCAAATGTTATTTCAAACAATATTTTGTCTCTTCCCACCAGGCAAAAGAAAAGGAATACTAAATACCAGCTAGGCAGTACAATCTGTGTCTCTCCTCTTCTCCAAAGGGAGGACACCTAAGAGGCCAGCACATCTTAATGACGAAGCCACAGATTTCAACAGCAAGTATCAAAGACAGTTTCTACCTGTGGACTGCTAACCTAAGCTATCCACTCTGCTTTGCTCAAAACACATAATCCAAGGCTGGGGACGTACCTCAGCAATAGAGCATGCACTTAAAATGCATAAGGCCCTGGTTCAATTCCCAGCACCACCACCACCACAACAACAACAAAAAAAGCATAATCCAGTTTTTATAACTTTTATGAAAAACCTCATAAACAACAAGGAATCGAATGCAAGCTCCTGGACGGCGGAGTTTTTGTTTGTCTGTTTTGCTTTATTTCCTTTTCTAACATATTCAAGCATCCGGGGCAATGTCTGTACCATCTGTTAAGACCACCCTCTGCTTGTCTCCTAGTAGTCCAGCCTCCAGTCATCACATACCCACAGCCTTCTAAGTGCTGGCAGACCACAAGACCATCCAAGCCTTCAGCAATGCTCAATCTAGTGATACACCCAGATAAAGTTCCTCTGTAGAAGGTAAAAAAAGATGGGGCACTAAGGTGTCCTGAGGTTAGCAGGAAAAGCAGAGATGCTGATAGAAAGTTTGAGGAGGCAAAATTCAAGTATATGGGTTAGGGAGAAGAGCAATATAAGTTCTTAAGGTGAGTTTGAAGAAATCACTGTTTTTCAATAGAACAAGATAATCAAAGATATCTGCAGTGGCTCTATCAGAAAAATCTTAAGTGGAAGTAGAAAAGGTTATATTATTTATAAATATTTCTCTCATCATCCTAAAAAGTGAAAGGACCAAAATTAAAGGTAAAGAAACCTTTAAGTTCTTTTAAGAAAGCACTCAGTAAATTTACTGAGAAACAATTTTTAACCTATCCCAATTACCAATGAACAAAGAAAATCCAATCGTTCATAAAAATCACTCTAATGGGTAACGTGATATACACAGGTAATCCCAGTGGGCTTGAGGCAGAGCCAGGAGGACTGCAAGTTCAAAGCCAGCCTCAGCAATTTAGCAAAGCCCTAAGCAACTTAGTGAGACCCTGTCTCAATAAAAAAGTAAAGGGTTAGGGATGTGACTTAGTGGTTCAGTGCCCCTAGGTTCAATCCCTGATACCAAAAGGAAAAAAAAAAAAAAAACATTGATAAAAAGGAATGATACTGCTATCACATTCCTCTCCACCATTATCAGTCTTCCTATCCAGGAGAAATGTGTTCCAGTCATTTGTCTAGATTCTTCTAGTGATTACTAACTCCATTCTTTCTATTTTCTTCTTTTTGCTGTTTTTTAATTTTTATCTTCAAGTAACTAATTCAAAAAACGAATTTCTACCATGCAGCACTCTTTCCATGGTAGAAAGCTACAAGGCTCTCGGTTCAATTCCCAGTACCAATGTCGCCCCCCCAACACACAAACACAAAAGGAAAATAAATTTGGGGAATCCTAACATGCCTGAAAACAAGTTTACTTGCAATGAAGATTCTAAGTTTTAAATCTCCCCCCCACCCCACAGGGCTAGGCACAGTGGCACTCGCCTGTCAATCCCAGCAGCTTGAGAGGCTGAGGCAAGAGGATTTTGAGATCAAAGGAAACCTCAGCAAAAGTAAGGTGCTATGTAACTCAGCGAGACCTTATCTCTAAATAAAATACAAAATAAGACTTGGCTCAGTGGTTGAGTTCCCTGGAGTTCAATCCCTAGTACCAAATAAATACAAATAAATAATCCCCCCCCACAAAAAAACCCACCTTTCCCCCCCGAAGACTTTGAAGAGCTGGGCATGGTGGCACTCATGCCTGTTAATCCCAGCAACTGGGGAGGCTGAGGCAGGAGGATTGAAAGTTAGAGGCCCACCTCAGCAATTACCGAGACTCTAAGCAATTTAGCAAGACCTTGTCTCAAAAAATAAAAAGGGCTGTCGTGTGGCTCAGTGGTTCAGCGCCCCTGGGTTCATTCAATCCCCTGTACTGGAAAAAAAAAAAAAAAAGATTTTGAAGATTGTTATTCTACTGACTTCTGTTTGTCACTCCTCCTGATGAGATATATGATTTCCATTTCTTATGGAAGATTTGGTATATTGTTATTGGGTCTTTATTTAGCCTTCTGAACAATGGAAAGACCCTTTCAATATGAAAACCATAGGCTGAGCCTCTTTTTAGATCCAAAAAACTTTCTTTTTATTTTATTGCCAACATTTTCTTCTCTTTAATAATTTTTTGTTTTTATGTTCCAAAAATTCTGATGGATGCTGTATTTCCTGCATTGATATCTCCTTTTTCCTACATATATTTTTGCCTGTACTTTGAAAATGATGTTTCTTTTTTCTTCCAGTACTGGACACTGAACCAGATGCCCTTTATCACTGAGCTACATCCACAGCCCTTTGATATTTTGAGATGGTGGGGTCTCAATAAGTCACCAAGACTGGCCTTGAAACTTATGATTCTCCTGCAGAAGCTTCCTGTAATATCTAGGACTACACATGTGTGCCACATGCCTGGCAAGAAAAATCTTCTTGGACTGGCTGGGGTTATGGCTCAGCAGTAGAGTGCTTCCCTAGTGCATGTGAGGTACTAGGTTCAATCCCCATCACTATATAAAAATAAAATAAAGGTTATTGTGTCCATCTACAACTAAAAAACAAATATTAAAAAAAGAGAAAGATCTTCTTCTGATCTATCTATGGAATATTTTTTTAATTTGGCAAACTTATTAACTTGTCCCATGAGCTCTTTTTCTTTTCTTCCTGATGGAATCTGATAGCTTTATGGATGTCACATCTTGAATATCCTAGAGAATATTAAATAGTCCACTATTAAAGATAAGCAAAATTGCCAGGTGTGGCGGCGCACACCTGTAATCCTACTGGCATGGGAGGCCAAGAGAGAAGAATCCCAAGTTCAAAGCTAGCCTCAGCAACTTAGTGAGGCACTAAGCAACTCAATGAGACCCTGTCTCTAAATAAAATATTAAAAAGGGCTTGGGATGTGGCTCAGTAGTTAAGTACCTCTGGGTTCAATCTGTAATACAAAAAAAAAAAAAAAAAAAAAAAGATAAGCAAAATTATCTACTGTCTGTTTTGGCTAAAGTTAATTTTTCTATGTCTCTTTCATTTTGCATGTTTTCCTCAATATCTCACGATTCTTGGTTAGCCCTTCACATTGAGAAACAAAGGGTCACTATTTAAAAAACAAAAAAAAGTACTGATGTGTGCTACAACTGAATGAATCTCAAAAGTATTATGTTGAGTAAAAGCAGACAAACACAAAAGGTCATGTAATGCATAATTCCATTTATGTGACATATGTAGAATAGGTAAATTGACAAAGAGAAAATATTACTGGCAGCAGGGAGTGGGAATAATGCTTAATAAGGACTGGGTTTCATTTAGGGATAATGAAAATATTTTTGAACTAGATGGAAATGACAGCTGTACAACACTGTGAAGGTACTAAATAAAACTAAATTTTACACATTATTTATTTTTGGTACTGGGGAATGAACCTAGGTTTTGTGCATGCCGAGCATATGCTCTTGATTTTGGGGGGGGCAGTGCTGGGAATCAAACCTAGGGCTTTGCACAAGCCGGCAAGTGTTCTACCAGTGAGCCACATCCCCAGCTCAGAATTGCATACTTTAAATGGTTAATTTAATGTTTTATGATATTACCTTTATTTTCTTAAAAGTAGACAAGGGCCAGGAAAATGAACCCTAAGACCTGTGTATATGGATAGAACTTGTCAACTGACAAGTTTTCCTTTAGGGTGAAGGATTAGAAGTAGTTGTTATTCAAAACTCAAGGGAGGGGGTGGGGTTGTTAGCTCAGAAGTGGAGCACAGGCACTGGGTTCCAACTTTAACACCACATACAAATAAATGAATAAAACAAAAGAATCCACCTACAACTAAAAATATAATAATAAAAAAAACCAAAAAAAAAAAATAACTCAAGGGATAAATTAAATCAGCCAAATCTTATATTTCTAAGGGCCCTATTTCTCCCCAGTTTATTCTATTTCTTTAAAATAAGCAGATTTTTCCCTCCTGCAAATGGGGGCAGGGTTGATTGTTCTATAAATAGACCTTTAATTAATCCCCATATTTGCAGCACACTTATCTTTTCCAGCTTTTATCTGTCAAATCTGATCTGCTGAACAAACTGGCTTCCAAGTTTAATTATGTCCCACATGATACCTTCAGTCCGTTCTTTTTGTTAATATGAACTTATAACATGTATGTGCCTCTATTTTCATTTTCATGGTAATTAAAAATGGAGAGGCACTCATATTTACCTTATTCCCTTTAATAATTCTCTGTACTCTCCAGTCCTCCAGACCACCACTGATTTATTTTACTTTGCAATAGATTAATTTGCATTTCTACAACTTTACACAATTGACATGATAACCTATCAATCCTTTTTCCCTCTGGTTTCCTTCATGTGGCATACTTAGTTTGAGGTTTAATCAATGCTGCTTATATGAGTAGTTAATTCTCTTTATATTACCGAGAAGTATGCTGTTCTAAGAGTGTCCCACTACAGGTTGAATATCCCTTATGCAAAATACTCAGGGCCAAAAGCCTTTCGGATTTCAGTGTTTTGGAACATTTGCATTCATTCTACCAGTCAAGGGGCTGGGGAAGTAGTGGTAGAAGCACTTGCGTATCATGTGTAAGGCCTGGGTTTAGAGACACACACACACACACACACACACACACACACACACACACGACTTTACCAGTGAGCATCAACAGTATTAAAAAAGGTTCAGATTTCAGATTAGGGATACTAGATCTGTATTTGTGTGTTCATTCTTCTGTTTATGGATATGTAGGTTGTTTCCAGTTTTTGGCTATTGCAAATAAAACTGTTACAAACATCTGATATCCAAACAAACAAAAACAAATAGAGGGAACATAAAAGAATGTGAGTGCAGCCAATCATTTTGAGGCAGAGTCTGCTGTTAGTAAGTTTGAAAGGAAAGATTTGGCATGTTCTACTACAGTAAAATAAAATTCAAAATTTTTAAAACTCATTATAGTTATGATTATAGATAGTGTCTTTACAGCTACTCATTATTCAAAAACATAAAAACTTACCTTTTATCTTGATAATCAATAAAATATGAGTTACATTTAGACATCAAAAATATTAAAGAAAGCCTATCCGCCTTGTGAGAATAGAATAACTGGGCAGTTTATGGCCTAGTCCCACTATGGTTATGAAACCAGTACATTCCAAATACCGGACACATAACTTTTCAGCAGTCAAAGAAAGCAAACACTCGTCTTTCATTTCAGTAACCCGAATCATTTAACTATTTTTTAAATACATTTACAATACAAAAAATATAAAAGGCTTTAAACCTCACTCCTGAAGACTGTTTCATTACAACTGTATAAAGTTCAGGTTTCTGTTGAGAATTGCCTAAATTAACCTAGATATGTGTCACAAGCCAGGAATTCTATATTCAGATTTAAACCCCCTCTAATTACGAGGCCAGCTGGCTTCATTAAAAAGGTCCTTTGACAAGTATGTCTTTTGTTTACAAGTGGGAGCATACAGTAGAATTTGGGGGTTAAATTATCAAGAGTTTTTGTGATATGTATACATAATGGAATGTTACTCAGCATTTAAAAAGAATAAAAGTAAGGCATTTGCAGGTAAATGGATGGAGCTGGAGAATGTCATGCTAAGTGAAGTAAGCCAACCCAAAAAACTAAAGGCCAAATATTAATATCTGATTAACGGATGCTGATCCATGATGGAAAGGGGAGGATGGGAAGAATGGAGGAACTTTGGATTGTGCAAAGGGGAGAGTGGGGAGGAGTCATGGGGATAGGAAAGATGGTGGAATGAGATGGACATCATTACCCTATATACATGTATGATTGCACAATTGGTGCGTCTCTACATTGTATACAACCAGAGAATTGAAATGTTGCGCTCCATTTGTGTATGATGCATTGAAATGCATTCTGCTGTCATGAACAACTAAGTAGAACAAATTAAAAACAAATTCTTAAGAACACAAGATAACTGGGCATTTTTGGTAGGTGCTAATATGAAAAATAAATAAATGAGTGGAACTCCATCTCAAAAGAATTCACACCCTGGCTTACAAACTGTTAATGTGTAATCCTAGAAAAGCACACCAAGAAATAAGCATAAAATGGTACAGAGGCAAGAACTGACAGACTCAGGAGATAAGGAAAGGCTGCCTGGGAAAAGTAAATCAAGAGCAAATCTTGTTTACAGCTTGGTGAATGGTGGTACCAATAATTAAGAGAAAAACTAGACAAGGCTATCTATAGACTGGGAAGTGATGGTGAGACTGATAAGGGCCTAAATTAAGGGATAAAAGAAATAAGAGCTGACCATGAAAAAAAAACTGCTAGTCACAGAGATCATCCTTATCAGATAGAGAGAACATTTTGTTCACAAATATAAGAACAGCTCTGTTTTCCTATTAAAAGTCTTCAAACAAACACTGCACTTATCCTGTTTGTACAACTTGTGGTTATCACTGAGAAACCATTTCTGATATAAAGATTTGTGACTATCAAAGAAAAGAAACAACTGGGGGCAAGGGTTGTGGCTCAGAGGTAGAGTGCTCACCTAGCATGTGTGAGGTTCTGGATTCAATCCGCAGCACTGCATAAAGTAAAGACATTGTGTATCCACCAATAACTTAAAAAAAAAGCAACAGCTGGGAGTGATAGTACATGCCTGCCATCCCAGCACCTTGGGAGGTTGAGGCAGAAGATTCCAAGTTCTAGGTCAACTTAGTGATACCTTGTCTCAAAATGAAAAATAAATAAGGGCTGGGATTTAGCTGAATGGTTAAGCACACTTGAATTCAATCCTCAGTACCATAAAAAAAAAAAAAAAAAAAGGATTGCAATAAGTCCATGTTCTGACTGTTCATGCCAGTTTAAGCAATAAAGCCACAGGCAGATACATTTCATGAAAAGCAAGATAAGCTTTCTGCTTTCTCAATCTGCACCTTTCTCTAGTCTTTCCTCCCTCTTTGGGGCTGACATCTCTAATCCCTCAAATTATTCCTGGAATAACAGAGGCAAAGACAAAGCAAAAAAAAGAGGATTAGACTGGGAATAGAACAAAAGTTACAGAAAATTAAGGGAATACCTCAATAACAGAGAACCCAAATCAACTAAGCACTTCTTTAAGCAGTGCTTGTCAACACCAAACACTGCAGTTGTTCCAAAATGAAGGAATAACAACCAGGATACATTTTCCTGTATCCTTTTCCTGGCCCTTATGTAAAATTCATTTTATGTTTTCACATTTCTTGTCAGTAGGCCCCAAGAGAAGAGCACCAGAAATTCTATGCAAAAGTATCCAATTATGATCTAATATCATATGCACATTTAGCAACACCAGTCAGCAGTGTTGCCCAAAACCTTCCTTAATGTGACACTTCCATTACCACCCAAGAAGCAAAATTCTGAGAATGTGTCTTTAAGGAATCACATCAAACGTGAAAATGACATTTCCATTGCTCCATTCTTGCACTACCTCCACCATACAATGCAATGTTTGTTTCAATATTCATGTGTAAGAGCTTCACACATATTATAATCACATTTAAATCTGTGAAGGAGGTAAATCATTATTTTATAGATCAGGACACTGAAGCTTAAGAGATTTTGAGGGACTTGCTTGGGTCACATTATATTAAATAGCTAAAAAAAAAAAAAAGGACTGGAACCATATCATCTAACCATTACCCCAAGCTCTAGACAAAGCCCAACAGACACAAAGGCCATATCCACGAAGATGCTTGTGGCAATACAATCAGTCCCCAACAACTGTAACACAAAAGTACTCACCTAAATGCCCCAAAAGGAGAGGTGAAGAAAATTAAGATTCAACAACAAGATGGTGTGCTATAAGACCATTTTAAGTATTTATGGGGACTAAGTAAAAAACAAGAAAACATTGGACATACACACAAAAGCAAAACACATTAGGATGGCAGGCTTTCCTTCCTCCTCCCCTTTCATGGTGGCTGTGGGGGACTTTCCACCTGGCTGAAGAGACCTGAAATGGTCAATCAGAGACTGACATGGCAATGGACCCCAACCACCAAAGGTTCCCACCAGTGGAAGCAATCGCCCTATCAATTCAATCACTCCTGACCAATCTGCAACAAACACAATCCCCCTAAACTTGGCTCTGCCAACCTGCTATCAGTAGCTTCAATTTAGATGGTGTAGGCCCTTCTACCTCCAGTTTCTCTTATTAGCATTGTTCTTGCCTTCCCAGCCTGCGGCTTTCCTGGCCCTCACCCTTTCGAGGACCAGTGAACCTCTTCTGTGGGAGCGCCCTCCCCATTAAACCTTCTTTTGGTGCCTCATTCTTGTTCCATGGTTCCTGATCTTGTGCGCCCCTTTCTGCTTTACATTCAGTGCCGAAATCCGGGAGGAGTTCAAAGCTTCCCCTTAGGAGTTGAGGCTGCCATTCTCCGCCACGGGAACTAACTGCGATCTTAAGACCACTCACCCTCATCGGATCCAGCAGATGTAGACTAAGTCCCTTTCTCTTTGATCTTTGGACTCCATCCAGATTGCAGGGACTCTATCCGTAAATCACAGCTGCTTCAAAGACTCCCCTCCCCACACATCCAGCCCCCAGTGGCCTGAAGAGACATCTCAGTCCCTGGCTAGGCCACTCTGTTCTGTGAGCAGAGTAGGTAATTGGGACCCTTTTTTTCCTTCCTGCTGGGGGGAGGGTGTAGGTCGAAACATCAGAGTCCACTCTGGACCCCAAAACTCCCTTGGGGTGTTTATACATGAAATCTCCAAATTGAGACGGAAAAGTCGTTAGGGGTTCTTTATTTCAGGCCTTTTGGGGCTTGCTCTCCCTCCCCGCTTTCTGCTCTATCTGCTCCACTTTCCAAGTCCTCCTCTCAAAATAAACTCCTCCTTCCAAGTCCCCCCTGCTCCTGACCCTGATCCCTCTCCACTTATTGCACCTCCAGAGACACTCTCCTCACCAACCCCCAGATTCTTCTGTCCTCCTGACCTTCCTCCTTATCCAGAACCAGCTCCACCTGAATTAGATGACCCTCCTTCCCCTGTCTCTTCCCCAGTAAGGTTTTCCCCTATAGCAGGTCTCGACAAATGACCCAAGATCCTGAACTTCTCTGTCCTCTCCTCGAGGTGGTAGGATCTGAAGGCACTGTCTGGATTCATGTCCCTTTTTCTTTTTTTTTTTTAAAGAGAGAGGAGAGAGAGAGAAAGAGAGAATTTTTTAATATTTATTTTTTAGTTTTTTTTTTCGGCGGACACAACATCTTTGTTTGTATGTGGTGCTGAGGATGAAACCCGGGCCGCACACATGCCAGGCGAGTGCACTACCGATTGAGCCACATCCCCAGCCCTCATGTCCCTTTTTCTTTACAAGACCTCTCCCAAATTGAAAAAGGCTCCTTTTCTGCTGACCCCACTACCTATATCAAAGAATTTAAATACCTTTCCCAATCCTATAACCTTACTTGACATGATATTCATGTCATCCTCACCTCCACCCTTACCCCAGATGAAAGTCCGGGTAGCTGCCCGGGACCATGCAGACCAGATTCATTTTATTGATAACACCATGCCTACAGGCATGGCAGCAGTCCCCAACACCAACCTGACTGGGACTATCAAAATGGAAAAAATGCTGCTGTGCCCAGATGATACAATGTCTGCTGACAGGCATGCAGGCAGTTTCTAATAAGGTTGTTAATTTTAATAAACTAACAGAAGTCACTCAGGGACTTGCAATGTTCCTTAAAACACTTAATAGAGGTCCTCGCTCTCTATACTAGATTAGACCCTGAATCTCCCTCTGGGGTGACCATTCTGGCCACTCAAAATCACCCAGTCAGCCCCCTATATTAGAAAAAAGCTAAAGCGGGCTGAGGATGATCCCCAAGCCCCCATCCCAGACCTAGTGAAAATGGCCTTTAAATAAATTCTATAATGCCTGTGAGGAAACAGCTAAACTTAGCCTTTAGGCCCCCTTCCAGAAAAAGGTGGCACTCCAGACACAAGCCCTGGTCCCGCTCTGCGGCCCACTTCTGGCCCCCACCAGGGCTCCCAGGGATCTTCAGAAATCTGCCCCACCCAGGGCCTGCTTCAAATGCAGACAAGGGGCCAAACCCATGGCCTCCCTTTCGGCCCCCCAGCTGCAAGCAGCTGGACATTGGAAAGTGACTGTTCCCTGGCTGGTCCCCCACTGGCGCCTCAACATGGGGGTATGGCCGGACAGGCCATCCTTTCTCTTGAGCTTCTGGGACTGGCTGACGACTAAAGAAGCTTAAACTCAAGGGCCCCCATAACCCTCGCTGAGCCCAGGGTAAGGCTTCAGGAGGCAGATAAGTCCATTATCTTCCTTGTGGACATGGGGTCTACCTATTCTGTCTTGCCTGCCCACTCCAGGCCTTTATATTCCCTCCCAGATCTCAGTCATAGGAGACGGAACACCCTCCTTCCCAAAGAGAATGGCCAGTCTGACTTGCTCCCTAGAGGGACATCCTTTTACTCACTCCTTTTTAGTTATCCCTTCCTGTCTGGTTCCCCTTCTAGGATGAGACGTTTTCCAGCTCTTGGGGGCTACCCTCCAGCTCTCACCCCATGCCCCTACTCCCAACTCCTCCTCCCCTTGATTCAATTCACTATGGACACATCCTCCCCCACCATCACTCATTCCCTCCCATCAGACCTCGTAGACCCAAGTCTGGGACACTTTCAAACCAGTAATAGCAACACACCATCAAAAAGTACAGATTCAGCTAAAGCCCGCCTCTAAGTTCCCTTCTATCCTCAATTTTCCATTTCTTTCCCTCACTACAAGGGGCTCAAGCCCATCATTGAGGGACTACTAGATCAAGGCCTCCTTATTCCCGTTGACTCTCCCTGCAACACTCTTATCCTACCTGTCCGCAAACCGTTAGGAGCATACCACTTAGCACAAGATCTCCAATTATTCAATAAAGCAATTATTCCCTTTCATACAGTGGTCCCTAACCCTTATAACCCTCCTCTCTCACATACCATCCTCAACCTCTCATTCACAGTTCTAGATCTCAAAGACGCCCTCTTAACAGTCCCGCTTCATCCAGATTCTTACTTCCTGTTAGCTTTCACCTGGGAGGACCCTGACACCCTCACCTCTCGTCAACTAACCTAGACTGTCCTCCCTCAAGGCTTCCAGAATAGTCCCCACCTGTTTGTACAGGTACTGGCCCAGGATTTAGCTATCTGTGATCTCAGAGTCAGTACCCTCCTACAATATGTAAATGACTCTTATGCAGCCCATCTTTAGAAACTTCCCAGGAACACACTGCCCACCTACTCAACTTTTTAGGTTCCTGAGGATACCATGTTTCCCCAACCAAAGTTCAACTCTCGGTCCCCTCAGTTACCTACCTGGGTATTCTTCTAAACCCTAACTCCAGGGGCTAGGGATGTGGCTCAAGCGGTAGCTCGCTCGCCTGGCATGCGTGCGACCCGGGTTCAATCCTCAGCACCACATCTAATAAAGATGTTGTGTCTGCCGAAAAACTAAAAAATAAATAAAATTCTCTCTCTTTAAAAAAAAAACAACTATTGACTGTAGACTTAAATAAATAAATAAACGAACCCTACCTCCAAAAGCCTCACTATACACAAATTCCAAGCTCGTAGGAACTTGCTGCAGACCAGATCCTCTCGTTTTGGGAGCTCACTGGATTTTTCTGACACTGGGTTCCCAATTTTGCTCTTCTTGCCAAGCCCCTTTACCAGGCAGCTAGAGACATTCCCATTGGACCGTTGACATCACCAGCACAGGTCTCTAGTTCTTTCCTCAAACTCAGAGATGCTTTGATCTCCTCACTTCCACTCTCCCTACGCAACCCCAACCCCGTCCCTTCACCTCTTTACAGATGAAAAACAAGGGATTGCCACTGGTCTTCTGGCCCCGCCCATTGGACCCTCTTACTGTCATGTAGCATAACTCTCTATTACAGTACAGGGATGGCTGCCCTGACTCTGGGCTCTCGCGGCAGCAGCCGAACTTAACAAAGAATCTCTTAAAGTTGACCCTCCTTCTTGTCCACCCATAGACTCCAGCACCTCCTCAGACATAAATCTCTTTTTCCTGGGCCCCTCTCGAATTCAGGAGTTTCATTTACTTTTCATCGAAAATCCCATCATTTTTCTCTATGTCTCTCCACCTCTTAACCCAGCTTCTCTTCTCACAACATCCAGCTCTACCTCTCCAACTACCCACTCTTGTCCTCAAGTACTTGAGGCCTTACGTACATCTCGGGAATGCCTCTTTGACTACCTCTTGCCATCACCAGACCTGACAATTTTTGTAGATGGAAGCTTAACTGTTGGGCCGGACAATTGCCGCAGAGCAGCCTGTGCTGTCCTTACTGGTTTGTCAGTCCTGGAGGCCAGCTGCCTCCCTATAACCTCTCAAAAGGCAGAGCTCTTTGCCCTCATCCAAACTCTCTACCTTTCAAATGGCAAGTCAGTTAACATCTATACCGATTCCAAATATGCCTTTCTTATTGCACACTCTCACTCAGCCATCTGGAAGGAAAGAGGATTCCTAACTACTAAGGGCTCCCCTATAGTTAATGCCTCTCTCATCTCTAAACTCCTTGAGGCACTCCACCTCCCTTCCCAAGTTGCTATCACACACTGCCGGGGTCATCAAGCCACTTCCGACCCCATAACCTTGGAAAACAACAAGGCGGATGCGGTGGCTAAAAGCTTAACCAGCAAGCTGCCCATGGCTCCCATTCTCTTTCTCACTATGCTAACCAACCTGGCCTAAGGAACAGACTGATCTCCTGGCACGAGGAGGCCAGATCAGAGACAAGGGCTGGATTTTCCTGGGAGACAAGATTGCCCTTCCTCAACTCCAAGCTGGAGATCTCTTCTCTGCCTTCCAAAATTCACTTCATATTGGTCCCCGACCTCTCTTTCAATTCCTCCAACCTCTTTTACTTACCCGGCATGTGTCACTTCGTTACATAGGTGCACTCAACATGCTCAATATGTTCCTTTGTTACACCTCAAGAGGGCCTACAGTCCCCACTCATCAGACACCAACCAGGCGGAGATTGGCAGGAAGATTATACTCACATGCCCAGACGCAAAAAGTTCCAATACCTACTCACCCTGGTTGATACCTTTTCAGGATGGATTGAGGCTTTCCTGACCTCTCGAGAGATGGCGGACACTGTAGCCTCAGTCCTCACTGAGCAGATCATCCCCAGGTTCAGCCTTCCAACATCCATCCAGTCAGACAATGGCCCTGCCTTCACTTCTCAAATAATCCAACAGGTCTCAGAAAGATCTCCTGGAAACTTCATATTCCTTTTGGCTGCAGTCCTCAGATAAGGTTGAGTGGGCCCACTGGATCCTCAAGGACCACCTTACAAAATTCTCAACCGAGCTTCGAATCTCCTGGCCTAATCTACTTCCCCTTGCTCTTAACCAAATCCAAGCTGCTTCTAGCGCTCCCACAGGGCTTAGCCCCTTCAAACTGCTATATGGCCACCTCTCCCTGATTAATCACAACCTTCCCATTCAATCCCCACTTCTGGCCTCATATCTACCTTATCTTACCTTGGTCTGCAACCTCCTCTGAGAACACGAAGACCACCATGTTCCTGCCCCCAACAAAACTAGCACCTTCTGAGGGTCCACTCCAACCAGGAGACTCTGTCCTCTTAAAGGAACTCCAACGGTCACTCCAACCACACTGGACAGGACCTCATACGGTGATTCTCACCACTCCTACATCAGCCAAACTACTAGGCCACTCCTCTTGGTATCATGTTTCTCGCCTGAAGCTTGCCCCAGGCCCTAAGTCCTGATCATCCCAATTGGTGGGACCCACTAAATTCAAGATCACCTGTGGGCCTCCTGCTTCTTCTCTTCAGTTTGTCCCTACAGGTGCTCCCCAATACCACCACTGGCGTTTCCAGGGAAGAATGTTATTAATACATCAACGAGACCGGCCTAGTAGAAGAAAACATCGATGTGCTACATTGGCTGAATGAAGAACTGAAACAAAGGCAGCAGCAATCCACCTTACTCCTTCCGGGATAGTGAAACTTGGTTCTCACTACTTGGTTAGGTCTGGTTGTTGGCCCCATCCTCATGATCTGTGTCTTGCTGATGATTGCTTCTTGTCTCCTCAGATTTATCCAAAACCACATGTGCAAAATCTCACAGGTGGCAGTAAATCAGATGCTCCTCCACCCTTACAACCTCCTTCCCAATGAGCCCCCAACACTCAACCTTCCCTAAACAATGCCCCCTACCAGCAGGAAGTAGCCAGATGAGAACAGAGCCCTATAACATCAAAAAGGTCGGGATGTTAGGACAGCAGGCTTTCCTTCCTCCTCCCCTTTCATGGTGGCTATGGGCAGGGACTTTCCACCTGGCTGAGGAGACCCGAAAGTCAATCAGAGGCTGACATGACAATGGACCCCAAACACCAAGGGTTCCCACCGGTGGAAGCAATCGCTCAATCAATTCAATCAACCCTGACCAACCCGCAACAGACACAATCCCCCTAAAGTTGGCTCTGCCAACCTGCTATCAGTAGCTGCAATTTAGACGCATAGGCCCTCCTACCTACAGTTTCGCTTATTAGCATTGTTCTTGCCTTTGCAGCCTGTGGCTTTCCTGGCCCTCACCCTTTCGAGGACCAGTGAACCTCTTCTGTGGGAGCGCCCTCCCCAATAAACCTTCTTTTGGTGCCTCATTCTTGTTCCATGGTTCCTTTCTGCTTGACAATAAGTATGTGAGTAAAGTGATTTCTACAATACCAAGCAGGGCAGGGATTTTTGTCTGTTTTGTTCACAGTATTTTTCCAGTGCCTGGCACATAATAGGTACTTAGTAAATATTGGTTGAAGGAGTGAATCGCAGCACAGTAATATGTATGAATATGGATAAGAACTAAAGGATAATGAACAGGAAATGAAACTTATTTTAGATTAATGGAATCATGAATGATATACTTCAATCCTGTAGTAACATCTTAATAAAAACTTGAACATAAATAACTTCAAGATTAGGACACAAGCAGTGGCACACACCTGTAATACCAGTGACTTGGGAGGCTGAGGAAGGAAAATCACAAGTTCAAAGCCAGCCTCAGCATCTTAGCGAGGCCCTCAGCAACTTAGTGAGGCCCTGACTCAACACATAAAATAAAAAGGTTGGTGATATGACTCAGTGGTTAAACACCCCTGGGCTCAATCCTTGGCACAAAAAGAAAAAAAAAAAAAAAAATAGGACACAAATGTGAAATCACCCCTTGACTGCACACAGTTTTTGCATGGTTCTTTAGGCAGTGTAAACACATGACAAGAAGACTAGAATGAAACCTGGCCTGGATCTGATGTAGAGCCCTTATGGAAGGTGGTGAGCATGTTGTGAGGGACTCCAGGCACAAAGTAATGACAATAACCTTTTTAAGTGTGCCAGATACATACAACTTTGCACCAGTTGTACTCAGTCTATTTTCAATGTCACTCTAGACATTTCTCATTTCCTTTTTAAAAATAAATTTACGTACCAGTAAAAAATTACATCAGACTTACAGCTTAATGCATCATGAAATATGTTAACACACTAATCTACGGCCAACTACTTGAAAAACAGGAATTTAACATACATTCTACTTAGATACAGGCATGGAAAAAAATCTGATATCAGGACATAAAAATAGAAACAGAGAGCAGCTCAGTTCAGAAACACTATCACTAGGCTCAGCTTGAAAATACTTTCCCATGAGTATTAACAACGAAAAAAAAAAATACTTGGTTAATTAACGACTCTGTAAATAGTAAAAGTCTTAAAATTCAGCTGTACCAGGATAAAAGAAAGTTGATTTAATAATTAACATGAAAATCTTCACTGATATATACATTTGATGCTCTTTAAGAAAAAGGCTAAATAAACATAAGTATTTTGAGTTAAGAACATTAACTGATCATGTGACAAAGGCATAGAAATCAGGTTTATTTGAACAGAAGACTATAAACACTTCCACACTTAAAAGTGAGAAGTTCAGGGGCTAGGGTTGTGACTCGGCAGAAGAAGGGTCGCCTAGCATGTGTGAGGCCCTGGATTTGATCCTCAGTACCACATAAAAATAAATAAATAAAGTAAATGTATTGTGTTCAACTATAACTAAAAAATATATTAGAAAAAAAAGTGAAAAGTTCTGAAAAGTCATTATGATTCACCAAAGGGGAAAAAATGAGCCAATAAAGAAGAATCTTAAAGAGTTTTTTATCCACATTTTGTTGGAACAAACACTAATTTGTAAAACAAATTCAAGCAGAGGGTGGCAGAATGAAATATTCTACTGTAGTTAATACAGCAATTCACAAAACAAGAACTACAATAAGAATGGTCATAATACTGGTTTATTTCTCCAATCCTATATGGGGAACATAAGACCTGAGAAATGAACAGTGTAGTTCACTATGCCACTTAAGTGTTATGGAAGTTTTTAAAAAAAACATTCCTTTCCTCTAATAGTAAAGACACTTCAGACTACATTCATGATTCTGAATTTTAATTCTAAATTTTAATCTCATTTACCTATACATCTTAAGTCTCTTCCTCTAACCCTGAAGGTAACTTTTTTACCTCCACTGCTCACTGTCTTATGGAGTATGGACTTCTGCAGGTCACCATCGAGGTCCTCCTGCCTCAACCAAAAGCTCAGATAGCTTACTATAGTTCCTAAACTAAATTTGGTCCAAAGTGTCTTATTTCTTTTCCCTCATAAAGCAACTGAGTGGGCCCTTGAACAACATTTGCTTCCCCCTGGACACCACCCTGAGAAAAGCAGCATACATGGACAGAGACTTCTGGTCTATCACCAACAAAAGCCAGGGTTGTGACTGCCTGGGCTCCCTCTGGAGCACTACCAAGGTTGAACCACTTTCTGAGCAGTCAGTAAACATCTCAAAAGTTTCATGGAATGTTATTAACAAAATTTACTAAATAAGTGACAAAATTCTTCTTAGCTAACTACTACACATTTTGTAATAAAATGCCTATTAATATGTAAAAGGACTTCTTTCATCTATGACAAATAAATCTTTGTACAAAATTCACATAAAAATGTAGGAAGTAATGAAGGTTAACTCCCTCTTTAAAGATTTATATATGATTGTTAAAAATACCTGTTTGTCAGAGATTTTCTTCCTACTCCTACGACATAACATCTCACTTGGCAGTAACCTCATCTCTCATGACTATTTTATTCGTGTAGTATGAGAGCTATTTTGCCACTATTTGAACATCTGTAGTTTTCCTCCAATAATTAGCCTTTTCTCTGTTCTCTAGCCTCAGCTCTTCGTCTGATTTTCTAGGCTTCTTCCTTCCTTCGTCTTGTTTATATGTATACTAGGGACTGAACCCATGGTTGTTGTTCTACTAAAATGCATCCCAGCTACCAGCTCCCCCTTTTTCATCCCAGTTCCATTTATTTTTAATCAGAGTTTTGCTAAGTTGCAGAGGTTAGCCTTGATCTTGAGATCCTCTTGCCTTAGCCTTCCCATTGGCTGAAATTACAGGTGTATGACACCACACCCAGTACCTTTCTCAATTAATAATCTTACTCAGAGACCAGTCCCAGTAATCCTGGTTATTGTCTAATACCAGGGTTCTCTTTAAACTAAAAACCCAGTATCCCAGAAAATTAGAATTCACAAATTAAAAGACTTCAAATCCTAAAAGGCTTATTTAACTTTAAACTGTAATATGGCTCATCTACAGGCAACTTCCAGGACACAACAAACAAGTAACAGTGAAAAATTTAAGCCACTCCTTAAACATACAGATTTTATTCATAGATAGCTGTTCACAGGCTATAATTTTAAGTTACATATACACCTAACAATTTCTATGAACCAAACAGTTTTGGTAAAACTATACAAAACAATTAAATATCTCAATGTCACAGAATTGTACAAATAGCACAACTGATGGGCACACCAGGGGTAATCTGGTTGACTGTCGCTATTGGTCTCTTTTTCAGGAAGACACGTGCAACAGGGGAACTAAATACATAAATGATTTGTTTTTTTGGTACTAGGGATTGAACTCAGGGGCACTTGACCACTGAGCCACATCCCCAGCCCTATTTTGTACTCTGTTTAGAGACACTGAGGCTGGCTTTAAACTTGCTATCTTCCTGTCTCAGCCTACTGAGCCACTGGGATTACAGGCATGCACCACTGCACCCAGCAGGGAACTAGATTATAAACACCACTGGGTAAATTCAGCTCTAAACCATTCCCTCCCTTCCTCAAAAAATATTACAGAAATAAAAGCAATGCCAGTTTTTTAACTTCTAATTCCATAATTAATACAGAAAAATTGTGTGAGATTGCTTTTCCTTTACTGTTTACCCCCTTCCAGACAGGATCTTGCTATGTTGCTCAGAACAGTCCTAACTGTTCAAGTGATTCCCCTGCTTCAGTTTCCCAAGGGGCTAGGACAACAGAGACCACATCCCTACCCCTTCTTTGAGGGGGGGAGGTACTGGAAATTGAACTCAGGGACACTCAACCACTGAGCCACATCCCTAGCTCTATTTTGTATTTTATTTAGAGACAGGGTCTCACTGAGTTGCTTAGCATCTTGCTGTTGCTAAGACTGGCTTTGAGCCCACAATCCTCCTATCTCAGCCTTCCTAGCTGCTGGGATTACAGGTGTGTGCCACCACACCCAGGCCCCTTCCTTATTCTTAATCAACTTCTTCAGTTCAGTCTCTTCAGCAAAGTTTCTTAGCCACTTGAAACACCACTGACTGCCTTTTAGGTATAGCTAACCTATGACTCTTGATGCCCAGTCCCTGAAAAACAAAAAACATTCCTTCCTTACAGAGGACAAGGAAGAGAAATAAACAAAATCTTTATTCTACTACCAAAGAAACTTTTCCACTTCTTTGCCCCATTTCCTTGTTATCCTTTTCTTCTGTTTCAACTCCCTTTCATCTCTTTTTATTCCCTCATTTCTGTTTTTTGCTTCTCTTTTTGATCTTAAAGTCCAGAATAATGCCCTTTCATGACAATAGAAAAGGATGTACAGCAAGGATTAGGAATCTAGTTAATACCAACAACAGTAGCTACTGTCAACATCAATAACAAAATCCACAAGGACTGCCAGGCATGTTGACTGGCACATTCCTGTTAATTTCAGAGAATCAAGAGGCTGAGGCAGAAAGACTGCAAGTTCAAGTACCACAGCAATGTTGCAAAATCTCTGGCAAGACCCTGTCTCAAAATTTAAATAAATAAATAAAAATAAAAGGGGCTAGGGTGTAGCTCAGTAGTAATGCATCTATGGATTCAATCCCATGTACAAAATTAAAAAAAAAAAATCCTTGGGCTGGGGATGTGGCTCAAGCGGTAGCACAATCGCCTGGCATGCGTGCAGCCCAGGTTCGATCCTCAGCACCACATACAAACAAAGATGTTGTGTCTGCCAAAAACTAAAAAATGAATATTAAAATATTCTCTCTCTCTCTCAAAAAAAAAAAAAAATCCAAAAGTATCCAAGAAATTATCCAATATCTACTGTGGATGAAATGCTGCGACAGGGCTAGGGATATAGCTCAGTGATGGAGTGTTTGATTAGCATGGTGTGCATACAAATCTAAGAAATACCGTAGCAGAAATAGTAAATAGTGGCCAGACCTAAAAATCTAGTTGAATGATCATGAAAAATGTGTGAAAGGAAAAACAAAATAAAGCAATTGGAAGACTAAAAATATAGACATACCTATACTGTTTAAGTACAGACCAAAGGAGGGCCCTGACCACTGTGACCTCGAGCTCTCAAGTAGCCTGACTCAGGGAAAAGTAGAAGCTAGACTCTGAAGAAGTCCTAAGGGCATGAAAAGGTGAGGAGGTGAAGGGAAGGCTTTGGAGGGGCCTGACCATATCACAAGAAAGAGGAACATAAAATAGTAAATTTTATGTTATGTTTATTTTACCACAAGAGAAGAAAGAAGAGGAAGAGGAGGAGGAAAGACAGGTGCTTGAGGCCCCTCATGTTTCAAGTAGGCCAGAAAAGTTGGCACACAGATTTTTGGAGGGGGGAAGGGGCAGTACTGGGGATTGAACCCAGAGGCACTCTACCACTATGCCACATACTCAGCCCTTTTTATTTTTTATTCTGAGACAGAGTCTTCCTAAATTGCTGAGGCTAGAACTTATGATCCTGTTACCTAGCCTCCTAACTTGCTGGGATTACAAGAGTGCACCACTGTGTCCAGTGCAGCGATCTTGACAAACAATAACTGTGCATAAAATGGGAGACTCCTATTGACCTTGGTCAAATGACTCTATCCAATGTACATCCACAAACTCTCCAATTCCTTTTCCAATTTTAAATACCAATATTGTGTATAATCTCACAGTATGTTTAAAGCAAAGAAACTACTTGAACAAAAAGGAGAGGTGTACATGGTGAGAAAAGAAGAAACCTAATGCCTTTCTCTACTAGGGAAATGCCCTCCAAAAGTGGAACCCAGCATCTTTGCTATAATCATGGGACAAAAACTCCAGACCCAGAGTATCTCCAAGGGCTCTATTCATCAGTTTTCTGCTAAGCATAACAGAGGACATCTTGCAATCATTTCTAGAAATGAATCACACATTTTAAAAAAAGCTGTTTTCAGCTCCCAGTCAGTTGCTAACAATGCCTTAATTAACTAAATCCAAGGTATTTACCTTTGCTGATTATCTGAGGAAAAAATTTCTTAAACTAGAAAATAAAACAACTTTTTACACAAATCATACACAGCACATATAGATATTTCCACTTAAACACAACGAAGAAAATTTATTTGATTGAAAGCATGCCACTGTGCCCTTCTAAGCTTCAAATTTGATCAGACAACAAAATCCACATAATAGTTGCTGAAGGAAGATCAGTGAAAACAATGAAGTAAGAGAAATGTTCCACCATTCACATGATGGCCAATGTTGGAGAAGGAAACAACCTGGCAAACTCTAAACTATAAAAAACACTGGCAACAATAACTGGCCTGAGGTGCAAGAGATCCAAATGTACGCTATGTTAAGTGCCAAGAAAATATAATCCTCGCTGGAATAACCAACTTTGTTCATTCTTCAAAATGTCAATATTAATACCCCCTCCAAATCAATTTAAATACAAACCTACTTTATTCTTACAGTTGTTGCTTAAATCCCTTTCAATATCAGATAGTAGTCATCAGTATACAAAACCAGTGAGTTCATTAACCCAAAGGCACTGATTATTTAGAGCAAACCCAAAGGTTGTCAATATTCTCAAGACACTATCAATCAGTGTTAATCAGAGGATGGTAGCTGGGTACAAATGGTGTACATCTGTAATCCCAGCAACTCAGGAGTCTAAGGCAGAAAGATTGCAAATTTGAGGCCAGGTTAAGCCATTTAGTGAACCCTGTCTCAAGGGAGAGAAAGAGAAAGAAAAAAAAAAAAAAAAAGCTAGGAATATAATTCAAGTAGTGGAGCATTCCTGGTTTCAATCCCCCCCTGTACCACAAAAAATTAATAAAAAAAAAAGATGGTAATTCTGATGCTTATGTACTGCATAAGAATCACATTCTGAAACACCCAGTTGTACAATTTTGCTACCACCATAGTTCTGATCTTTTTAAAACCTTTCTACCCCTCCTTTCTAATTCTTAATAATCTGGGAATCTCAGGACATGCACATATCAGAAAACAAGTAAATGTAACAAAATAACCAGAAGATGCAACATATACTTAAATTTAGTTTCAAGCTACAAGGTCATTCAATCAGTCTAAAAGAGACATTAGTTAACAACAGCTCATCTTAGATTTAACAGGAGAGAGTACACTTGGAATTGACACTACTTACCTTTAGGACAGAAGCTAAGCTGGTCATGTGCTCGTTGAGGGCACCCTCAGACTCCTTATATGTCAAGCAAGTAAACTGGTACTCCTCAGGATCAAAGGCATCAGCGCCTTGCTGTTCCACGTCGCTGGCTACTCCCACATAATAATCCTCTATGTCCCCAGGGTCCTCTTCCTCTTCCTCCTCCTCCTCCTCACAATTTGGGTCATAGTCCTCTTCATTGCTGTCAGACCCCTGGCTATTCATGTCCACAGACATCTTAGCATCCAGTCAAGTTGCAGATCAGGAAAGGAGTTGCTTTCTCTCCCTCCCCCCAAACTTTACCGCTTTCTCAAATGCATTAGTGTTTTTGTCTTCTAAAAAAGGAAAAAAAGAAATATTACTTTCCCCATGAGAAATTATAACAAAAACCATTAAAAAATCAAAATGCCATAGCTTTGGCCCTATGCCCAATATGGCATATTCTAACTTAAGTTTCATGTGAGGACTCTTTACCATCATCTCCCTGACTCAAACTTATCAAAGGGAAACCCTCCCTCTAGAAGCAAAAGAAGCTGTTAATGAAACCACAAGGAGGGCCTGGCACAAAAGGGCAGGGCTTTCTATCCCATATCAGGAAGTCAAATTCTAATGGAATTGCCCTTCTTGCCAAAGACCTTAAAGAAGCAGCATATTCTTTCAGCTGATTGCATAAAGAGATAATCTAAAGGTTTAGCTATCAAAGTTTAAAATTTTGCTAAGCATGTCCCAGTGAATGGTGGCACAGATAGTATGTAATTAGGGAGACAGTTCCTTCCTGGTATAATATAAGGGAAAGAAAATATTTTTTCACAGACATCCATCTCAGATGACTGGAAAATAGGTGCACAGTGGGCTGGGGATGTGGCTCAAGCGGTAGTGCGCTCGCCTGGCATGCGTGTGGCCCGGGTTCGATCCTCAGCACCACATACAAACAAAGATGTTGTGTTCACCGAAAACTAAAATAAATATTAAAAAATTCTCTCTCTCTCTCTATTAAAAAAATTAAAAAAAAAATAGGTGCACAGTTAGAAAAGAAAAATAAACAGGACATAGTGGCACACACCTGCAAACCCAGGGACGGAGGAAGCTGAGGCATAAGAATATCAAGTTCAAAGACAGCCTCAGCAACTTCCCAAGGCCCTGTCTCAAAATAAAAAAAAAGGGTTGGGGATGTGACTCAATGGTTAACCACCCCTGGGTTCAATCCCTGGTTAAAGAAAAAGAAAAAGAAAAAGAAAAACCACATAGCTCTTCAGCTCTGCTGAGTGACTGGGACTGTGGCTCAGTGACAGAGCGCTTGCCTTGCATATGAGGCACTGGGTTCGATCCTTAGAATCATATAAAAATAAATAAAGTAAAGATACTGTGTCCATCTACAACTAAAAAATTATTAAAAAAAAAAAAAAAAGAGTTCTGTGAGTAGCCAGATGTGGTCACACACACCTATAATCTAAGCTACTCCAGAGGATGAAGCAGGAGGATCATAAGATTGAGGCCAGCCTCAGCAATTTAAAGAGGCCCTCAGCAACTTTGCAAGACCATCTCAAACAAAACAAGAGTCTGCTGAAGGGCTGGGGATGTAGCTCAAGCAGTAGCGCGCTCGCCTGGCATGCGTGCGGCCTGGGTTCGATCCTCAGCACCACATACAAAGATGTTGTGTCTGCTGAAAACTAAAAAAAATAAATAAATATTAAAAAGTTCTCTCTCAAAAAAAAAAGCAGTGTGGAAAAAAAAAGAGTCTGCTGAAGCTTTAAAGAGGTACTGAGAAAGAAAAGTAAGTGATTTAATAGTGAAGAAAAAACTGCACATATTCTGCCTAGCAGGATCAAGGTTAGGAAAAATCATAATCTATATTGGATGAAGAAATAAGAGTTTAAATCCAACCAGCCATTGAAAAATCTTCACAGATCAAAATGTTACTCAGTTATATGTAAATGAAAAAAGAACACTAGTTGAGAAAGCAAATCAGTCACAAATGTTAACTTCTACTCAAGGAAATACAAACTTCTCTCCATAAATATTTTTCTTTTTTTTAAATACCTATTTTTTTTTAGTTGTCAATAAGCCCTTATTTTAATTATTTATATGCAGTGCTGATAATCGAACCCAGCCCAACAAATACTATTTCAAGTGATGACTTTCAACAACAAAAAAAAATCAACTAGTGTTTAGATTTAAAAATGGAGAGAGGGGGCTGGGGATATGGCTCAAGCGGTAGCGCGCTCGCCTGGCATGCATGCAGCCCGGGTTCGATCCTCAGCACCACATGCAAAGATGTTGTGTCTGCCGAAAACTAAAAAATAAATATTAAAAAAATTCTCTCTCTCTCTCTCTCTCACTCTTTCTAAAAAAAAAAAAAAAAAAAAAAAATGGAGAGAGGAGGGGAGGTAGTAAAAAAAACAAATCAAGCCAGGCACAGTCGTGCATGCCTATAATGCCAGCAATTTGGGAAGCTGAGGCAGAATGATTCCAAGGCAAGCCTCGACAATTTAGCAAGACCTTGTCCCAAAATGAAAAGTAAAAACGACTGGGAAAAGCTGGAAATGTAGCTCAGTGGTAGAGCATCTGCCTAGCACACATGAGGTAGTACATACACCACCAAAACAAGCAAACAAATAAATAAATAGGCTCATGGTGGGGCACCAAGCACTGAAATGGAGCAAATAAAATTCCATGCATGGGGCTGGGGATATAGTTCAGTTAGTACAGTGCTTATTTCACATGCACAAAGTCCTGAATCAATCCCCAGTACCACAAAAAAAAAAAATAATAATCCATGCAAGAATGTTTTTTTTCAAAATGAACCTTGCAATTATGAATAATTATAATACACTAATAAAAGTACCACTTTAAAAAAAAAAAAGAAAAAATACACACAGGGCAGCAAAATGATGTTTGCAGTTCAGCTTTTAACAAATTTTGTAGAATCTCCTAATTACAACTGAACTTATAAATGGTATTTTTTTTCCTCTGCAATAATGTTAATCTTTAATTTAAAAATACCTGTAATTTCTGAAGACCCTTCAGGCAGCTGTCACCCAAATATTTTGTCATATGATTTCCATCTAAAATGAAAACACAGAATATTTATATTTTTAAAACTAGTACCTGCTTTTACAAATTTATTTTTTCAAAAGCAAAGATTTAAAAAGACAAGTATAGGCTGGGGATATAGCTCAGTGGTAGAGCATTTACTATCAAGTATGAGGCCCTGAGTTCAATCCCCAGCACCATAAAATAAATGAACAGAAAAAAACAAGGGACCAGAGAAACTACTATCTTCTTTTAGGTTCCCCCCAAAAAACTCATATATCATACTTACAAGAATTACATTATCTTCTAAAAACAGAAAGCATCAAAGCTAACAGTGTTATAATTTAACTTGGGGTACTAGTGATAGAAATGCTTCCCAATTCCCCTCCCCCAGTTTGAAACCCTACTTCCTTATTTCTGTACTCCAATCTTCACAGTCCCTATCTTTTTTTTTTTTAGTATTTGGCGGACACAAAATCTTTGTTTGTATGTGGTGCTGAGGATCGAACCCGGGCCGCACGCATGCGCTACCGCTTGAGCCACATCCCCAGCCCTTAAATATCACTATTTCAATTCCGAATGTTACACAGAGGTTGACAAAAAAATATGTAACTGACTTGGACTACTATAAAGTTACCATTGCTGTGCTAATTAACACAGAATACTGGTAATATTTCAGATCTCACTTTACTCATGAAAAAGTTAATACTCAAATAAAAATGTGCCCAATAGGACACCCAATAGGCAATATTAATATCCATCTCCCATTTCTCTTCTGACTTACTCCTCCTGGGACATCTGGCTTTCTTAAGAGACTAGTAAGTACTACCTGCTTATTCAATAAGAAATTTAATGTCAGTTGCTTTTATTCTTTAGATTTTCATGAAAAGGGGTTGGGATTGTGGCTCAGTGGGAGAGTGCTTGCCTAGCAAGTGTGAGGCACTGAGTTTGATTCTCAGTGAATAAAATAAAGGTCCATGAACATCTTAAAAAAAAGAAAGAAAAAAAATTCGTAAAAAAACAGGTTTATAACTTCCAGAGAAATACTTCAGATATAGAAAGGAAAATATAAGCTAAGTGAAAAATCTAAGTCTGAACAATAACTGTAGATTATTTTCAAAATAATGAAAAATGGGCATAGTGGATCACACATATAATCCCAGCAATTTAGGAGGTAGAAGCAGGATGGCCAAGTTCAAGGCCAACTTCAGCAGTATAGTGAGCAAGATGCTCTCTCAAAATAAAAAATAAAAACTGCTGGAGAAGTAGCTCAGTGGTAAAGTGCCCCTGGATTCAATACCCAGTATGGGGAGGGGGGGGAGAATGGAGGAATTGATTTTTCAAAGCATCTTTATCTATATTTTTACATAAGATATTACTTATTGGGCAAGTTTAACGTGAATATTGCTACCATTTACAAGAAAAAAATCATTATTACCAATAGGTGATGGTGGCACATGTCTATCATCCCAGCAATTCAGGAGATGAGGCAGGAAATCACAAGTCTAAGACCAACCTCAGCAATTTAGCAAGGCCCTAAGCAACTTAGAGAGACCGTGTCTGAAAATAAAAAATAAAAAGGGCTGGGAATGTAGCTCAGTGGTTAAGCGTTCCTGGGTTAAATCCCCAATACTAAAAACAAAACAAACACACAAAAAAACCCAAAACAATAGGTCTCATTAGCTGGGCATGGTAGTGCATGCAGGTAATCCCAGTGAGGCTGAGTCAGGAGGTGTGAAAGTTCAAGCCAGCCTCAGCAATTTATGGAGACCCTCTCAAAAAATTATTGTAGCCAGGAGCAGTGGTACATGCCTGTACCCAACGGCTTGGGAGGCTGAGGCAGGATTACAAATTCAAAGCCAGTCTCAATAGTACATGCCTGTACCCAGAGGCTTGGAAAGCTGAGGCAGGAGGATTACAAATTCAAAGCCAGTCTCAGCAACTTAGTGAGGCCCTAAACAACTCAGTGAGACCCTGACTCTAAAATATTTTAAAAGGGCTGGGGATGTGGCTCAGTGGTTAAGTGGCCCTGGTTTCGATCTCCAGTACCAATCAATGTGTGTGTGTGTGTGTGTGTGTTTATGTGTGTGAGTGTAAGGCTGGGGGTAGCTCAGTGGTACAGCACCCCTGAGTTCAACCCTGTCAAAAATGATAACAAATCTCATTTAAGAACAGCCTTAATCTTCATAATCCTATAAAGTGGCTTTTTTTTTTGGAACTGGGATTGACCCAGAGGTATTCAACCCCTGAGCCACATCTCAGCCCTTTTTATTTTTGGCCTCGCTTATTTGCTGAGGCTGGCCTTGACCTTGCAACCCTCCTGCCTCAGCCTACTGAGTTGCTGAGATTATAGGCATGTACCACCATTCCAGCCAAAGTGATTATTTTCCCCTTCCTACCAATGAGTATGCTACAGTCTATAAAGGTTAAGTAATTTACTTGCCCAGGATCACACCACTGACAAAAAGCAGAACACAACATCAGTATACCATTAGACCCATGGTCTATGGGGATTCATAACTAGCTATCACCTTCCCACAGAGCCCGATAGAAAGCTACAGGAAGAGCCTCTGGGATAACACCAACAAAAGAATGTGCTTTCAAATTTTTTTGATTTATCCTCAAGATCTGTGCTTAAGAGGTTGACCAGAGGCTTCTTATCAACCAAATATTCAAGAATTGTGGGGAAAAAAGAACTCTAATTCTACTTTGTGGGTATTCTAGGTCCAGATTTAAATTAAAAGTTGGCCAATTGGAGTGGCACATGCCTGTGATCCCAGCGTCTTGGGTGGCTGAGGCAGGAGAATTGCAAGTTCAAGGCCAATATGGGCAGCTTAGCAGATCCTATCCTAAAATAAAAAATAAAAAAGGTTGGGAAAATAACTTGGTAATAGAGAATCCCTGGATTCAATCTCCATACTGTCAAAAAAGTAAATAATAATTAATTTTTATTATTTTCATGCTGGGCGCAGTGGCGCACACCTGAAATCCCAGGGGCTCAAGAGGCTGAGACAGGAGGATCAAAGCCAGCCTCAGCAACTTAGTGAGGCACTAAGCAACTCAGTGAGATCCTGTCTCTAAATAAAACACAAAAAATAGGGTTGGGGATGTAGCTCAGTGGTTGAGTGCCCTGAGTTAAATTCCCAGTGCCAAAGAACAAAAACAAATTTTATTTTTTTCAAAGTTCATTATCAGTGCTGACCCTGCTCAAAGAGGTCAGTATTCCACCCCCATACTGGGGATTGAACCCATGGTGGTCTACCACTGAGCTATATCTCCTGTCCTCTCCATTTTTCATTTTGAGATAGTGTTTCACTCAATTGCAGAGGCATATCTCCAACTTGTGTTCCTGCCTCAACCTCCCCAATAGCTGGGATAATAGGTGTACATCACTGTACCTGCCTTATTATTCCCTTTATAACAAAACTGATGGCAATGCTTCGATTTCATTTGGATGTTAAATATGGAGTAATTAAAACCATTTTCTCCCATCCAAAGTCATATTTTCATCGATCTGCCACCCACCCTAGGCTCACTCACCAGGCCTGGTCACACACGGAAAAGCGTCCAAACTGAAGATTTCTCAAAGTTCACAATAACAAAAAGACGTTTGGCAAGCCTGACGGACGTTTACTTTAGAAATGATTATCTAGCACAAGTCATTACTAACAACATTTCCAAAGAAAACAGTTTTGGCACAAAAATACGAACAAGGAACTTAGTTTCAAAACTCTTCATTCCATCTGTCCTGTCTCATAAGGTAGTCCGGTTTTTCAAACTTAACTTAAAAGGTAAAATGTAAAGTTTAGTTTCCCAGTCTAACCGGCCACATACCAAACATTCAATGGCCACGTGTGACTAGTTGCTACCATACTGAACAGCAAATGTACAGAACATATCCATTGTGACAGAAAGTTCTATGGGACATAATAACAATCAATACTAAGGCGAAGTCATAAAACACGATTCCCTCTCTCGAGGGTAACCCAGCAGCCTCAGGCAAGGTGGAGACGTAATTCCTAGTTGTATATTATTCCAGAGGTGCGGTCAACGGGACACCCGCGCGGACAACGAGTTCACGCGCTGGCGGGAGACCCTTCAGAGAACAAGCGTTAACAAACCGCGCGGACACCCCTACCAAAACTCCCAAAAATGACTCGAGTGGAGAGCCTCGGAGCGCCTGGCTGAGAGCGCCCAGACGTGCCAGCGCCTGCCGCTCAGAGGCGCTGGCCTCCGATCTCTCTGCGACTTGGAAAAGCTGCATGAGAAGGAAAGCCAAAGAAACTCTGGCTCACCGGCCCTTGCCGTCCCTCTCAGGCGGCAGAGACCCTGGAACCACGTACGGTAGGCTGTGGGCGCCGGGGGCCTGGAAGGCGGCGGTGAAGGCGGAGCCCTGCCCGGTCCGGGAGGCGCGCGAAACACTCCACCCCCCCCACACACACACACCGGCTAGTCAGGGTAAACAAGGCCTCAACTCAAGTCGCGCACTTACCTGGAGCCGCGTGTTCGCGGATGCAGAGCACAAGCGGGCCAGACCAGGTCAGGCGGACCACACCAGAACTGACTGAGGTGCAAGTAGCAGCGGAAGCTGCGGGCCGACGCCGGTCCGGCCCGCGCAGCTTCCTCTGGCGGAGTCGTCCCCGCAGCTCCGGAAGTATTCAGTGCACTGGCGTCACTTCCGGTCGGGGTCGCCGCGCGGTCGCCCGGGTAGCTACGCCCGGCAGGCAAGGGTTCCCCCAGGGGCTGCTTTCTTGTAAACTTGCTTTTTACTGGAGTGGGGTCAAGATACCGCTACACTGCCCACTGCCCAGAAGTTCGAAAAGATGGTCGAGATATTTTTTAAATCATCGCTTTTTCTTTCTTATTTTTTTAATAGTTGTAGATGGACATCATGCCTTTATTTGTTTTTTTTTTTAATAACTTGTAGTTGAACGCAAACCTTTATTTTTCACTTATTTGTTTTTATGTGGTGCTGAGGATCGAACCCAGGGCCTTGCAAGTGCTAGCTACAACCCCATCCCTTATCCATCGTCCATTGGTTTTTTTTTTTGTTTTTTTTTTTTTTTTTTTGGACTACCTGCTGATTCCACTGTTTATTCTCACACTTTGGTATCCATAGCGTGGATAAAAGATCATTGGTTTCCCAGCAGCTCTCTGACCGGAGGGGAGCTGAACAGACAGGGGGAGCTGTCTTTTCTCCAAAGAAGTTTGCTAGGTGGCCTGCGAGCTGCAATGCAGCTGCAGGCTTCAGCTTTCCCGCCATGAATGGGTTATGCAGTTTTCCGGCTTCCACTCGCTGTATAAGATTGCAGTTTACCGGGTGCGCACGCCTGTAATCCCAGCGGCTAGGGAGGCTGAGTCAGAAGGATCAAGAGTTCAAAGCCAGCCTCAGCAAAGGCTGAGATGGTAAGTATCTCAGTGAGATCCTGTCTCGAAATAAAATACGAAATAGAGCTGGGGATGTGACTCAGTGGTCGAGTGCCCCC